>NW_027361786.1:322500-922500 GCF_039654945.1 Dendrobates tinctorius | reverse complement strand
GGATCAGGACTGATAAAAAGCACAGGTAACCTTTTTTTTCTTAAGCTGTGCTTAAGTTTGGTTTTTGCCCTCGGTGGCCATTAGGATTATTGCACTGTCGTTTGTTCTAAGTTTGCCCCCCGGTGGTGGTGAGCGTCATTGCACTCTGGTTTCTTTAGTTAAGTGCACATGATTATAATGCAGATGTGATTGCTCTGGCTCTGCTATAAAAGAGTCACAGGTGTTGCAATCAGTGTTGGTGATAGTGTTCATTTCAACCATCCTTGGTGGAGGAAGGAGCTGGAGTGCGTTCCTTGCAGCACTGTCTTAGCCCTGGTGTGGAAGGAGTCATAGGGGATTTCCTTGTAGCTCTGACAGAGCTTGGTGGCAGCGATTCAGGAGGAGAGCTGCATTCTGGTGGTGGACTCTGTTGCCAGGAGCAAGTGCAACAGAGTAAAGCTAAGTGGTGTTTCTCTGATTGTGTTTTTCCTTAGGCTAGTTTCACACTTGCTTTTTTTTGCAGCGTGTTTTTCCCGCAAAAAAATGCATTGAAAAAACGCATACATAAGCATACAACTGCTGCGTTTTTTTCAAGCATTTTTATGAGCATGCATGAAAAAAACGCAGCGTTTTTAAGCGTTTGTACGCGTTTTTAGTGCGTTTTTACCGCGTTTGCGTTTTTTTCCAACATTTTTAGGTGGCCCCTCACACTACCCAAACCATGACTTTACTAACCCTAACCCTGACCCTAACCCTAACCCTGACCCTAACCCTAACCCTAACCCTGACCCTAACCCTTAACCAAATCATACTTAACCCTAACCCAAACCCTAAACCCTAAATAACCCTAACCCTAACCCTGACCCTAACCCTAACCCTAACCCTGACCCTAACCCTAACCCTAACCCTAACCCTGACTCTAACCCTAACCCTAACCCTGACCCTAACCCTTAACAAAACCATACTTAACCCTAATCCTGACCCTAACCCTGACCCTAATCCTTAACAAAACCATACTTAACCCTAACCCTGACCCTAACCCTAACCCTGACCCTAACCCTAACCCTAACCCTGACCCTAACCCTAACCCTAACCCTGACCCTAACCCTTAACAAAACCATACTTAACCCTAATCCTGACCCTAACCCTGACCCTAATCCTTAACAAAACCATACTTAACCCTAACCCTGACCCTAACCCTAACCCTGACCCTAACCCTAACCCTAACCCTGACCCTAACCCTAACCCTAACCCTGACCCTAACCCTTAACAAAACCATACTTAACCCTAATCCTGACCCTAACCCTGACCCTAACCCTTAACCAAACCATACTTAACCCTAACCCTGACCCAAACCCCAACCCTAACCCTGACCCTGACCCTAACCCTAACCCTAAACCCCCTTAACTAACCCTAACTCTAACCCAAACCCCTAAATTCCATGGTTAAAAAAAAAACGCATATGCAAAAAAACGCATACATGAGCATGCCAGTGCGCACATATGCGCATCCATAGGCTATAATGGCCATTTTTAGCGCAAAACGTGCGCATATGTGCGCATGCGCTTTTTTGCAGGGCCAAAAAATGCAACATGCTGCGTCTGGAAAATACCAACGCACACCCCAAAAAAACGCAGCGCATGAAAATCGCATACATGCGCTTACCAGCGCGCAGGTATGCGCACCCATGTTAAATATAGGGGAAAAAACGCATGCGCAGGTATGCGTTTTTTTCCAGCGCTAAAAAACGCAAATGTGAAACCAGCCTTAGTGTGTATTAGTACAGCGGTGGGGCCAGGTGCCTGCGCAACCCAGCTCCCTAGCAAGGGATAAGTGTAGGGTGTGCTAGGGCGACAGGTTCCTGATTGGCCCCCAGTGCGGAACCGGCATAGGGAACGTTAGGAGCGTTAAGGACACTGACTCAGGGGAGTGCAGGAGGTCTCCACGTCCCTTTTCCCTATCGCCCACCGTTGTAACTGTTTCCCCTTTCCCCATGTCTTGTTGTTTTAGTTACCGGCCTGCGGGCCGTGTCACACAGGACAGTATCACGTGCCATGTCTTGTTGTTTTAGTTACCGGCCTGCAGGTTGCGTCACACGGGACGGGTCATCGTGACACTTATCTATATAGTCAACTTAGCCGTCCTGATGTCCCTCGGCGTTCTGGACGGTGGTTCTTTGGCGTAGCAGCCGCTCGGCCCAGCTGCTGAAGACGTGACAAAGTCTTCGAGCGTTCCGACACTCCGGTGACACCGGGGCACCACAGGCCCCGGAGAAGTCCTTGGATGGATGGGCCGTAGCCCCCGGACTGGGGCAAGCGGCAGCGATGCATTGTGGTGATTGGCAGGCCACCTGTGCAACTAACAGCTGCGACGGGGAATCCGCGGCGAGCAACGGCCCAGCCCTTGCCGCAGACCGGAGTGGGACAGTGGTGGCCACCGACGGCACTGGACTTGCCGCAGCCACGGGTGAGAGCAGGGCGGCTGCGGGTGGCGGGAGACAGGCCACAGCCGAGGGCTGGAGCGAGGCGGCAATGGCCGCGAGCAACCACGGGCAGGCCGCAGCCGCGGGCTGGGGTGAGGCGGCAACGGCCGCGAGTTGTAGCGGGGCAGCGGCCGCGGGTTGAAGCGGGGCAGCGGCTCTCGGACGGTCATCTGGGCGCCGTCCCTCTGATGTCCTAGGTGAACATCTCTCCTGGCTCTGGTAAGTCGCTTTGGCTCTCAGTCGCTCCCACGGTCTCCTGCTGCTTCTGTCCCGGTCTGCTGACTCACCGTGACTAGCGTTCCCCACCCCTTTTATACTGGCTCCTCCCCCAGCCCATCTGTCCATCTCAACGGTCCATCTCTGAACTCTGTCCCCCGGGAACAGTTTCCCCCGGAACCTAGGTGACGGTCCCCTTGGTTCTGGCACGGACATTCTGCGGGGGCCCTTCTTCCCACACGTCTCACAAAATAGTTAATAAATAACTTTTCCCACATGTCTAATTTACAGCAGCACAATTTTTGAAACATATTTTTTTGTTAGGATGTTATAAGGTTGAAAAGGTTAAAAGTTGATCAGCGATTTCTCATTTTTACAACAAACTTTGCAAAACCATTTTTTTAGGGCCACATTACATTTGCAGTTACTTTGAGGGGTCAATATGACAGAAAATACCCAAAAGTGACACCATTCTAAAAACTGCACCCCTCAAGGTGCTCAAAACCACATTCAAGAAGTTTATTAACACTTCAGGTGCTTCACAGGAATTTTGGGAATGTGGAACAAAAAAATAAACATTTACTTCATTACTTGTCTTTAACAAAAATGTTTTTTAGACCTAATTTTTTTTTACTTTTGCATGGGTAAAGGGAGAAAATAGACTATACAATTTGTTGTGCAATATCTCCTGAGTACACCGATACCCTATATGTGGAGAAAATCTACTGATTGGGCGCACGGCAGGGCTCGGAAGGGAAAGGGCGCCATTTCACTTGAGTGTAAAATTTGTTGGCATAATTAGCCAACGTCATGTCGCATTTGAAGAGCCCCTGATATGCCTAAAAAGTGGAAACCCCCAACAAGTGACACCATTTTGGAAACTAGACCCCTTAGGTAACTTATTGAGATGCATATTGAGCACCTTGAACCCACAGGTGCTTCACAGAAGTTTATAACGTAGAGCCGTGGAAATAAAAAAATCTAATTTTTCCCAAATAAATCCTTTAGCTCCATATTTTGCATTTTCATAAGGGTAACAGGAGAAATTGTTCCATACAATTTGTTGTGCAATTTCTCCTGAGTACGTCGATACCCCATATGTGGGGGAATACTATTGTTTGGGTGCACGGCAGGGCTTGGAAGGGAAGAAGCGCTCCCAGCAGGCACCCACAAGCCACCCTCCTTGCAGGAACTGGAAGGACCCCTCGGCCATCTTGGGACCACGGGTCTCCATGGAGACCATCAGGACAACGCGATCGCCACTGACAGCGGCATCAGAAGGGGTTAAATGCCCGCAATCAGTGCTGGCACCGATCATGGGCGTTGCTGCAGGGTGTCAGCTCTTACACAGAGCTGACACCTGCACGTGATTGTCGCAGTGCTCAGCGTTAGGCCTCGCGATCGCAGCACCGTACATATAGTGCTCTATGTGAGAACGCAACGCCTGCAGAGCAGTATATGTACGATGCATGTTGGGTAGGGGTTACTATATAATGTAGAGAGTCTGAGAAGTGGTATAATGCTTAATATTGTAAATAGACTGTGATATGGCAGTGTGCAGCATAGGGCAATATATAGATAAGGATCTAGGACATAAGATAAGGGCAATAGGCTTAGGACATACTGTTATGAGATAGTAACTGTTGTTAACTGAAGACATAAGATAGGATACAGTTAAAGTTTGGGACTAGCCCACAGTGGGAAGGGATATTTGATAGTAAAAAGGACTGCTTCCTGATAGTGAGATAGGGAAGTACAGTAACCAAGGTCAAGTTCAAGTGCAGTGGGTTGCTAATTTGAGGCAGTGGAAGGCCTTACTAGAATTCTTTTTTGACATTTCTGCAATGTCCGAAGCTCAGGGCTCAGTACAGGCAATATGGAGAGTACCTTATCATCTGATGTACAGGGGGAAATAGACCAAAAATGCAATCCTTGAGCTTCTTAATATGGCAGACATACAGATAATGTGGAAGAAGAAGGGAGGGATTACTGACATCAAAGCTGTTGAGAAAGATAGGTAGAGAGGGAGGAAAAACATCTAAAAAGCAAACCTTGTTGCATAGTAATACAACAGCTACAAAGCTGTATGATTCCCAAGTCGTAGGACATGACAGTGTGAGTGTATTCAGTGTGCAAGTGGAGCATGTATCTTTTTAGTGTATAAGTGGCTCATGTGCAGTACGTGTTCAATTTGTAAGTAAACTGGGTAGTTAGCGTGCACTCTAGTCAAATATAGACGAGGTGCAGGTGCAACGGACCAGTAGGTCCTAATTACAAGTTAATTAAATTCACCGCACACTCAAACAGACTTTATGCAAATAGGTGTTCATTTTATTACATGTGGGAGCCAAACAGGAATATAGCACACAGTGGAGGCGATATACACTCACTGGCCACTTTATTAGGTACACCTGTCCAACTGTGTGTTAAGACTTAATTTCTAATCAGCCAATCACATGGCGGCAACTCAGTGCATTTAGGCATGTAGACATGGTCAAGACAATCTCCTGCAGTTCAAACCGAGCATCAGTATGGGGAAGAAAGGTGATTTGAGTGCCTTTGAACGTGGCATGATTGTTGGTGCCAGAAGGGCTGGTCTGAGAATTTCAGAAACTGCTGATCTACTGGGATTTTCACGCACAACCATCTCTAGGGTTTACAGAGAATGGTCCGAAAAAGAAAAAAAATCCAGTGAGCGGCAGTTCTGTGGCCGGAAATGCCATGTTGATGCCAGAGGTCAGAGGAGAATGGGCAGACTGGTTCGAGCTGATAGAAAGGCAACAGTGACTCAAATTGCCACCCGTTACAACCAAGGTAGGCAGAAGAGCATCTCTGAACGCACAGTGCGTCGAACTTTGAGGCAGATGGGCTACAGCAGCAGAAGACCACACCGGGTACCACTCCTCTCAGCTAAGAACAGGAAACTGAGGCTACAATTTGCACAAGCTCATCGAAATTGGACAGTAGAAGATTGGAAAAACGTTGCCTGGTCTGATGAGTCTCGATTTCTGCTGCGACATTCGGATGGTAGGGTCAGAATTTGGCGTAAACAACATGAAAGCATGGATCCATCCTGCCTTGTATCAACGGTTCAGGCTGGTGGTGGTGGTGTCATGGTGTGGGGAATTTTTTCTGGGCACTCTTTGGGCCCCTTGGTACCAATTGAGCATCGTTGCAATGCCACAGCCTACCTGAGTATTGTTGCTGACCATGTCCATCCCTTTATGACCACAATGTACCCAACATCTGATGGCTACTTTCAGCAGGATAATGCGCCATGTCATAAAGCTCGAATCATCTCAGATTGGTTTCTTGAACATGACAATGAGTTTACTGTACTCAAATGGCCTCCTCAGTCACCAGATCTCAATCCAATAGAGCATCTTTGGGATGTGGTGGAACGGGAGATTCGCATCAGGGATGTGCAGCCGACAAATCTGCGCCAACTGTGTGATGCCATCATGTCAATATGGTCCAAAATCTCTGAGGAATGCTTCCAGCACCTTGTTGAATCTCTGCCACGAAGAATTGAGGCAGTTTTGAAGGCAAAAGGGGGTCCAACCCCTTACTAGCATGGTGTACCTAATAAAGTGGCCAGTGAGTGTAAATAAAAGACGTTTCGTCTCAGCCCGAGCCTTTATCATATTATCGCTTATTCCAATATTGGAGGTTTGTATAGGGTGCAGAAGGAGAGGAGAATCTCTCAAGAAGAAATACCAAGATAAATGGCTGATGTGTGCTGAGAGAAGGAAGCGCTCCCGCGCCTGTCAGTGGTGGCGCCACCAATATTGGAATAAGCGATAATATGATAAAGGCTCGGGCTGAGCCGAAACGTCTTTTATTTATATCGCTTCCACTGTGTGCTATATTCCTGTTTGGCTCCCACATGTAATAAAATGAACACCTATTTGCATAAAGTCTGTTTGAGTGTGCGGTGAATTTAATTAACTTTCAATTTGTAAGTGGCGCATGTACAGTATGTGTCCTATGTGTGAGTGATGCATTTATAGCATGTACAGGTGTTTCTCGCAAAATTAGAATATCATCAAAAAATTAATTTGTTTCAGTTATTCAATACTAAAAGTGGAACTCATATATTATATATAGTCATTACAGGGTGATCTATTTCTGCTAATGTTGATGATTATGGCTTTCAGACAATGAAAACCCAAAAGTCATTATCTGAGTAAATTAGAATACTTTATAACACCAGGTTGAAAAATTATTCGAAATGTTGGCCTACTGAAATGTATGTTCAGTAAATGCCCTCAATACTTGGTCGGGGCTCCTTTTGCATCAATTACTGCATCAATGCGGCGTGGCATGGAGGCGATCAGCCTGTGGCACTGCTGAGGTGTTATGGAAGCCCAGGTTGCTTTGATAGCAGCCTTCAGCTCGTCTGCATTGTTGGGTCTGGTGCCTCTCATCTTCCTCTTGACAATACTCCATAGATTCTCTATGGGGTTAAGGTCAGGCGAGTTTGCTGCCAATCAAGCACAGTGATACTGTTGTTTTTACACCAGGTGTTGGTACAATTGGCAATGTGGACAGGGGCCAAGTCCTGCTGGAGAATGACATTTCCAACTCCTAAAAGCTTGTCGGCAGAGGGAAGCATGAAGTGCTCTAAAATATCCTGGTAGACGGCTGCGCTGACTTTGGTCTTGATAAAACCCAGTGGACCTACACCAGCAGATGACATGGCTCCCCAAACCATCACTGATTGTGGAGACTTCACACTAGACCTCCAGCAGCTCGGACTGTGGCCTCTCCACTCTTCCTCCAGACTCTGGGACCTTGATTTCCAAATTAAATACAAAATTTACTTTCATCTGAAAACAACACCTTGGACCACTGACAACAGTCCAGTTCTTTTTCTCCTTGGCCAGGTAAGACGCTTCTGGCGTTGTCTATTGGTCATGAGTGACTTACACAAGGAATGCGGAACCTTGTAGCCCATGTCCTGGATACGTCTGTGTGTGGTGGCTCTTGAAGCAATGACTCCAGCAGCAGTCCACTCCTTGTGAATCTCCCCAAAATTCTTGAATGGGCTTTTCTTAACAATCCTTTCAAAGCTGCGGTTATCCCGTTTGCTTGTGCACCTTTTTCTACCACACTTTTTCCTTCCACTCAACTTTCCATTAATATGCTTGGATACAGCACTGTGTGAACAGCCGGCTTCTTTAGCAATGACCTTTTGTGGCTTCCCCTCCTTGTGGAGTGTGTCAGTGACTGCCTTCTGGACATCTGTCAGGTCAGCAGTCTTCCTCATGATTGTGGAGCCTACGGAAACAGACTAAGGGACTTTTATAAAGGCTTAGGAACCATTTGCAGGTGTTTTTTGTTAATTATTCTAATTAACTGAGATAGTGACTTTGGGGTTTTCATTGGCTGTAAGCCATAATCATCAGCATTACCAGAAATAAACACGTGACATAGATCACTCTGTGTGTAATGACTCTATAGAATATAAGAGTTTCACTTTTTTGTATTGAAAAACTGAAATAAATTCACTTTTCGATGATGTTCTAATTTTGTGAGAAGCATCTGTGTTCCATGTTAGTATGTGTGTGGCATATATAATTTGTGTGAAATAGTTGTCTGTGTGTCATGAGTAGTGCATGTACAGCATGTGTTCTGTGTGTAGCCTCTTCATGTACTGCACTTGTTCTTTATGCATTTTCAGCCCTACCACTCGTTCATCCTGGACTAAGCCCACTGACTCTGTCAGACTCAGGAATATCCTGTCCACTTCAGCAGTGCACCCGGGATCCATTACCTTCCATATACACGGGTCCCTGTCCATCTTCCCCTGTGTGCCAGAGGACTTGATATGCCTGGCAGCCCCTATGCCAGACATTGGGCTTCGGACGTGACAGGAACATCAGCTAGATTTTCCAGCACGGCTTCCCACTGCTTGGAATGATTGGTACATATTGGCCCTAGTAGCCCACTGCCCTTGAACTTGACATTATTACTGCACTTCCCTAACTGACTTATTACCAGGAAGTGCCCCTTTTTACTAACTCTAGTCCCCTCCCACTGTGGGCTAGTTCTATACATTAACTGTATCTTATCCATCTGACATCAATTAACTACCAATGATGTACACTAGACCTGTTATCACTCTCTATCAATATAAGAGACACACGACGTGTAAAACCGCATGACACTGCACACATGGCGCGGTTGTTGTCTTCAGCGGTAGGACTAGAGCAGAACAGTCCAGCACTCTTACATATGTACAGCAGGTCTCCAGTGTATGTATCCTCTGTATTAGAAACGTGTATGACATTGACCGTATGGGTGCCCGACGCACGTCTTTTACTTTTTGGGCATGTGTGTAGCATATACTGCCTGCATCCAACATAGAAGTTGGGCATAACCACACACGAACACGCGTACACCTCTTTTCATGTAGTCATCTTGCAGTATCTACCATTGATCTTCTGTTCCCTTTTTCAGACAAGCCACAAGTATTAGACATAAAGGTGGATCCACCCCTGCACAATGACGGGGACACGGTAACGATGACTTGCAAAGCGGTGGGTTTACCGATTCCTACTTATAAATGGAAGACCACATCACCTGATGTCCAGTTCTCTGCTGACAACTCAACGATCACAATCAACAACATGAAAGGCCACCATCACGGAAAGTACCGGTGCACCGCGAGTAACATGCATGGAGACCACAGTCTGGAGCAGGAGCTCATCCTAGCAGGTAACTTACAGGATAGGGTTGGAAAATCGGGCTGCAGATTTCATCTGAGCAACACTGTGTCCTGCTCCATACATAATAACTAAATGATAGCACAGTCATATTCATACGTACCAACATTCCCAACCCAAAATTCAGGCCATTTAGTCTCTGACACCAAGGAAAACTAGGGAATGCTCCCAAGTATCCAAAAACTCCCCCCAAACCACCATTCTTGGTCATGGTTTTGTTAAATCCCACCACTTTTGGAAAGTCACAGCAAAATTAGGGACTGTTGGCAAGTATGCATCTGCTACTTAATGTCAATGTCCTATTTTATGGAAAATGTCATTTTCAACCCCCAATCCTATGCTAACTCATTTCTTTATATATGTTGAGAGTAGCTGGAGGCATATAGGTAAAAGATGGCTGCCTTCAGTCACCACCAGAAGGAGCTCAGGAGTATTCGATGATTTGGTATGAGCCACTTGTTAAATCGCCCAACACACCAGTACCGCCACTTTGGTGGTCTCCATCAGCTTACTTGGCTAAGCATGTGACCGCTACTGTCACTGGCCTCAGCAGAGATGCCTTCATGTACAGCCTCAATGAGATCCTCAGTGATTGGCTGCAGACAGCGGTCATATGACTAGATGAGGATGACATTACTGAAGTAAAGTATTAAAGGTCAAAGGGAAGCACAGGAGCTGCAGCAATGTACGAGCGGGCAGTGTATAGGTTCTTTTATTATTTTATAAAAATCCCTTTTTTTGCCAAATTTTTTTGTGTTTTCAGTTTTCTTCCTATTTTTCCAAGAGTCATCATCTGTTTAATTTTTCCATCAACATACAGTAACCCTATACGAGCTTGTGTGTTGTGGGATAAGTTGTTTGGATGAAATTCTACCATGTACTGTAACGTACTCTGATATTGTTTTTGGATTTCACGGCAGTAAAAATGACCTGGTGCCATTGTTCTCCAGATCAGTTCGATTCCGACAATACCAAACTTGTATAGGTTTATTATATATTTTTGTGGTTAAAAAACAAAGTGAACTTTGCCAAAAAAAAAAAATTGGTTAGTGGCACCATTTTCTCAGAACCAAAACTTTTTTATTCTTCTATTTCTAGAACTCCATTAGATCTTGATTTTTGCATGGTGCGCTGTAATTTTTATTGATACCTTTTGGGGGTACACTGTTTTAATTCATTTTCCCTTTAAGGGAATTAACTAGAGGGAGAAAATTGATTTTAATTTTTGACTCTGTTCATAGACACGAGAAAAAGGAAAGCAGGACGTTTTGCTAATCCTGGACAACCCACTTACATTGCTTGAGATCCTATCTGGCTGATGGACCTTAGAAGTCCTAACTAATTCCATCAGCCAGATGGGATTTCACATGGTCAACCCTTGGACTTCTAGTTGCTTCCATTAGGCAGATGGGACCTCACATGGTCCTCCATTTGACTTTTAGGTACTTCTATCAGCCAGATAAGATCTCACATTGTTCTCCCTTTGATGTTTAGGTACTTCCATTAGTCAGATAGGATCTCACATAGTCTTCCCTTGGACTTCTAGTTACTTGCAGCAGCCAAATAGGATATTATGTTGTCCTCTGTTGGACTACTGGATACTTCCATCAGCCTGATAGGACCTCACATAGTCCTCCATTGGACTTCTAGGTATTTCCATTAGCCAGATGAGATCTCACATGGTCCTAGCTTGAAGTCCAAGGTAGGACCCATGTGGTCGTCTCTTTACCTCACCTATATTGGTCCTCGTGATAATCCAACCCAGTTTCCTTTTATGTATTAACACATTTTTTGTGTCTATTTCTACTTTTTAAAGTTCAGCCTAAAATATCGGATATCAAGGTGGACCCATCCATGGATGTGTTTGAAGGTGACAATGTAACTATATCCTGCGTAACCAGTGGAGTCCCTAAACCCAATGTGACCTGGTCCAAGCTAGACAGTGAGGTAGAACTGTCTCCAGACCAACATGAAATCAAAATATGGAGCATAAACAAGAAGCACGAAGGGAATTACTCCTGCACTGCTAAGAATAAGCATGGGATGGTCACTCAGAGCCGGCAAATCATACTTGCAGGTAAAAATTAAGTCAAGAGCTAGGACATAACCAATCAAAAATGGTCAGTTTGGGCTCCCTAGGGCTTCTATTAGCTACCCAAGAAAAGTCCACAAAGTACTAACATAACTTGAAACTATAGGACCCCATTGTAAAATCTGTAAATGGGGCCCCAAACTATTATGGTGTTTTTATGTTGACACCACCTCACGCTATGCCTCGGTCCTACAATATATTATCTGCGATACATATCTTGACAACACTAGGATCATTATTAATATTCTGTGATCTACTGTTTATTTCTAGTCAAGCCTAAAGTATTAAGTATTAACGTGAAGCCATCAACCAGCGTGATGGAAGGTAAAAACTTGACCTTGACTTGTGTGGCACAAGGAGTACCACGTCCAACCTATAGCTGGCAAATCCCAACATCTACCACCAGTGTATTTTACTCACATGATTCCAGTGTCGTTACTATTTTGGCCGTCCAAAAAGAACATAGCGGAGATTATAGCTGTACTTCTCAAAATAAGCATGGGCACCACACAATGACCAAGAAGATTACTGTGACAGGTAACGGCATGCCTATTCTTACCCTACAGTGCATGTCATTAAACGTCAGGAGGCCTAGTGCCTCCAAGGACTCCATAACATGGAAACTCACCTCTTCTAAACATCATCACCATCATCATCATCCAAGTAGAAGGCCAATCACTAATATTACATATAATACCATGAGCCAACACATCCCCTACTCCATACTCAATGTCATTCCATCTACTAATGGATGAGACTTCCCGGTCAAATATTGGTTCTCTTAAGGAGAACGTGTCATCGGAAAATTACCGATTGTTTGAATCATTACGCAGCAATTTTTTCATTGCTGTTATTTTCATCACTGCGTTCCAAGGGCAAGAACTTTTATCTATTTTTTTCTATCCCCATAGTCATTAATATACCATTTTGGTGACAATGAGGGAAAAAAATAGAGCAAATCAATTCTTTCCATTTTGTCATGACAATCCCTCGATCATGAAGTGGAAAATTGCTCAGCAAAATCACTCACGAAGAGGTTGTTTTGGGGACATTCCTGAGCATTTTGGGTGGGTTTTCTTTGGAAGTCCTGGGGGCTTGACTTTAATCTCCTTCACGCCATGGCCGTTTTTCATTTTTTCTTTTTGTTTTTTGTGGGTAACAGGTGGGCTTCTGTAGCTATGAGTCGGTTTATATAAACTGATTAGCGGCGTGAAACGACTGCCAGTTGGTGACTATTTAGTAATGGAAGCCTGTGTAGACCATGCTTAATGATGCACACTGGATGATCTGCCTTTTTCTCAGCAGCACAGGTCCTGTTTTGGGGTTTTTATATACCATGTTCACTACATGGTAATACTGACCTGCCATTATGATTCTCCGGGTCATTACAAGTACAGAGATATCAAACATGTATAGTTTTTTTTTTTTATTTAAGTGGTGAAAAAAATCAGAAATTTGTAAAAAAAAAAAAAAATAAATATTTTTTTGCTTTCGTTGCCATATTCCGAGATCTGTAATGTTATCATTTTTTGGGAAATGTGGGTTAGTGGGGGCTTATTTTTTGTGCCCTGAGCTGTCATTTTTACTGATGCAATTTGGGGGTAGACATAATGATTTGATCACTTCTTATTACACCTTCGGCTATTAGAGGCACATGATGGCTGATTAAATCAGTCATCATGTGCGGGGGAAAAATGCAGGCACGATGTGCGAGCCTGCATCAAAGTCAGGGAGATGGCATACTTGTTTATATATTTTACTCACTTATATAGCCCCATTAATTCCACAGTGCTTTTACAAACTATCGGCATATGATGTACCTGTACATCATATGTCAGTAAAGGGTTAAAGTGAACATGTCAAAAGGATCAGCACTCCTAAGCCATTTATATGGGCATGTAGGTTATAAAAAATTTAATAAAATGATACATTGATATCTGTGATCTGATATTTTATTCCAGTGAAATCCATATTTTTCTTAATATGTAAATGAGCTGTTAGGATCTATGGGTGGGAGATAGATCTCCCTGAGAATCTGCCTCCAGAGATTATTATAAATGAAAGGGGGCGATTACCAGTGTGAGGCATGTAATGACGGACAGTCTGCTCTTCTGATCTACATGTATTAAGCAGGATTTGCTTTTTGAGCCTTTATAATGGGTAACCCATAATTAAGGGTGGTAAAAGAAAAGTCATACCCCCTGCAGGACTGATACCGATAATCCATACTCTGTGTGGTGCACCGGATGATCTTCTGGATCAGCATCCAACTGGGGTACTAAGGGACTAATACATTTTTCTTCTAAACCAGTCCACCAGTGGTCCACCATAATAACCAGGTGGGCTTCTGTAGCTATGAGTCGGTTTATATAAACTGATTAGCGGCGTGAAACGACTGCCAGTTGGTGACTATTTAGTAATGGAAGCCTGTGTAGACCATGCTTAATGATGCACACTGGATGATCTGCCTTTTTCTCAGCAGCACAGGTCCTGTTTACACGAGACGATGAGCTGCCGAGAATGATGATCTTATGAACAAACCAAAAGATCATTTTACCCCAGGAAATCTTCAGCCGGTCACTTACGATAATCTTTCAGTATAACTGCATCTTAGGAAGCAGACCAAGAGCCTTCTGTGGGAATTCTGGAAAATGGAAGTCCAGATCAAAATTGTGGAGAACCTGTACAAGGGATCCCCAACTCAACAGAACCCCCAAACAGGGGCATGAGGAATTAATCCAATTCCTTCTTTACGAGGTGTTAAAATTTGAGGTGGTTATCTTAAAATTGGGCAATATTATTTAGAGGGGGGTTCAATATATGACAATCTGTATAAAAAATAGAAATCTTGAAATTTTCACATTGGATTCCTGTTTCAGGAAACACAAGTACATTAGCCGCAATGAACAGATCCCGAGCCTATATTTTGTTTTGAAGCATCTAATGAGCATTTGCAAAGGTCATTGTGAAGGGAGGGGGAGTAGGTCAGCTGTAACATCACCTATTTTGATTGGTGGATCCTGTGTTATCGGCAGGATATAGAAGTGTTATCAGTAATTGTAATTCTGACTCTGATGATAAGGAAACTGCTGAAAACTCTTCCTGAAAGGACAGGAAGTATGACTCTAAAAAGGTCAGTGTGAAAATTGCAAGATTAGAAATTAATTTATTATTTTAATAAAAATTATGATATGAAAAAGATACATATAACAACAAAAAGATTTTCTGATTATAGCTTGGGTAGGAAAAATGGAAATGGCGCAATGTCAGGGGTGTACAATGAAATCATTGGTCGCCATAGCAGAAGGCCAACTTGAGTTTCCCCCAAAAAAGGAAAAAATAATATTTGACGGGGTCACAGAAGAGCATAATTCACAACTTTGCAGCCCCCCAAACACAGTAATGTACCCCCACTGTGAATTTCTCCACAGTACCCTCAACATGCAATGTATGATGACCCTACAGTGCATCATGTGCAAAGTATGGTGACCCCAACACAGCATGATGCCTCCACTGTGACTCCAACACAGCCCACCACACAATATGATGGCCCACACACCCTTCCATACAGTATAATGGCCCTCCGTACAGTAGAATGGCCCCCAGACAGAATAATGAAACCCACAAAGCCCTCCACACAATATGATGGTCCCACACTGCCCTCCATACAGTACAATGGCCCGAGACAGAATGATGGAATACACAGCACTTCAGACTGTATGATGGCCCCCACAAAGCCCTCCATATAGTACAGTGGCCCTCCATGCAGTATAATGGCCCCCACACACCTTCACATAGTATGATGCTCCAGCACAACCCTCCACATTGTATAATGGTCCCCACTAGTCTTCCAAACAATTTAATGCCCCCCCCATACAGGCCTCAAAACAGCATATCTGCAGCAGCACACCATTACCACACAGTATGATGGACACCACACAAACCTCCACATTATAAAGTTGCTCGCTTACAGATAATGACCCCCAATAGCCCTCCAAACAGTATAATGGCCCCACATAGCCCTCCAAACAGTATAATGGCCCCACATAGCCCTCCAAACAGTATAATGGCCCCACATAGCCCTCCAAACAGTATAATGACACCCACATAGCCCTCCAGACAGTATAATGGCACCCACATAGCCCTCCAAACAGTATAATGGCACCCACATAGCCCTCCAGACAGTATAATGGCACCCACATAGCCCTCCAGACAGTATAATGGCACCCACATAGCCCTCCAAACAGTATAATGGCACCCACATAGCCCTCCAAACAGTATAATGGCACCCACATAGCCCTCCAGACAGTATAATGTCACCCACATAGCCCTCCAGACAGTATAATGGCACTCACATAGCCCTCCAGACAGTATAATGGCACTCACATAGCCCTCCAGACAGTATAATGGCACCCACATAGCCCTCCAGACAGTATAATGGCACCCACATAGCCCTCCAAACAGTATAATGGCACCCACATAGCCCTCCAGACAGTATAATGGCCCCCTACATAGCCCTTCAAATTGAAGAACCGCAGATGCAGGGAGGTAAGAAGTACTTCTCTTGGCTCTTGTCCGGTGGCCACAAATTACTGATGCAGTCACTGGACACGGCTCTGTGAATCGATTAGTACCAGTTCTAGTTGGAGGAAAATTACCCTCATGGAACGGCCCATGCGTTCATGTAGCAGTGTATATATATATATATACACTCACTGGCCACTTTATTAGGTACACCATGCTAGTAACGGGTTGGACCCCCTTTTGCCTTCAGAACTGCCTCAATTCTTCGTGGCAGAGATTCAACAAGGTGCTGGAAGCATTCCTCAGAGATTTTGGACCATATTGACATGATGGCATCACACAGTTGGCGCAGATTTGTCGGCTGCACATCCCTGATGCGAATCTCCCGTTCCACCACATCCCAAAGATGCTCTATTGGATTGAGATCTGGTGACTGAGGAGGCCATTTGAGTACAGTGAACTCATTGTCATGTTCAAGAAACCAATCTGAGATGATTCAAGCTTTATGACATGGCGCATTATCCTGCTGAAAGTAGCCATCAGATGTTGGGTACATTGTGGTCATAAAGGGATGGACATGGTCAGCAACAATACTCAGGTAGGCTGTGGCGTTGCAACGATGCTCAATTGGTACCAAGGGGCCCAAAGAGTGCCAAGAAAAAATTCCCCACACCATGACACCACCACCACCAGCCTGAACCGTTGATACAACGCTGGATGGATCCATGCTTTCATGTTGTTTACGCCAAATTCTGACCCTACCATCCGAATGTCGCAGCAGAAATCGAGACTCATCAGACCAGGCAACGTTTTTCCAATCTTCTACTGTCCAATTTCGATGAGCTTGTGCAAATTGTAGCCTCAGTTTCCTGTTCTTAGCTGAGAGGAGTGGTACCCAGTGTGGTCTTCTGCTGCTGTAGCCCATCTGCCTCAAAGTTCGACGCACTGTGCGTTCAGAGATGCTCTTCTGCCTACCTTGGTTGTAACGGGTGGCAATTTGAGTCACTGTTGCCTTTCTATCAGCTCCAACCAGTCTGCCCATTCTCCTCTGACCTCTGGCATCAACATGGCATTTCCGGCCACAGAACTGCCGCTCACTGGATTTTTTTTCTTTTTCGGACCATTCTCTGTAAACCCTAGAGATGGTTGTGCGTGAAAATCCCAGTAGATCAGCAGTTTCTGAAATTCTCAGACCAGCCCTTCTGGCACCAACAATCATGCCACGTTCAAAGGCACTCAAATCACCTTTCTTCCCCATACTGATGCTCGGTTTGAACTGCAGGAGATTGTCTTGACCATGTCTACATGCCTAAATGCACTGAGTTGCCGCCATGTGATTGGCTGATTAGAAATTAAGTCTTAACACACAGTTGGACAGGTGTACCTAATAAAGTGGCCAGTGAGTGTATATATATATATATATATATATAATGGAGGTCATAGTAGTTAGCTCACACATTGAAGGAATCAATCACTTTTTGGGGAGAGGGGTAGCGAATTTCACAAAAAATTATTTTTATAGCCAATAAGTCCTGTACGTGAAATGATTGTAAAACGACAAAACTAATGGACGACAAGCCGGGCCATCTGAGGTGTGTTTGGGCCTTTGAATGAAGCCGTCTTATTCAGCCCCTGTCTGCACCAGATCACAAAGCAGTTTGCAGTTTCCCTGCATTTCTTAGAGAGGGCAAAACTGAGCACAGGCTCTTAGAATGAAAACAACATGAAATCAGTGACTCGCCCTAAGCCATGGCAGAAGTGAAATTTTGAATTTTCCCCAAAATTTGCCTACCAAAATCTATATAAAAAAGCAACAATAATTAGGCAATGTAAACCGTATGGTCAGTATCAGTAATGGCTGAAATTTCCCGTTTATGGACATTTATATGACATCACTTATGCCATTATATAAACTTTATTACTGTCTATTTCAGAAAAGAAAAACTCGGGACACAGAGTGGAAGTGAGCGTCAGCGCCGTCCTCGCTCTGCTGCTGCCCGCCGGCGTTATGTTCTCTTCCTTATGAAGATTTCTTCCTCATCTACAGCAACATCCAGAGAGTTATCACTTTCCCATGTGGTTTATGAAGTCACAAATGCTGGAATTAAAGGAAAAAGCCCAAAATTTATTGTTTGTTTGGTTTTTTTTCACTGGTTGGGATGACAAACTTTCCAATTTTTGTAAATATGTTTGTAAAATAAACCTGTCATCTGGATTTTATACCCCGAACTAATGGCATCTATGTAATACTGATTACACCCATAACTTTAGTTTAGAAATCTGGGTTTAGGAGAAATCTATTGTTATGTAAATGAGCCACCAGCACCGCGGGGGCAGGCACTGCATTTACAGCTCTGCTGCCTCTCAACCCCGCCCAGTAAGGTCCTGATGAAGAAGGCTGTCAGTATCTGGTGCCTTCTGCATCGTTTGCAGACAGCATCACACAGTGACTGCTTTCTCATGCTGCTCAGTCGTAGCGAAGAGGATGGTCAGTGTCTGTAATGATGCCATAGGGTAATCAAGCTGTAATAATGTGCACTTCACAAAAGATAAAAGTCACACATGGAAACACTGAGCAGCATGGAGATACTACAGCGTATACTGCTGCCAGTGTATACTGCGGCCTGTAGACTGACCCAGGGGCCACTAGGTGGCAGTGTAATATTGCAACACCAAACGACTAAGCTGGCTCGGCTTCTGCCGTACTCTACAGATGTGTCCTTCCTTACCTTTCCCGTCAAAGGGAATATATCATCAAAAAATTACCAAATTGTGTAAATCAGGTTTTTGTGTTAAATATAAATATTATTTTTAATATTTATTAATTTTTTTAAAATTTTCCTCACAATCTAGAAAAAAATAGAAATCTTGCAATTTGCAGTTTCAGGAAACAACACATGTACATAGTCATGAGGTACAGAAACCGACCCTATCTTTTGTATTGAAGCATTTAATGAGCATGTGTAAAGGTTAAGGGAGGAGGAGGAGAGCTGTGATATCACATATTGTGATAGGCGGATCCTGTGTTTTCAGCTGTGTATAGAGGTGCTATCAGTCATTGTAATTCTGCCTCTGCTGGTAATGAGACTTCTGAAAACTCAACCTGAAACGACAGGAAGTTAGTCTAAAATAGCCGCAGTAGACAGTGTGAAAATGACAAGATTACTATTTTTTTGCTTTTAATAAAGATCATGATGTAAAAGAAAAAACATTGCCAAAATAAAAAAATATGTGTAACACAAAAACCTGATATAACAATAGGTCATATTCTAACGTCACATTAACCTGTCACCTCGCTTTTCGGATATAAGATGCGGCCACCGACTTTAGGGGCTTATCTACAGCATTCTGTATTTCTGTAGATAAGCCCCCGATGTAACCTGAAAGATAAGAAAAACGAGTTAGGTGGGGTGTTTCGATGTGGTCCGTGTCCGATGGACGTCGCAGGTCCTGGTCCGGCGCCTCCTATCTTTATGTAATGTTGTCATCTTCCTTGCTTCTGTCACAGTTCCTGCGCAGGCGTACTGATATGTCCTGTTGTGGGCAGAGTAAATTACTGCAGTGCGCAGGCGCTGGGCCTCTTTAACTTTTCTCGGCGCCTGCGCACTGCAGTACTTTGCTCTGCCCTCAACAGGTCAGATCAGTATGCCTGCGCAGGAACTGCGACAGGAAGCAAAGAAGATAACGACATCGCAAGAAAATGGGGGACCTGGACCTGTGACACAAATCGGACCGGACCGCCCCCGTTGAGTATAATCTAGCTCGTTTTTCTTATCTTTCAGGTTACATCGGGGGCTTATCTACAGCATTAGAGAATGCTGTAGATAAGCCCCTAAAGGTGGTGGCTGCATCTTATATCCGAAAAACGAGGTGACAGGTTCCCTTTAAGTGACACGGAAAGACCCACTTTAAAAAAAAATGTAGATTTTTTTGTGATACTTTGTTGGGAGATGTTTATGCTTTCTGTATCTATAAGTGTTCTGCCAGTGGGTGTGATGGGAATAGATGTCACAGTGATGTATGGATTTTGTATGCTTCATGAAATTTGCAGAAAGGTAAGGAAGGACATATTTACAGATAGTCATATCTGAAAGCTGCCCTCCTTAACTCCACACGAGAAGCTTAAAGGGAATTAAATATTGATAGGGCGTCAATATCAGATGGGTGAAGGTCCAACAGCTCCCACCCCTAAACTGATACCTGAAATCAGAGCCATCAGAAGAGGCGGAAAACCACAACTCCATATACTTTATAGTGGCTGTTCTCTGGTGCTGCAGCTCAGCAGTCCACTGAGCCGCAGTACCTAAGAATGTCCACTAAACAATAAGTGGCGCTCTTTCGTGTAACCCAGCTTTTATATGTCTGACCCCGGGCTCCCGTCTCCAGGACGGCCTGGATAGGAATATTAAAATGGCTGTGTTGTAATTGGACTGGAGCTAATTAGGGGTAAGCACTTCACATATTAGGCCTTGTGCCTCCCCATCCCCTCTCCATACAGTAAATGGGGAATTTTTTGCTCAGTTACAGACCGTCTGATAACTCTGTGAAACTCGGAGTTACAGAGCTGAGCCGTCATGATCGACACCCCTGTATTCCAGGAAAGCCCCCTTTGTTCCGAGTTCCTAGCGGTTGTGCCTTACGATACATAGTCCAGTGGATTCAGGTCACTGTAACGTCACTGCTGGGATTCATTTCCCTTGCCACCTCCACTATCAGTACACCTCCACTATCAGCACACCTCCACTATCAGCACACCTCCACTATCAGTACACCTCCACTATCAGCACACCTCCACTATCAGTACACCTCCACTATCAGTACACCTCCACTATCAGCACACCTCCACTATCAGCACACCTCCACTATCAGCACACCTCCACTATCAGCACACCTCCACTATCAGTACACCTCCACTATCAGTACACCTCCACTATCAGTACACCTCCACTATCAGTACACCTCCACTATCAGCACACCTCCACTATCAGCACACCTCCACTATCAGCACACCTCCACTATCAGCACACCTCCACTATCAGCACACCTCCACTATCAGCACACCTCCACTATCAGCACACCTCCACTATCAGCACACCTCCACTATCAGCACACCTCCACTATCAGCACACCTCCACTATCAGCACACCTCCACTATCAGCACACCTCCACTATCAGCACACCTCCACTATCAGCACACCTCCACTATCAGCACACCTCCACTATCAGCACACCTCCACTATCAGCACACCTCCACTATCAGCACACCTCCACTATCAGCACACCTCCACTATCAGCACACCTCCACTATCAGCACACCTCCACTATCAGCACACCTCCACTATCAGCACACCTCCACTATCAGCACACCTCCACTATCAGCACACCTCCACTATCAGTACACCTCCACTATCAGCACACCTCCACTATCAGCACACCTCCACTATCAGCACACCTCCACTATCAGCACACCTCCACTATCAGTACACCTCCACTATCAGCACACCTCCACTATCAGCACACCTCCACTATCAGCACACCTCCACTATCAGCACACCTCCACTATCAGCACACCTCCACTATCAGCACACCTCCACTATCAGCACACCTCCACTATCAGCACACCTCCACTATCAGCACACCTCCACTATCAGCACACCTCCACTATCAGCACACCTCCACTATCAGCACACCTTGTCTTACTCCTGTAGTGGATCAGAACACGGCCTCTCTACAATTCCAAAAAGTGCAAAACTCTTCCGTCCTATATCTAGAGCACATCTGTCACTCTGTGGCCCGTGAGATAAATCTAGGCCGCAGGGTAAGTATATTTGGCCCGCGACGACAGCAGGGAGTTCCGCTTGATTTGCACTTTCAAGCTTATAATTCCGTCCCTTTTTGTATTTGGGTTTCACGTCCCTGATCCGGAGTGATGGCCGCTTTCTTATTACCAGATTCTTTGCACAAAATCTGAACCTTTTAATCCAAGAAAAACTGTTTTCAGATCAGTGAGATGAGAAGGTGCAAGACTGTGGCTCCCAGGCCGGCCTAGGTACTCGGCCTAGGTGATCTACAGATGATCTACAGATCCATAACTGGGCAGAAACAGGATGAATCGCACCGACTCCTCCTGCTGGAATGTCCTCTCTGGCCAGGAGCCATCATTTCTCTTTTCTTCCCTCGGTGACGACAGAAACATGCAAAGAAAATGACAGACCTTCAGAAAGGAGGCAAAGTTCAAACTGATAAATTCCTCATAGTTTTAATCCTGTTTATATAAATATTTCTGTAGTAAATCAACGAATATCTACAGGACAAAAAGTCATACGGCCCCGATTGGAGAAGGACATGTTTTAAAGAAAACCCTTCCAAAAGTGACTGTGGACATTCCTGAGGGTAGGACTTAAAGGGTTACTTCAGGGAAATAAATAAAAGTATTCTAATGGACATGCCTTTAAAAACTATAACGCTGACATCCATAGTGTTTTCTATCCCAACAGTACCTGTGATGAAGGACCTGCTCCTCAATGCTCCCTTCTAGAGCTCTGCCCTTGTCCTCCCTCCTCTCAGGATCTCTCAATGTGAAGTGAAAAAAGGAGAAATATGCAGCACTCACCAATATAGCTGAAAAACTGTGCCTCTTTATTTCACATGAATTCCACCAATAGATATGTGGACATGCAGGACTCACCTGTTAGGAACGGCGCAACGCACTAAATAAATAAATAATAAAGTGCGTTCGCCGCTCGGGGTCCACCGTGCAGTAGGTGTTATCACTGCTGCTGAGTAATGGCCGACGCGCTATATGGCGGTATAAACACGCACGGGTTAAACGCTACCCAGGTGCGCTGAGCGATCTCTGTTAATTCACAGAGACGCCTATGTGTTAAAACACAGAAACACAGAAGGCTGAGCCTGTTAACGCCACAGGTCTCAGCTAAATTGCACTCATGGTATACGGTCACAGGACACGGACCCAAGGCAGAGGTCGGTGTCCATCTAGACCTACCGTGCATGCGGCGTCGCTACCGCGGACGCCGGTAAGTGCTGCTGACTGCAGCGCAGCGGTAACTACAGCCGCTATACGATAGTGCCGTGAGACATGACACCACCGGACGCTAGTGTAGAGGTGCGGTGTGCACAGTGACCTATGGCTTGCCACTGACTGGCGCTGACTGCTACTCTAGTTCCCTATCCACATACGTAATATCAAAGGGAGGGGAATCTTAATGAGTCAGTCACCAGAATCATACATCCATCACCATTCACACATCTAGCAAGTAAAGCCTATTCTAGCGCATGGCCGAGCGGCCATGCGGACCTTTTATAGCTGTGCGGGATCTTCCAGATCTCTGGGATGGACCAATCCGATCAGGAGAAGGACCTGAGCACGTGACTCCCGATCTCCAATGGGAGATCGTCTCGTGAGCATGCCCAGTAGCGTGATGAGAGGACTTAGCCACTGGAGTGGCTTGCTGCAGGGCAGCCTGCGCTGCTATTGAAGGGTCAGTAGGCCGGACTGGGGGGTGGTGCCTCTGTATACCGCGCAGTAACGTACAGACACAAGATGGAGGCAGTTTTCGGGTGCAACAGGTCCAAGTTTATTTTCCGCCGTCCAACTGACGGCTCTGACAACACACCGCACTTCTCTTCACTGCCCTCCGTTTCCAGGCCCGCTACACACACCGTAACTTTTAAACCAAGGATGTATATGCACGTACCGTCCCTTCATCAGTTAGTGACGATCCTGTCAGCTCAGTCACTGTGGCCGCCCTAGGCCCGTACACCATCAGCACTTTTACTGGTCAGTTTCATCTCCAATACGGTATGCTTTTCCCAGTGGCCTCGTCTGCACTGCGGTAGTCTCGGTCAGGACCACCCCCCTGACTTCTTCTCTCCTCAGTCCCCTGGTTGAGCTTTCCTCACAACACCCACTTTGCCACAGGCTCCTCTCCTCTTGAGCTACTCCCGGGGACTGGAATCTTCTGGAACCCTCCTGTCAAATTTATAGCTTTCCCGGTTCCCTGTAACTCCGCCCCCCCATGACCAACGGTTTCTTAGCCCTAAGCTGATGTCAAGTCCTATACTCACACTCCTCCCTGCCCTCAAATGTCAATTCCAGGTACTGCACGTCACCTACATTTTCCTAGCTGTTTTCCCTCCTGTCATAACTGACATCCTGCCTGACAAGTGCAAACCCCTTTTAAACCTGACCAGTCAGTTCGTCTGTCAGGTCACCTTCCCTACACTATTGCTGACCCAGAGGTGGCAGCAACAACCAGTCCTACAGAGCTGGTCTGAGCAGAGTGCCTGTGACGCCGAGATTGCTGTGCAGGCTCCTGAGTGGTCAGAGAAGAATGAGAGACCGCAGGATGCAGCTCTGGATTCCCGCTGTGCAGCTGCAGGAACCCGACACCTAACATTACCCTCCCTCCTAGGGCCCCTTCCCCTCTGAGCCTTGGCACGATCAAACGCCGCGATCAGGAGCGGGGCGTGGAAGTGTTCCACTGGCTCCCAGGTCCGGGACTCCGGGCCATGACCCTTCTAGTCCACCAAATAAAAATTTTTGCCACGCACAGTCCTGCGTCCCACAATGGCGATGACCTCAAACTCATCCGAGGACAAGTCTGATGTCCCAGCAGATGACTCGGAAAACTGAGCCATGTGAACAGGCTTGAGAAAGGACACGTGGAAGACGTCAGAGATGGCCAAGTGTGGTGGAAGAGCCAGATGGTAGATCACTGAGCTGATGCGCTCGAGGACCTTGAAGGGACCAATGTATCACGGAGCGAACTTGGAGGACTCGGCCCACAGCTTGATATTACGCGCAGAGAGCCACACTAAGTCGCCAGGGGCAAAAGTTGGAGCGGGACGCCGATGTTTGTCGGCTGACGCTCTCATTCTCTTTTTAGAGGCATGAATAGCATCCTGGGTGCGATCCCAAATGTCGCGAGCCTCCACTGCCCAGTCTGCCACCCTGGAATCAGTGGAAGACACTGGCATCAGGACAGGGACGTGCGGATGCAGGCCGTAATTGAGAAGGAACGGCGTCTGACCAGTGGAATCAGCCACTGCGTTATTCAGGGCAAATACAGCCCACGGTAGTAAGGATGCCCAGTCATCCTTCCTGGCAGAGACAAAATGTCGCAGGTATGTGACCAGAGTTTGATGGGCTCTCTCAATCAACCCGTTCATCTCGGGATGATATGCGGAGGACAAATTGAGCTCGATACTGAGTAGACTGCAGAGCTCCCTCCAAAATTGAGACGCAAACTGGGGACCTCGATCACTGACTATTTTGTC
The DNA here is from genome assembly GCF_039654945.1 of Dendrobates tinctorius. Lineage (NCBI taxonomy): Eukaryota > Metazoa > Chordata > Amphibia > Anura > Dendrobatidae > Dendrobates > Dendrobates tinctorius. Next base: position 897,179 of record NW_027361786.1, on the reverse strand, counting down.
TGGCATACCGTGCAAACGAAATATGTGCTTTATGAACAGTGCGGCAAGACCACGAGCGGAAAGCAGCCGCGCGAGTGGCACCAGATTCACCATTTTAGAGAAATGATCGGTGACCACCCAGATGACCGTGCTACCACCAGATTTGGGCAGGCCGACCACAAAGTCCATGCCGACCATCTCCCAGGGTCTGTCTGCCACCGGCAAGGGGTACAGTAACCTAGCCGGCCTCTGCCTAGAGGACCTGTTCCAGGCACAAGAGACGCCTGCTTGAATGTACTCTTTAGTGTCCCGAGCCATGTGCGGCCACCAGTAAGACCGTGTCAGGAGTTCTGTGGTCCGCTTAATGCCAAAGTGACCACCCACCCTGGACGCGTGTACCCACGCGAGGACCTCCGGCCGCAGGCGAGGAGGGACAAAGGTCTTGCCCGACGGAACTGCGTCAAGAGTGACCGGAGCCACGGTCCTCAGGCTTTCCGTGGGGACAATTAGCCGAGGCTCAGCCTCCTCTTCCTCCGCTGAGACCACCAAGCGAGAAAGAGCATCCGCACAGACGTTCTTCTCTCCAGACAGGTAATGCAAGGTGAAGCAGAAGCGGGAGAAGAAGAGCGACCACCTAGCTTGACGAGAGTTCAAGCACTGGGCCATTTGCAAATAGACCAGGTTTTTATGGTCAGTGTACACCTGGAAGGGAAACCGGGCTCCCTCCATGAGATGTCTCCACTCAGAAAAGGCCAATTTCATGGCCAGCAACTCCCTGTCCCCGATGGAGTAGTTTCTCTCCGCCAGTGAGAAGGTCTTTGAGAAGAAGCAGGGATGCTTGCGACCTTGAGCATCCTTCTGGAAAAGGACTGCTCCTGCACCAACAGACAAGGCATCTACCTCTAGGGTAAAGGGTTTATCCACATCGGGATGGTGGAGGATGGGAGCACCAGCAAAATGGGTTTTCAGAGACGAAAAGGCCGTGGAGACCTGCTCTAACCAAACCTTTGGATTGGCTCCTTTCTTGGTGAGAGCGACCAAAGGAGCTACCAGTGTGGAGAAGTGGGGAATGAACTGGCGGTAATCGTTAACGAACCCCAAAAAGCGCTGCACCGCTTTTAGAGAATGGGGCTCCTGCCAGTCCATTACCGCTTGCAATTTGGCAGGATCCATAGCCAACCCCTGGGCCGAGATGATATAGCCCAAGAACGGCAAGGACTCCTGCACAAACTGGCACTTCTCCACCTTGGCGAAGAGAGAATTCACCCGCAAACGGTCGAAGACCTTGCAGATGTCTCTCCGGTGAGAGGCCACATCTGGAGAAAAGATGAGGATGTCATCCAGATAGACCACCATCGAGGTAGAGAGCATATCGCGAAAGACGTCATTTACAAAGTCCTGGAAGACAGCAGGCGCATTACAGAGGCGGAAGGGCATGACCAGATACTCATAGTGGCCATCCCTGGTATTAAAGGCTGTCTTCCACTCGTCTCCTTCGTGTATGCGGATCAGGTTGTACGCCCCCCGTAGATCTAATTTCGTAAAGACCCGGGCCACTTGCAACCTGTCAAACAACTCAGAGATCAAAGGAAGAGGGTATTTCTTATTTATGGTAATGGCGTTGAGACCTCTGTAGTCAATGCAGGGGCGCAACTCCCCACTCTTCTTCTGCACGAAGAAGAACCCTGCACCAGCCGGCGACACCGATTTTCTGATAAACCCTCTTGCCAGGTTCTCCTGGATATATTGTGACATGGCCTCTGTCTCCGGGAGAGATAGAGGGTACACGCGGCCTCTAGGAGGCTCCGCGCCTGGCAATAGGTCTATCAGGCAATCATAAGGACGGTGCGGCGGAAGCGTCTCCGCTGATGTTTTGGAGAAGATGTCCGCATACTGCCGGTAGTGTCCAGGGAGCGCGGAAAGATCAGCGGGCACCTTCGTGGATGCTACTTGAAGACTGCCCCTCATGCACCTTCCCTCACAGTCCTTGCCCCAACTCAGTATATTCCCCGAAGACCAATCCATATGAGGGGAATGGTAATGGAGCCACGGAAGTCCGAGAAGCACCTGGTCGATGTCATCTGGCAAAATGAACAGGGACAACGTCTCGTGATGAGAGGGTGAGATTGAGAAACCAAGAGGTGCTGTCTGGTGTGTAACTTGGGATGGTAAAGGCGCACCGTCAACCACCCTGATGGTCAAGGGATGAGGCAGTAGTACCAGCGGAATAGCATGCTTTTTGGCAAAGGATGAGGACTTTGAGCTTGATACTGAAGTTTCCTTCTGCCTCAGAGTCCACCGTGACCTCTACCTCCCAGGTGGAAGCACCGCTATCTAATGTCCCTTGGAATACTGGTTTGGGGGGAAAAGGTCTTCATATTAGTTAGACCACCACCCATGACCACTGGACGTGATCGCTTTTTCGACCGCAGAGGACACGTGCTAGCCGAGTGACCAAACTGCCGGCACTGGTAACAGCATGCGGAGCTTCGCACCGGACATGGCTTGGGGCCGGCGCGAGGCACCTCCATAGGTTCAGAAGGTGTAAGCTCCTGAGTGGGAAATCTTAGTGGCTCGGAGAAGGTGGGAGCCAAATTAACCCTTCGTCTGGATTGCGCACGTTCCAGCCCGCGCTCGGTAAACCGGAGATTAATGCGGGTGGAGATGGCAATCAACTCCTCCAAACTAGTGGGGATCTCTCTGGTTGCTAGAGCATCTTTGACATGCTCCGCTAACCCTCTCCAAAACACAGGGACGAGTGCTTTATCAGGCCACTCCAGTTCGGAAGCCAATGTCCGGAATCGGACGGCATAATGGCTTACCGAGAGAGACCCTTGTGTTAGGGCCAATAATTGGAGAGAGGTGTCGTGCGTGATCCATGGTTCCAAAAAGGCCTGCTTCAGGGCCGTGAGGAACTGAGCAGCGCCCTGAATCACGGGGTCATCACGCTCCCACAATGGCGTAGCCCACTCTAATGTCCTGCCTGATAGGAGAGAAACAATAAACCCCACCTTTGCCCGCTCTGTGGGAAATCGCGTGGCCAGTAACTCCAGCTGGAAAGAGCACTGGCTCACGAAACCCCTGCAGGCGGTGCTGTCACCGGAAAACTTATCGGGCAACGGGAGGCGGGTTATTGTCGGCATAGGCGTGGGTGTGACAGCCTCTGCGACTGCCTGAGCAGCGGCCACTGTAGCATTCGCAGCTGAGGTGGAGCTCTCAATAGCCGCCAACCTGCTCTCCAGCTGCCGAATGTACCGCTGTAGCTGCTGCGGGTCCGCCTTTACTAGCCAGACCCTGGCGCTAACATAATGTTAGGAACGGCGCAACACACTAAATAAATAAATAATAAAGTGCGTTCGCCGCTCGGGGTCCACCGTGCAGAAGGTGTTATCACTGCTGCTGAGTAATGGCCGATGCGTTATATGGCGGTATAAACGCGCATGGGTTAAACGCCACCCAGGTGCGCTGAGCGATCTCTGTTAATTCACAGAGACGCCTATGTGTTAAAACACAGAAGGCTGAGCCTGTTAACGCCACAGGTGTCAGCTAAATTGCACGCACGGTATACGGTCACAGGACACGGACCCAAGGCAGAGGTCGGTGTCCGTCTAGACCTACCGTGCGTGCAGCGTCGCTACCACGGACGCCGGTAAGTGCTGCTGACTGCAGCACAGCGGTAACCACAGCCGCTATACGATAGTGCCATGAGACATGACACCACCGGACGCTAGTGTAGAGGTGCGGTGTGCACAGTGACCTATGGCTTGCCACTGACTGGCGCTGACTGCTACTCTAGTTCCCTATCCACATGCGTAATATCAAGGGGAGGGGAATCTTAATGAGTCAGTCACCAGAATCATACATCCATCACTATTCACACATCTAGCAAGTAAAGCCTAAACTAGCGCATGGCCGATCGGCCATGCGGACCTTTTATAGCCGTGCGGGACCTTCCAGATCTCTGGGATGGACCAATCAGATCAGGAGAAGGACCTGAGCACGTGACTCTCGACCTCCAATGGGAGATCATCTCGTGAGCATGCCCAGTAGCGTGACGAGAGGACTTGGCCACTGGAGTGGCTTGCTGCAGGGCAGCCTGCGCTGCTATTGCTGACCCAGAGATGGCAGCAACAACCAGTCCTACAGAGCTGGTCTGAGCAGAGCGCCTGTGAGGCTCCTGAGTGGTTGGAGAAGAATGGGAGACCGCAGGATGCAAGGCTCTGGATTCCCGCTGTGCAGCTACAGGAACCCGATGCCTAACACTCACCAACCACTATGTCAGATACCATTGCATTAACAGGATGCAGAAGACTCCCATGATAATGGTGGGGGCAGCATAGGTGAAAACAGCCACTCACAAACCTACCAATTCATGGAGACTTGCATAGGATGCCGATCACACAGATGCGTGTAATGCACAGTGTATGGCTCACAGCCTATTGATGATGCCCATTCTATTAGATCAGGTGGGCTGTCCAGCGCTATATGTGCACATGGAATAAATGGCGCTATAAAGATGAATAGTAATAATTACAGGCCAGTGAGCCTTACTTCTATACCAGAAAAGACTTTGAACAAATTATTAAAAAACATGTATGTAAGTATTTGGATGAGAATATAGTAATTTACTAGAGCCAGCATGGGTCTGTAGCAAATAAGTTATGCCAGATTAATCTAATTTCCTTCTATGATGGAATCACTGACTGGGTGGATCAGGGAAATGTGGTAGATACAATATATCTAAACTTCAGCAAAGCATTTGAAAAAGTATCTCATACTATCCTTATTGAAAAAATGACCAAGTATGGGACTGACAAGGCTAAGATTAGGCGCATTCATAACTAACTCAGTGATTGTACTCAAAAAGTGGCAATAAATAGTTGTACATCCAATTGGAAGAGGAGTGGAGTAGCACAAGGCTCTGTCCTGTCCCCAGAGTTATTTTTATAAATGATCTTGATAAGGGAACTGAAGGTAAGCTAATAAAGTTTGCAGAAAATGCAAAGCTAAAGGTACTGTCCCACTTAGTGATGTACCAGCGATCCCGTCCAGCGATATGACGTGGTCAGGATCGCTGGTACATCGCTAAGTGGTCGCTAGTGAGCTGCCACATAGGCAGATCTCACCAGCGACATCGCTGGGGACGGGGGTCGCTACTTACGTGTCACACCAGGCGATCCTGCGTCCTCCCGCCCGGCTCCACGCGTCGCTCGTCTCTCCACAGGAAGCGCCGCAGGAAGCTGACGACGAGAAACAGTCCTGAACGTTCTCGCGCGATCAGCGATAACCAGCGGGGGAGCTGGTCGTAGGTAAGTATCACACACAGAGATATCGCTAGCAATATCACTATAACGTCACTAGTGCCTCTGGCACTGGACTGCTTGACCGTGTGCATGGCATTATGAAGTCAGAAGACTACCAACAAATTTTGCAGCATAATGTAGGGCCCAGTGTGAGAAAGATGGGTCTCCCTCAGAGGTCATGGGTCTTCCAGCAGGACAATGACCGAAAACACACTTCAAAAAGCACTAGAAAATGGTTTGAGAGAAAGCACTGGAGACTTCTAAGGTGGCCAGCAATGAGTCCAGACCTGAATCGCATAGAACACCTGTGGAGAGATCTAAAAATGTCAGTTTGGAGAAGGCACCCTTCAAATATCAGGGACCTGGAGCAGTTTGCCAAAGAAGAATGGTCTAAAATTCCAGCAGAGCATTGTAAGAAACTCATTGATGGTTATCGGAAGCAGTTGGTCGCAGTTATTTTGGCTAAAGGTTGTGCAACCAAGTATTAGGCTGAGGGTGCCAATACTTTTGTCTGGCCCATTTTTGGAGTTTTGTGTGAAATGATCAATGTTTTGCTTTTTGCTTCATTCTCTTTTGTGTTTTTTCATTTAAGACAAATTAAATGAAGATAATAATACCAAAGAATTTGTGTTTGCAATCATTTTCAGGAAGAAACTGAGTATTATCTGACAGAATTGCAGGGTTGTCAATACTTTTGGCCACAACTGTATCCCCCTATATCTCCCCCTATTACTCCATATATCCTCCTTATATCTCCTCCTATTACTCCATATATCCTCCCTATATCTCCTCCTATTACTCCATATAGCCTCCCTGTATCTGCCTCTATTACTCCATATATCCTCCCTATATCTCCTCCTATTACTCCATGTATATCCTCCCTATATCTCCTCCTATTACTCCATAAATCCTCCCTATACCTCCTATTACTCCATATATATCCTCCCTACATCTCCTATCACTCCTTATATCCTCCCTATATCTCCTCCTATTACTCCATATATCCTCCCTATATCTCCTATTACTCCATATATATCCTCCCTACATCTCCTATTACTCCATATATCCTCCCTATATCTCCTCTTATTACTCCATATATCCTCCCTATATCTCCCCCTATTACTTCATATCTCCTCTCTATACCTCCCCCTATTACTCCATATATCCTCCCTATATCTACTACTACTCCATATATCCTCCCTATATCTCCTCCTGTTACCCCATATATCTCCCTATATCTCCTCCTATTACCCCATATATCCTCCCTATATCTCCTCCTATTACTCCATATATCCTCCCTATATCTCCTCCTATTACCCCATATATCCTCCCTATATCTCCTCCTATTACTCCATATATCCTCCCTATATCTCCTCCTATTACCCCATATATCCTCCCTATATCTCCTCCTATTACTCCATATATCCTCCCTATATCTCCTCCTATTACTCCATATATCCTCCCTATATCTCCTCCTATTACTCCATATATCCTCCCTATATCTCCTCCTATTACTCCATATATCCTCTGTATATCTCCCCCTATTACCCCATATATCCTCCCTATATCTCCTCTTATTACTCCATATATCCTCCCTATATCTCCTCCTATTACTCCATATATCCTCTGTATATCTCCCCCTATTACCCCATATATCCTCCCTATATCTCCTCTTATTACTCCATATATCCTCCCTATATCTCATCCTATTACTCCATATATCCTCCCTATATCTTCTCCTATTACCCCATATATCCTCCCTATATCTCCTCCTATTACTCCATATATCCTCCCTATATCTCCTCCTATTACCCCATATATCCTCCCTATATCTCCTATTACCCCCTATATCTCCTCCTATTACTCCATATATCCTCTCTATATCTCCCCCTATTACCCCATATATCCTCCCTATAACTCCTCCTATTACCTCATATATCCTCTGCTATGAATGAGTCACCGTAGGAGGCAAAAGCAGAAATACAAGCTAAGTCCAGAAAACCAGAGAAGTTGGCAACTATCAGATTGCAGACCCCTGAACCTATCAACACAACTAGCAGTAGCCGTGGGGGATTGCTACGATGCACTAGACCCCTCGATCACAGCCGGAGAAATACATAGGCCTAAAGAAAGAAAGGGGAAATCTAAACTGCCCCAGAGCAGACCCCAAAGCAATAGGCAGCCCCCAACATATAATGACGGTGAAGCAAGATGAAAATACTAGAGAAAACAAAAAGCAAAAAACACAAATATCCTGAACTAAAAGTAAAAAATATACTGCAAATAATGCATAAAGGTAATAATAATAATAAGGGTATTTAGTAAACATAATTTTGATCAAAATAATGTACAAGCCATCCCGCCACGTCACGGCAACCCTTGTGGGACAGTCCCTACTCTAGTATTTAAAACCTTATCACTTGCCAAGTGGCGTGAATGTGAATAAGGGTCGAGCGGCTAAACCACTTGTAACAGCTTAGGCCAGACTGGATGGCTTTCCCAGCTCAGAAAGAGGGCGGTCACACCCATATATGCACTGAATGCACAATGAAATGAATAAAAAACAAATCTGAACTGAGAAAAGTAAGTTAATGTGTATGCACAATGTAAGTGCATATTAACACATGACCATTAACCAGAGAAAACAAAAAGCAAAAAACACAAATATCCTGAACTAAAAGTAAAAAATATACTGCAAATAATGCATAAAGGTAATAATAATAATAATAATAAGGGTATTTAGTAAACATAATTTTGATCAAAATAATGTACAAGCATCCCGCAAACGCCAATCAACCTAAATGGCTAATGACATAGAATCGTCAAGACCAGAGGGAACAGGAAATCCCACCATAGTATCTTTTACGGCTTCTGACAACCCCTTCCGAAAGAGAGCAGCCAAGGCATTATCATTCCAGGTAGTAAGTACTGCCCACTTTCGGAATTTTTGACAGTACAATTCTGCAGAATCACGACCCTGGCTCAATGCCAGCAGGGTCTTTTCAGCCTGATCAATGGCATTAGGTTCGTCATACAACAACCCCAAAGCTTGAAAGAATGCGTTCACATTAGTCAGAATAGGATCATCTGGTTTCAAAGAAAACGCCCAATCCTGGGGATCGCCACGCAGCAAAGAGATGACAATTTTAACCTGCTGCGCGGAGCTCCCTGACGAGTTAGGCTTCAAGGCAAAAAATAATTTACAATTATTTTTGAAATTCAAAAATTTAGACCGATCCCCAAAAAATACATCAGGTGTAGGAATCTTTGGTTCAGCAGCATGTGAATGAGCAAGGTCGGCGGAAATTCCCCGCACTTCCGCAGCGAGCTGCTCTACACGATCAGACAATTGCTTTATCTCCATTGAGAGAAAAAAAAAAAATTCCCCCTACGGCCTCAGAGATATAGAGGAAAAAATATACACACCTTTTTTTTTTTTTTTTTTTTTTTACAATTCTTTCCTGCTATTGAGTACCCTAGAATCTGCGGTATGGCGGGTGATTCTGTTATGAATGAGTCACCGTAGGAGGCAAAAGCAGAAATACAAGCTAAGTCCAGAAAACCAGAGAAGTTGGCAACTATCAGATTGCAGACCCCTGAACCTATCAACACAACTAGCAGTAGCCGTGGGGGGTTCCTACGATGCCCTAGACCCCTCGATCACAGCCGGAGAAATACATAGGCCTAAAGAAAGAAAGGGGAAATCTAAACTGCCCCAGAGCAGACCCCAAAGCAATAGGCAGCCCCCAAAATATAATGACGGTGAAGCAAGATGAAAATACTAACACAGACAGAAAGATAGACTGAGCAAAGACGGGGCCCCAAAACTACCTAGATAGGAAAGGAAAGGAAGGCTGCTGCCTGCAATCTGCCAAAACCCTATCAAAGACATAAGCCAACCAGCTGATATGAAAAAGGCCCTGAAGCAGCTAGGCTTCAAAAACTGAATCAGCACTCAGGTATTTTCAGAAGACAGAGCTAAATGAATTCCGCACACCCAGCAGGGAATGGCAGAAATCCAGAAAAACAAAGCAAAAACAAAGTCAAAGCACAAAAGCAAAAGGCCGAGCAGCAAACTTAGCTTTGGAGGAGCAGGAATTCAGACTGGTCTCCAAGGATCCCACAGAGAAATCACCCGCAGGGCAGAAGGGCGTCGGCAGCATTATATCCAATGCGTAACTCCACTCAGCCAGTCACAATCATCAGCCTCAGGTGTTTGACAATCAGGCTCACTACCTTTCTTTACCAGAAGAGGGAGCTCCTCGGGCCTCAGTAATGAAGGGGAAAATGAACTCACAACAGTACAGAAAAACTTAGCTTTTGAGGAGCAGGACTCAGACTGGTCTCCAAGAATCCCTCAGAGAAATCACCCGCAAGGCAGAAGGGCGTCGGCTGCCTTATATCCAGTCAGCAATTCCAGTCACCCAGTCATCATCATTCTGCTCAGGTGCTTTGTAATCAGCCTCACTACCTTCCTTCACCAGAAGAGGGAGTTCATCAGACCTCAATGGTGAAGGGGAAAATGAACTCACAACAGTACCTCCCCCTTGAGGAGGGGTCACCGAACCCTCAACTATGCCACCAGGGCGATCAGGGTGAGCCTGATGAAAGGCACGCACCAATCGTTTGGCATGAATATCAGAGGCGGAGACCCAGGAATTATCCTCCTGACCATAACCCTTCCACTTAACCAAATACTGGAGTCTCCGTCTAGCCAGACGGGAATCCAGTACTTTCTCTACCTCATACTCCATGTTACCTTCAACCAATACAGGGTCTGGAGGTGCCACCCCCAGAACAACAGGTTCAACAAACCTCTTCAACAAAGATTTATGGAACACATTATGGATTTTAAATGTGACAGGAAGAGACAAACAAAACGTCTAGCCAGACGGGAATCCAGTACTTTCTCTACCTCATACTCCATGTTACCTTCAACCAATACAGGGTCTGGAGGTGCCACCCCCGGAACAACAGGTTCAACAAACCTCTTCAACAAAGATTTATGGAACACATTATGGATTTTAAATGTGACAGGAAGAGCCAAACGAAAAGAGACCGGATTAATAATCTCCACAATCTTGTAAGGTCCAATAAATCTAGGCTTAAACTTAGGAGAAGCCACCTTCATAGCAATATTTTTTGATGATAACCACATCATATCACCAACCTTAAACTGGGGACCAATGGTCCTATGTCGGTTGGAAAACCGCTGGGCCTTCTCCTGGGAGAGAGATAACTTATCCACCACTTGGTCCCAGATCTGGTGCATTCTCTCCACCACAGTGTCAACACCTGGGCAGGCAGAGGGCTCCACCTACCCTGAAGTAAATCGAGGATGAAACCCAAAGTTACAAAAAAAAGGTGACATCAAAGTGGCAGAACTAGCTCTATTATTCAAAGCACATTCGGCCAAGGGCAAAAATGAAACCCAATCATCCTGATCAGCAGAAATAAAACATCTCAAATATGACTCCAAGGTCTGGTTTGTTCTCTCTGTCTGCCCATTGGTCTGAGGGTGAAAAGCAGAGGAGAAGGACAACTGAATTCCCAGCCTGGAACAGAAAGTTCTCCAAAATCTAGACACAAACTGCACTCCTCTGTCAGATACAATGTTCTCAGGAATCCCGTGTAAACGAACCACCTGTTGTAAAAACAGGGGCACCAACTCAGAGGAAGACGGCAACTTAGGGAGTGGTACAAGATGAACCATCTTAGAGAACATATCACAAATCACCCAAATAACAGTCATCCTCTGAGAGACAGGCATATCAGAGATGAAATCCATTGAAATATGGGTCCATGGCCTCTTGGGGACAGGCAAAGGCATCAACAACCCACTAGAGCGAGAACACGATTTAGACCGGGAGCACGTCCCACAGGACTGCACAAAATTCCTGACATCACGAGACAAGGAGGGCCACCAAAAAAAACGACTCACCAGATCTCTAGTACCAAAAATACCTGGATGACCAGCCAAAGCAGAGCAATGAACTTCAGACATCACTCTCTTCTTCCACTGGTCAGGAACATACAACTTTCCACTGGGACAACGCTCAGGTTTGTCCTCCTGGAACTCTTCCAGAGCACGTCTCAAATCGGGCGAGATGGCAGAAAGAACTACCCCTTCGCCTAAGATGGTAGCAGGCTTGGTCACCACAGGAGAATCAGCAAGGAAGCTCCTAGAGAGGGCGTCTGCCTTGACATTCTTTGTTCCAGGAAGAAAAGAAACAACAAAATCAAAACGTGTAAAAAACAAGGCCCACCTAGCCTGTCTAGGGTTCAAGCGCTTAGCCGACTCTAGGTAAATCAAATTCTTGTGGTCAGTGAGGACCACGACTTGATGCTTAGCTTCCTCCAACCAATGTCTCCACTCCTCAAATGCCCATTTCATGGCCAACAGTTCCCTATTCCCCACATCATAGTTACGTTCAGATGGAGAGAACTTTCGGGAAAAGAGAGCACAGGGATTCATTTTAGATGTTACAGGATCCTATTGGGACAAAACAGCTCCTGCACCAATCTCAGAAGCATCCACCTCTACCTGGAATGGAAGTGAGACATCAGGTTGCCGCAAAACCGGGGCGGAGGTGAATCTTCGCTTCAACTCCTGAAAGGAAGAAACAGCCTCCGGAGACCAATTTAACACATCAGCACCCTTTTAAGTCAAATCAGTCAATGGCTTGGCAATACTAGAAAATTTTGCTATAAATTTCCGATAAAAATTAGCAAAACCCAAAAACTTCTGGAGGGCCTTCAAAGAAGTGGGCTGAACCCAATCGTGAATGGCCTGTACCTTGGCCGGGTCCATTTCAATAGTTGACGGGGACAAAATAAATCCCAAAAAAGAAATCCTCTGTACTCCAAAAAGGCATTTAGATCCCTTGACATACAGGGAATTCTCCCTCAAGATCCGGAACACAGTCCGAATATGTTCCACATGAGAATCCCAATCCTTGGAGAAGATCAACATATCATCCAGATAGATAATCAAAAATGTATCGACAAAATCTCGGAAAATATCGTTCATGAAGCACTGGAAGACAGAAGGGGCATTAGTGAGCCCAAAAGGCATCACCAGGTACTCAAAATGTCCCTCCGGAGTATTAAACGCCGTCTTCCATTCATCCCCATGCTTAATGCGAATAAGATTATACGCCCCCCTGAGGTCAAGCTTGGTAAACCAGCAAGCACCTTTAACTCTGGAGAATAGATCAGAAATCAGGGGTAACAGATACTGATATTTAACAGTAATTTTGTTGAGGGCTCGATAATCAATACAAGGTCTTAATGATCCATCCTTTTTGGCTACAAAAAAAAACCGGCACCCAAGGGTGACGAGGATGGTCTAATATGACCCTTCTCCAACGCCTCCTTAATATAGGATCGCATAGCCTCGTGCTCGGGTACAGATAAATTGAAGAGCCGACCCTTGGGAAATTTACACCCCGGGCTCAGTTCAATTGCACAGTCATAACTCCTATGAGGAGGCAGAGACGCAGACTCATTCTCACTAAATACATCATAAAAGTCCGCCAAATAATCAGGAACATCATGCGACTGAGGAGAGGTGGAAAACACCGGAGCCTCACTAAAGGCACACCGACAACCCCAACTCACCACAGACACAGATTTCCAATCCAAAACTGGATTATGAATCTGTAACCAGGGAAATCCCAGAACAACAGTATCATGCAGATTATGCAACACCAGAAATCTGCAATTTTCTTGATGGTCTGGGGCGACCCGCATTACCACCTGGGTCCAAAACAGGGGTTTATTTTTAGCCAAAGGAGTAGCATCAATTCCCCTCAAAGGGATAGGCGTCTGCAGAGGTGTCATCGGAAATCCACAACGTTTAGCAAAATCCAAGTCCATTAGGTTTAGGGCTGCTCCCGAATCCACAAACGCCTTGGCGGAAAATGTGGACAGGGAGCAGATCAGAGTAATAGCCAGAAGAAACTTAGGTTGAACACCCCCAACAGAAAACATGTGTGCAAAGCATTTCTCTCGTTTGGGACAGACAGAAATACAGTGGGGAAAAAAAGTATTTAGTCAGTCAGCAATAGTGCAAGTTCCACCACTTAAAAAGATGAGAGGCGTCTGTAATTTACATCATAGGTAGACCTCAACTATCGGAGACAAACTGAGAAAAAAAAATCCAGAAAATCACATTGTCTGTTTTTTTTTCATTTTATTTGCATATTATGGTGGAAAATAAGTATTTGGTCAGAAACAAAATTTCATCTCAATACTTTGTGATATATCCTTTGTTGGCAATGAAAGAGGTCAAACGTTTTCTGTAAGTCTTCACAAGGTTGCCACAAACTGTTGTTGGTATGTTGGCCCATTCCTCCATGCAGATCTCCTCTAGAGCAGTGATGTTTTTGGCTTTTCGCTTGGCAACACGGACTTTCAACTCCCTCCAAAGGTTTTCTATAGGGTTGAGATCTGGAGACTGGCTAGGCCAATCCAGGACCTTGAAATGCTTCTTACGAAGCCACTCCTTCGTTGCCCTGGCGGTGTGCTTTGGATCATTGTCATGTTGAAAGACCCAGCCACGTTTCATCTTCAATGCCCTTGCTGATGGAAGGAGGTTTGCACTCAAAATCTCACGATCCATGGCCCCATTCATTCTTTCATGTACCCGGATCAGTCGTCCTGGCCCCTTTGCAGAGAAACAGCCCCAAAGCATGATGTTTCCACCACCATGCTTTACAGTAGGTATGGTGTTTGATGGATGCAACTCAGTATTCTTTTTCCTCCAAACACGACAAGTTGTGTTTCTACCAAACAGTTCCAGTTTGGTTTCATCAGACCATAGGACATTCTCCCAAAACTCCTCTGGATCATCCAAATGCTCTCTAGCAAACTTCAGACGGGCCCGGACATGTACAGACTTAAGCAGTGGGACACGTCTGGCACTGCAGTATCTGAGTCCATGGTGGCGTAGTGTGTTACTTATGGTAGGCCTTGTTACATTGGTCCCAGCTCTCTGCAGTTCATTCACTAGGTCCCCCCGCGTGGTTCTGGGATTTTTGCTCACCGTTCTTGTGATCATTCTGACCCCACGGGGTGGGATTTTGCGTGGAGCACCAGATCGAGGGAGATTATCAGTGGTCTTGTATGTCTTCCATTTTCTAATTATTGCTCCCACAGTTGATTTCTTCACTCCAAGCTGGTTGGCTATTGCAGATTCAGTCTTCCCAGCCTGGTGCAGGGCTACAATTTTGTTTCTGGTGTCCTTTGACAGCTCTTTGGTCTTCACCATAGTGGAGTTTGGAGTCAGACTGTTTGAGGGTGTGCACAGGTGTCTTTTTATACTGATAACAAGTTTAAACAGGTGCCATTACTACAGGTAATGAGTGGAGGAAAGAGGAGACTCTTAAAGAAGAAGTTACAGGTCTGTGAGAGCCAGAAATCTTGATTGCTTGTTTCTGACCAAATACTTATTTTCCACCATAATATGCAAATAAAATGAAAAAAAAACAGACAATGTGATTTTCTGGATTTTTTTTTCTCAGTTTGTCTCCCATAGTTGAGGTCTACCTATGATGTAAATTACAGACGCCTCTCATCTTTTTAAGTGGTGGAACTTGCACTATTGCTGACTGACTAAATACTTTTTTTCCCCACTGTAATATGCGAGGCATCTCCACAGAAAAAACACAACTTATTACACCTTCTGAACTCCTGACGCTGCTCTCTGGAAAAAACTCTATCACATTGCATAGGTTCAGATATTTGTTCAACAGGTGGCAACACCTCTCGTGCAGCTTTGCGTTTGCGCAAACGCCGATCAACCTGAATGGCTAATGACATAGAATCGTCAAGACCAGAGGGAACAGGAAATCCCACCATAGTATCTTTTACGGCTTCTGACAACCCCTTCCGAAAGAGAGCAGCCAAGGCATTATCATTCCAGGTAGTAAGTACTGCCCACTTTCGGAATTTTTGACAGTACAATTCTGCAGAATCACGACCCTGGCTCAATGCCAGCAGGGTCTTTTCAGCCTGATCAATGGCATTAGGTTCGTCATACAACAACCCCAAAGCTTGAAAGAATGCGTTCACATTAGTCAGAATAGGATCATCTGGTTTCAAAGAAAACGCCCAATCCTGGGGATCGCCACGCAGCAAAGAGATGACAATTTTAACCTGCTGCGCGGAGCTCCCTGACGAGTTAGGCTTCAAGGCAAAAAATAATTTACAATTATTTTTGAAATTCAAAAATTTAGACCGATCCCCAAAAAATACATCAGGTGTAGGAATCTTTGGTTCAGCAGCATGTGAATGAGCAAGGTAGGCGGAAATTCCCCGCACTTCCGCAGCGAGCTGCTCCACACGATCAGACAATTGCTTTATCTCCATTGAGAGAAAAAAAAAAATTCCCCCTACGGCCTCAGAGATATAGAGGAAAAAATATATACTCACCTTTTTTTTTTTTTTTTTTTTACAATTCTTTCCTGCTATTGAGTACCCTAGAATCTGCGGTATGGCGGGTGATTCTGTTATGAATGAGTCACCGTAGGAGGCAAAAGCAGAAATACAAGCTAAGTCCAGAAAACCAGAGAAGTTGGCAACTATCAGATTGCAGACCCCTGAACCTATCAACACAACTAGCAGTAGCCGTGGGGGGTTCCTACGATGCCCTAGACCCCTCGATCACAGCCGGAGAAATACATAGGCCTAAAGAAAGAAAGGGGAAATCTAAACTGCCCCAGAGCAGACCCCAAAGCAATAGGCAGCCCCCAAAATATAATGACGGTGAAGCAAGATGAAAATACTAACACAGACAGAAAGATAGACTGAGCAAAGACGGGGCCCCAAAACTACCTAGATAGGAAAGGAAAGGAAGGCTGCTGTCTGCAATCTGCCAAAACCCTATCAAAGACATAAGCCAACCAGCTGATATGAAAAAGGCCCTGAAGCAGCTAGGCTTCAAAAACTGAATCAGCACTCAGGTATTTTCAGAAGACAGAGCTAAATGAATTCCGCACACCCAGCAGGGAATGGCAGAAATCCAGAAAAACAAAGCAAAAACAAAGTCAAAGCACAAAAGCAAAAGGCCGAGCAGCAAACTTAGCTTTGGAGGAGCAGGAATTCAGACTGGTCTCCAAGAATCCCACAGAGAAATCACCCGCAGGGCAGAAGGGCGTCGGCAGCATTATATCCAGTCCGTAACTCCACTCAGCCAGTCACAATCATCAGCCTCAGGTGTTTGACAATCAGGCTCACTACCTTTCTTTACCAGAAGAGGGAGTTCCTCGGGCCTCAGTAATGAAGGGGAAAATGAACTCACAACAATCTTCTCTATATCTCCCCCTATTACCCCATATATCCTCCCTATATCTCCTCCTATTACCTCATATATCCTCCCTATATCTCCCCTAATTACTCCATATATCCTCTCTATATCTCCCCCTATTACCCCATATCTCCTCCCATTACCCCCTATATCCTCCCTATATCTTCTCCTATTACTCCATATATCCTCCCTATATCTCCCCTTTTACACCATATATCCTCTCTATACCTCCTTCTATTACTCCATATATCCTCCCTATATCTCCTCATATTACTCCATATGTCCTCTCTATATCTCCCCTTATTACCCCATATGTCCTTCCTTTATCTCCTCCTATTACTCCATATATCCTCCCTATATCTCCTCCTATTACTCCATATATCCTCCCTATATCTCCTATTACCCCATATATCCTCCCTATATCTCCTCCTATTACTCCATATATCCTCCCTATATCTCCTCCTATCATTCCATATATCCTCCCTATATCTCCCCCTATTACTCCATATATCCTCCCTATATCTCCTCCAATTACTCCATATGTCCTCTCTATATCTCCCCCATTACCCCATATGTCCTCCCTATATGTCCTCCTATTACCCCATATATCCTCCCTATATCTCCTATTACCCCATATATCCTCCCCATATCTCCCCTATTACTCCATATATCCTCCCTATATCTCCTCCTATTACTCCATATATCCTCCCTATATCTCCCCCTATTACTCCATATATCCTCCCTATATCTCCTCCTATTACTCCATATATCGTCCCTATATCTCCCCCTATTACTTCATATATCCTCCCTATATCTCCCCTATTACTCCATATATCCTCGCTATATCTCCTCCTATTACTCCATATATCCTCCCTATATCTCCCCCTATTACTCCATATATCCTCCCTATATCTCATCCTATTACTTCATATATCCTCCCTATTTCTCCCCCTATTACCCCATATATCCTCCCTATATCTCCTCCTATTACTCCATATATCCTCCCTATATCTCCCCCTATTACTCCATATATCCTCCCTATATCTCCTCCTATTATTCCATATATCCTCCCTATATCTCCCCCTATTACTCCATATATCCTCCCTATATCTCCTCCTATTATTCCATATATCCTCCCTATATCTCCCCCTATTACCCCATATATCCTCCCTATATCTCCCCCTATTACTCCATATATCCTCCCTATATCTCCCCCTATTACCCCATATATCCTCCCTATATCTCCCCCTATTACTCCATATATCCTCCCTATATCTCCTCCTATTACCCCATATATCCTCCCTATATCTCCTCCTATTATCCCATATATTCTCCCTATATCTCTTCCTATTACCCCATATATCCTCCCTATATCTCCTCCTATTACTCCATATATATCCTCCCTATATCTCCTCCTATTACTCCATAAATCCTCCCTATATCTCCTATTACTCCATATATATCCTCCCTGCATATTCTATTACTCCATATATCCTCCCTAAATCTCTCCCTATTACTTCATATCTCCTCTCTATACCTCCCCCTATTACTCCATATATCCTCCCTATATCTCCTTCTATTACTCCATATATCCTCCCTATATCTCCTCCTATTACTCCATATATCCTCCCTTTATCTCCTCCTATTACTCCATATATCCTCCCTATAACTCCTCCTATTACTCCATATGTATCCTCCCTATATCTCCTCCTATTACTCCATAAATCCTCCCTATATCTTCTATTACTCCATATATCCTCCCTATATCTACCGCTATTACTTCATATCTCATCTCTATACCTCCCCCTATTACTCCATATATCTTCCCTATATCTCCTCCTATTACTCCATATCTCCTCCCTATATCTCCTCCTATTACCCCATATATCCTCCCTATATCTCCTCCTATTACTCCATATTTCCTCCCTATATCTCCTCCTATTACCCCATATATCCTCCCTATATCTCCTCCTATTTCCCCTATATCTCCTCCTATTACTCCATATATCCTCTCTATATTTCCCCCTATTACCCCATAAATCCTCCCTATATCTCCTCCTATTACCTCATATATCCTCCCTATATCTCCTCCTATTACCCCCTATATCCTCCCTATATCTCCCCCTATTACTCCATATTGGATCTAATCCTTATAAACAGCGAGGAAATGGTTGCGGAGGTAAAAGTGGCTGGGACCCTAGGAGGTAGCAACCATGCTATTTTAGCATTTTGGATAACTAGAGGAGGAAGACCTGTGAAGACTCAGACGTCAAGGTTAGATTTCAGAAAGGCAGATTTTAAGGGATTCAGAAAGAGAATTGGAGGGATCCAATGGCTGGATATCCTTAAAGACAAAAATGTTCAGGAAGGATGGGAAATCTTGAAAAATGAAATTCTCAAAGCACAATCGTTAGCAATTCCGAAAAGAGGGAAGAGTAGGAAGCATTTAAGGAAACCAGGATGGATGAACACAGAACTTAAGCACATGCTAAAAAGGAAGAAAACATTATTTATAAACTGGAAAGAGGGAGGCATATCTAAGGAAGAATATAATGCTGTCTGCAGAACCTGCAGGGAACAAATCAGATTATCTAAAGCTGACAATGAATTGAGGCTTGCAAGAGATATCAAAAGCAATAATAAAGGATTTTGGGGATATGTCAAAGGTAAAAGAAAAGTCAAAGATGCTATAGGATTTTTACAGGATGAAAATGATGAAATGGTAAGACAGGATGTTGAGAAGGCCGAACTTTTAAATTCCTATTTTGCATCTGTTTTCTCTCAGAAAGAAAATGTAATATCAACTGTTCTTCACTGTCCTATTAAGGGAATAGAAGAATCCAGGATATCTATAAACAGAAAGATAGTGAGGAAACACTTAGCTAACCTAAATGAATTCAAGTCTCTAGGTCCAGATGAATTACACCCCAGAGTACTGAAGGAGATAGCAGAAGAAATTTTTGAACCCTTCTCCATAATCTTTGAAAATTCTTGGAGAACAGGAGAAGTCCCAGAAGACTGGAGAAGAGCAAATGTTGTTCCTATCTTCAAAAAGGGGAAAAAGGTGGACCTAGGCAACTATAGGCCGGTGAGTCTGACTTCTATACCAGGAAAGATCTTTGAACAAATTATTAAACAACATGTATGTCAGTACCTGGATAAGAATGAAGTGATTAAACAGAGTCAGCATGGGTTTGTAACTAATCAGTCATATGAGACTAACTTAATTTCCTTCTATGACGGAATCACTGATTGGGTGGATCAAGGAAATGCTGTAGATATAGTATATCTTGACTTCAGCAAAGCATTTGACAAAGTATCTTATACAATCCTTATTGAAAAAAATGACTAAGTATGGAATGGACAAGGCAACTGTTAGGTGGATTCATAACTGGCTTAGTGATCGGACCCAAAGAGTGGTCGTAAATGGCTGCACATCCAGTTGGAAGAATGTCTCAAGTGGGGTACCACAGGGCTCTGTCCTGGGCCCTGTATTGTTCAATATCTTTATCAACGATTTAGATGAAGGAATTGAGGGTAAACTGATTAAATTTTCTGATGACACAAAGCTAGGGGGGATAGCTAATACTAGAGAAGAGAGAGAGAGGATTCAAAAAGATATAAATAACCTGGAGCAGTGGGCAGCAACTAACAGAATGGTTTTTAACAGGGAAAAATGCAAAGTACTACATCTGGGCAATAAAAATGAAAAAAGCATATACAGAATGGGAGGAATAGGGCTAAGCAACAGCACATGTGAAAAAGACTTGGGTATACTAATAGATCACAGACTGAATATGAGTCAACAGTGTGATGCAGCAGCAAAAAAGGCAAATGCAATTCTAGTATGTATTAACAGAAGCATACAGTCTAGATCACGTGAACTCATTATTTCCCTCTACTCCTCTTTGGTCAGACCTCATCTGGAGTATTGTGTCCAGTTTTGGGCACCACATTTTAAAAAAGACAACAACAAACTGGAGCAAGTTCAGAAAAGAGCGACCAGAATGGTGACCGGTCTGCAAACCCTGTCTTATGAGGAAAGGTTGCAGGATTTGGGAATGTTTAGTTTGCAAAAGAGAAGACTGAGAGGAGACTTAATAGCTGTCTACAAATATCTCAAGGGCTGTCACATTGTAGAAGGATCATCTTTATTCTCATTTGCACAAGGAAAGACTAGAAGCAATGGGATGAAACTGAATGGGAGGAGACACAGATTAGATATTAAAAAAAACTTTTTGACAGTTAGAGTGATCAATGAGTGGAACAGGCTGCCACGAGAAGTGGTGAGTTCTCCTCCAATGGAAGTCTTCAAACAGAGGCTGGACAGACATCTGACTGGGATGATTTAGCAAATCCTGCTTTGAGCAGGGGGTTGGACCAGATGGCCCAGGAGGTCCTTTCCAACATACGATTCTATGATTCTATATATCCTCTCTATATCTCCCCCTATTACTCCATATCTCCTCCCTATATCTCCTCCTATTACTCCATATATCCTTCCTATATCTCTCCCTATTACTCCATATATCCTCCCTATATCTCCTCCTATTACTCCATATATCCTCCCTATATCTCCTCCTATTGCTCCATATATCCTCCCTATATCTCCTCCTATTACCCCATATATCCTCCCTATATCTCCTCCTATTACTCCATATATCCTCCCTATATCTCCCCCTATTACTCCATATATCCTGCCTATATCTCCTCCTATTACTCCATATATCCTCCCTATATCTCCTCCTATTACTCCATATATCCTCCCTATATCTCCTATTACTCCATATGTCCTCCCTATATCTCCTCCTATTGCTCCATATATCCTCCCTATTTCTCCTCCTATTACCCCATATATCCTCCCTATATCTCCTCCTATTGCCCCATATATCCTCCCTATATCTCCTCCTATTACTCCATATATCCTCCCTATATCTCCCCCTATTACTCATATATCCTCCCTATATCTCCCCCTATTACTCCATATATCCTCCCCTATATCTCCTCTTATTACTCCATATATCCTCCCTATATCTCCTCCTATTACTCCACATATCCTCCCTATATCTCCCCCTATTACTGCATATATCCTCCCTATATCTCCCCCCTTTTACTCCATATATCCTCAATATATCTCCTCCTATTACTCCATATATCCTCCCTATATCTCCTATTACTCCATATATCCTCCCCTATATCTCCTCCTATTACCCCATATATCCTCCCTATATCTCCCCCTATTGCTCCATATCTCCTCCCTATATCTCCTCCTATTACTCCATATATCCTCCCTATATCTCCTCCTATTACTCCATATATCCTCCCTATATCTCCTCCTATTACTCCATATGTCCTCCCTATATCTCCTCCTATTGCTCCATATATCCTCCCTATATCTCCTCCTATTACCCCATATATCCTCCCTATATCTCCTCCTATTACCCCATATATCCTCCCTACATCTCCTCATATTACCCCATATATCCTCCCTATATCTCCTCCTATTACTCCATATATCCTCCCTATATATCTACACCTAACGGTTCTAAAGAGTGCACGGTCATTCCGGGCTCACCTACGTAGGAGCAATCCAAGCTCCCATCACCATAAAGCCCTGACACATGTAGGGGAAACAGAAAAACCAGGACCCTCGGAACAGCTCACCCAAACCCAACCTGACCAGAAAACCAATCACAACAACCTGACAAAAGCCGGAATCAGGAAGATGGTAGACGAAGGCCAGGAGAGGTACGTAAGTGACTGGAAGAACGACATCATCAGCTCACAGAAACTGACCATGTACCAGAGTCTACAGAGAGACTACAGACTGGCCCCATACCTGAAGAAACTCCCGGACCCCAAAGACCGCAAGATCCTGAGCCGGTATAGACTCAGTGCCCACAGTCTGGCCATCGAATCCGGCCGACACAGGCAGAGCTACAAGCCCAGGGAGGAAAGACTGTGCCAACACTGTGACCAGGAGGCCCTGGAGGATGAGACCCACTTCCTGCTACACTGCTCCAAGTACTCAGTAGTGAGGGACACTCACTTCAGGAGACTCTCACATCTCTTCCCGGATTTCACCACCATGAAGGAGGAAGAGAAAACATAGATCCTGCTGGGGGAAGAAGAGAGAGCAATGGAGATAGCAGCGCAATATGTGAGCGAATGCCATAGACTGCGAGAAAGAGAACTCTGATATGCCATGGACTTCTATAGCCTCATCCTGAATCTGCCCCCATCCACCTTCCCTATGCCATGGACTTTTATAGCCCCATCCTGGATCTGCCCCATCCACCTTTCCTACAGCCCCTTCCTAGCATCCCTACAGTCCCTATCCCAATTCCCTTCTTTACACCTGCTTTGGCAAAACTAATGTATATTTAGTCCTGCCAATAAAGCTTCTTTGAATCTTGAATCTTGAATCTTTAATCTATCTCCCCCTATTACTCCATATATCCTGCCTATATCTCCTCCTATTACCCCATATATCCTCCCTATATCTCCCCCTATTACTCCATATATCCTGCCTATATCCCCTCCTATTACTCCATATATCCTCCCTACATCTCCTCCTATTACTCCATATATCCTCCCTATATCTCCTATTACTCCATATGTCCTCCCTATATCTCCTCCTATTACTCCATATATCCTCCCTATATCTCCTCCTATTACTCCATATATCCTCCCTATATCTCCTCCTATTACTCCATATATCCTCCCTATATCTCCTCCTATTACCCCATATATGCTCCCTATATCTCCTCCTATTACCCCATATATCCTCCCTATATCTCCTCCTATTACTCCATATATCCTCCCTATATCTCCCCCTATTACTCATATATCCTCCCTATATCTCCCCCTATTACTCCATATATCCTCCCCTATATCTCCTCTTATTACTCCATATATCCTCCCTATATCTCCTCCTATTACTCCATATATCCTCCCTATATCTCCCCCTATTACTGCATATATCCTCCCTATATCTCCCCCTATTACTCCATATATCCTCCCTATATCTCCTCTTATTACTCCATATATCCTCCCCTATATCTCCTCTTATTACTCCATATATCCTCCCTATAGCTCCTCCTATTACTCCATGTATCCTCCCTATATCTCCCCTATTACTCCTTATATCCTCCCTATATCTCCCCCTATTACTCCATATACCCCCCTATATCTCCTCCTATTAATCCATATATCCTCCCTATATCTCCCCCTATTACTCCATATATCCTCCCCTATATCTCCTCTTATTACTCCATATATCCTCCCTATATCTCCTCCTATTTCTCCATATATCCTTCCTATATCTCCCCTATTACTCCATATATCCTCCCTATATCTCCTCTTATTACTCCATATATCCTCCCCTATATCTCCTCTTGTTACTCCATATATCCTCCCTATATCTCCTCCTATTACCCCATATATCCTCCCTATATCTCCTCTTATTACTCCATATATCCTCCCTATATCTCCTCCTATTACTCCATATATCCTCCCTATATCTCCCCCTATTACTCCATATACCCCCCTACATCTCCTCCTATTACCACATATATCCTCCCTATATCTCCTCCTTTTACTCCATATATCCTCCCTATATCTCCTCCTATTACTCTATATATCCTCCCCTATATCTCTTCCTATTACTCCATATATCCTCCCCTATATCTCTTCCTATTACTCCATATATCCTCCCCTATATCTCCCCCTATTACTCCATATACCCCCTATATATCCTCCTATTACCCCATATATCTTCCCTATATCTCCTCTTATTACTCCATATATCCTCCCTATATCTCCTCCTATTACTCCATATATCCTCCCTATATCTCCCCCTATTACTCCATATACCCCCCTACATCTCCTCCTATTACCACATATATCCTCCCTATATCTCCTCCTATTACTCCATATATCCTCCCTATATCTCCTCCTATTACTCCATATCTCCTCCCTATATCTCCTCCTATTACTCCATATCTCCTCCCTATATCTCCTCCTATTACTCCATATCTCCTCCCTATATCTCCTCCTATTACTCCATATATCCTCCCTATATCTCCTCTTATTACTCCATATATCCTCCCCTATATCTCCTCTTATTACGCCATATATCCTCCCTATATCTCCTCCTATTACTCCATGTATCCTCCCTATATCTCCCCTATTACTCCATATATCCTCCCTATATCTCCTCCTATTACTCCATATCTCCTCCCTATATCTCCTCCTATTACTCCATATCTCCTCCCTATATCTCCTCCTATTACTCCATATCTCCTCCCTATATCTCCTCCTATTACTCCATATATCCTCCCTATATCTCCTCCTATTATGCCATATATCCTCCCTATATCTCCCCCTATTACTCCATATACCCCCCTACATCTCCTCCTATTACCACATATATCCTCCCTATATCTCCTCCTATTACTCCATATATCCTCCCTATATCTCCTCCTATTACTCCATATCTCCTCCCTATATCTCCTCCTATTACTCCATATCTCCTCCCTATATCTCCTCCTATTACTCCATATCTCCTCCCTATATCTCCTCCTATTACTCCATATATCCTCCCTATATCTCCTCTTATTACTCCATATATCCTCCCCTATATCTCCTCTTATTACGCCATATATCCTCCCTATATCTCCTCCTATTACTCCATGTATCCTCCCTATATCTCCCCTATTACTCCATATATCCTCCCTATATCTCCTCCTATTACCCCATATATCCTCCCTATATCTCCCCCTATTACTCATATATCCTCCCTATATCTCCCCCTATTACTCCATATATCCTCCCCTATATCTCCTCTTATTACTCCATATATCCTCCCTATATCTCCTCCTATTACTCCATATATCCTCCCTATATCTCCCCCTATTACTCCATATATCCTCCCTATATCTCCTCTTATTACTCCATATATCCTCCCCTATATCTCCTCTTATTACTCCATATATCCTCCCTATAGCTCCTCCTATTACTCCATGTATCCTCCCTATATCTCCCCTATTACTCCTTATATCCTCCCTATATCTCCCCCTATTACTCCATATACCCCCCTATATCTCCTCCTATTAATCCATATATCCTCCCTATATCTCCCCCTATTACTCCATATATCCTCCCCTATATCTCCTCTTATTACTCCATATATCCTCCCTATATCTCCTCCTATTTCTCCATATATCCTTCCTATATCTCCCCTATTACTCCATATATCCTCCCTATATCTCCTCTTATTACTCCATATATCCTCCCTATATCTCCTCCTATTACCCCATATATCCTCCCTATATCTCCTCTTATTACTCCATATATCCTCCCTATATCTCCTCCTATTACTCCATATATCCTCCCTATATCTCCCCCTATTACTCCATATACCCCCCTACATCTCCTCCTATTACCACATATATCCTCCCTATATCTCCTCCTATTACTCCATATATCCTCCCTATATCTCCTCCTATTACTCTATATATCCTCCCCTATATCTCTTCCTATTACTCCATATATCCTCCCCTATATCTCTTCCTATTACTCCATATATCCTCCCCTATATCTCCCCCTATTACTCCATATACCCCCTACATCTCCTCCTATTACCCCATATATCCTCCCTATATCTCCTCTTATTACTCCATATATCCTCCCTATATCTCCCCCTATTACTCCATATACCCCCCTACATCTCCTCCTATTACCACATATATCCTCCCTATATCTCCTCCTATTACTCCATATATCCTCCCTATATCTCCTCCTATTACTCCATATCTCCTCCCTATATCTCCTCCTATTACTCCATATCTCCTCCCTATATCTCCTCCTATTACTCCATATCTCCTCCCTATATCTCCTCTTATTACTCCATATATCCTCCCCTATATCTCCTCTTATTACGCCATATATCCTCCCTATATCTCCTCCTATTACTCCATGTATCCTCCATATATCTCCCCTATTACTCCATATATCCTCCCTATATCTCCTCCTATTACTCCATATCTCCTCCCTATATCTCCTCCTATTACTCCATATCTCCTCCCTATATCTCCTCCTATTACTCCATATCTCCTCCCTATATCTCCTCCTATTACTCCATATATCCTCCCTATATCTCCTCCTATTATGCCATATATCCTCCCTATATCTCCCCCTATTACTCCATATACCCCCCTACATCTCCTCCTATTACCACATATATCCTCCCTATATCTCCTCCTATTACTCCATATATCCTCCCTATATCTCCTCCTATTACTCCATATCTCCTCCCTATATCTCCTCCTATTACTCCATATCTCCTCCCTATATCTCCTCCTATTACTCCATATCTCCTCCCTATATCTCCTCTTATTACTCCATATATCCTCCCCTATATCTCCTCTTATTACGCCATATATCCTCCCTATATCTCCTCCTATTACTCCATGTATCCTCCCTATATCTCCCCTATTACTCCATATATCCTCCCTATATCTCCCCCTATTACTCCATATACCCCCCTATATCTCCTCCTATTACTCCATATATCCTCCCTATATCTCCCCCTATTACTCCATATATCCTCCCCTATATCTCCTCTTATTACCCCATATATCCTCCCTATATCTCCTCCTATTTCTCCATATATCCTTCCTATATCTCCCCTATTACTCCATATATCCTCCCTATAACTCCTCTTATTACTCCATATATCCTCCCTATATCTCCTCCTATTACCCCATATATCCTCCCCATATCTCCTCCTATTACCCCATATATCCTCCCTATATCTCCTCTTATTACTCCATATAGCCTCCCTATATCTCCTCCTATTACCCCATATATCCTCCCTATATCTCCCCCTATTACCCCATATATCCTCCCTATATCTCCCCCTATTACTCCATATATCCTCCCTATATCTCCTCTTATTACTCCATATATCCTCCCTATATCTCCTCCTATTACCCCATATACCCCCCTACATCTCCTCCTATTACCACATATATCCTCCTTATATCTCCTATTACTCCATATATCTTCCCTATATCTCCCCCTATTACTCCATACATCTCCTATATTACCCCATATTACAGCCCTATGTGACTCATTACACCACATCTCCTTCTAGCTTTTCTGTCTCTGAACCATAAATGGTTACTGTTGCTCTAAACAATCCCACCCATTCATCATAACACGTGTCATAATAAACCTTTTCCAACATTTTTACTCGCAGTTTATTCCGTCGCCCGCGGCACTGGAGCCTCCCGACCTCTCGGAGAGAAGCAAATCGTCCTCCTGATCCACTTCTGACGGTCATCAATCAAGTTCTTCTCTGACATCCCAGACCTTCCACAATCTTCTCACTATGGAGGTGTCTTGTCTTTGGTCCCTAGTCGTCATATCCCTTCTCAGGATTTGCAGAATACATGGTAGGTTTTTTTGCAGATTCTGTGGGGTTAGTACATGGTGGGAATATAATTTTGCAGATGACAGATGAGCAGAGTTTGGTAACTTTGTGATGTTGGGAGCTCTTCATCCCAGATCCTGACAGGTCTTTCCCAGTCTGTAGATCACTATGTAACACTGTAAAGAGGAATGTCGAAACTACTGCTAGTTCTGAAAAGATTGTTTTGTGGGAATGAGGGGAAGAAAAAAGATCAAAAAAGTCCACGTTGGCTTAGAGTCAAGTAGAAACCTCCTTGGTGCAGGGCTGGTTCCACTTAGTACTTATTCTACTCAGATCACAAATGAGACTAATCTGAAGACCTGATTTCAATTTTCTATGACATTGTTATGCAGTGTTCAGACTTAGTTTTTTGAGGAGTTATTTTTTTTAAAGATTATTTGCTTCACAAATGCTTGAAAAAAAAACACTTTGCTCTTCACATGAGGATTTTTTTGAGTGTTTTTCACAAAGAGGTTTGAAAAATGCCTGGTGGAAAAATAAAAGTGGATGTCCCTTCTTAGTTTGGAGAGGCTGCCTTCAGATCTGCTATGTTCTTGTGAGCAGGTTGCGGGATTCAGTGGCGGATAGGAGGAAGAGCAAGGGTTAAACAGTTTTGCTCACAGGGGAATACACCACACAGGGAGGTAAAGGGTTAAGCAGGGGAATAAACAGTCTAATTGCAAAAGGAGATGCTGAGTTGAAAAATAAAGGATCTGTTAACTGCAGTTCCTGTGTAGCACTTGTGTCAGAAGTTCCTCAAACTGTAACTTCTGCTGGGAACTCAGTAGCGCCGTCAACGGCTGGCGCGGTGTCTTTTCCAGATCCTGTGGGCATCAAGGCTTCGTCTTCTGGTGGCAGCGGTCGGTCTCCGGCACCTTCTGCTGCGCCTAGTCCATATGCTACAGTGGCTGACAAGGATGCGGGCCACAGTAATGTACGAGCCCAACATGGCTCGGCAAATATACACTGGCAAGGTCAGGGCGCAGGTGTCTGTCCCGTATACAGTCCCTCTTATGTGGCACGTGTGCTATACTCACGGACACTGAGCATATGGCACCTTTCTCTCTAGTAGTCACCGGCACACTGCACCTCTCTCTGTAGTCACTGGCACACTGCACCTCTCTCTATAGTCACTGGGCACACTGCACCTCTCTCTATAGTCACTGGGCACACTGCACCTCTCTCTGTAGTCACCGGCACACTGCACCTCTCTCTATAGTCACTGGGCACACTGCACCTCTCTCTATAGTCACCGGCACACTGCACCTCTCTCTATAGTCACTGGGCACACTGCACCTCTCTCTATAGTCACTGGGCACACTGCACCTCTCTCTATAGTCACCGGGCACACTGCACCTCTCTCTATAGTCACTGGGCACACTGCACCTCTCTCTATAGTCACCGGCACACTGCACCTCTCTCTGTAGTCACCGGGCACATTGCACCTCTCTCTATAGTCACTGGGCACACTGCACCTCTCTCTATAGTCACCGGGCACACTGCACCTCTCTCTATAGTCACCGGGCACACTGCACCTCTCTCTATAGTCACTGGGCACACTGCACCTCTCTCTATAGTCACCGGGCACATTGCACCTCTCTCTATAGTCACTGGGCACACTGCACCTCTCTCTATAGTCACCGGGCACACTGCACCTCTCTCTATAGTCACCGGGCACACTGCACCTCTCTCTATAGTCACTGGGCACACTGCACCTCTCTCTATAGTCACCGGGCACACTGCACCTCTCTCTATAGTCACCGGGCACACTGCACCTCTCTCTATAGTCACTGGGCACACTGCACCTCTCTCTATAGTCACCGGGCACATTGCACCTCTCTCTGTAGTCACCGGGCACACTGCACCTCTCTCTGTAGTCACCGGCACACTGCACCTCTCTCTGTAGTCACCGGGCACACTGCACCTCTCTCTATAGTCACTGGCACACTGCACCTCTCTCTGTAGTCACCGGGCACACTGCACCTCTCTCTATAGTCACTGGGCACACTGCACCTCTCTCTGTAGTCACCGGCACACTGCACCTCTCTGTAGTCACCGGGCACACACTGCACGTTCCTCTCCCTCTCTCGTGCCCACTGTTGGCGGCAGGAGATGGCGGACACTGGCCTGCACCCTGCTGATGCTCCCAGGACAGAGCACTCCTCTGCCTGGCTGCTGCTGGACACCCGACTCCCTTCAGTGCAGCGGTCCCTCTGCAGACATCGGGGGACCCTGTCAGTGCTGCCTGTCACGGCGCCAGTGCTCTGTGTGGGGAGTGGAAGCGGAGTGCGCCGTTCACCTGTCTGCGCGCTGCCCTCTGTTCACGCCAAACTCCCCTGCTACGTGTGCTTTCTACTTTTATCTCACCGCCCCCCCTCTGTCAGCAGGAAAGTCCGCCTCGCTAGAGCTTCCCCCAGGCAACAGGGGAAGGTCCGCCTCATTAAAGCTTCCCCCAGCGAACAGGGGATGCAGCCTTTTCAGTTCTGGACCCAGCACGCAGGTACCCGTGGTCTGGTCGCCCCCTTACACTCCTCCTCTCCTTTAGCTCACCATTCTATGGTCACGAATTCTTTGTGCTCCTTTATGTTCTACAGAGGTGGGACCGATTCCCACAATTTTTGCATCCAGAAGAAATTGTCCTGTGCATTCTGCAGAGGCGAATCACCAGCATGGTCACATAGAGTACCTTGAAGCTCCTCTTTAGTTTGCTCGTTATAGGTACTCAGCAATTCAGGTTGAGTGGTAGAGTCAGGTTGGGTCGCAGAGAACGGGAGTACGTCCGAGTTCAACGAAGCAGCCATCTCTGGAGCCTGTTCCTTTTCTGGGGCAACATCTGAGGGGGGTCGAGAAATTCTTCCTCTTTATAATCAACAGCTGCAGGAGGAAAAGTCTCAGGTACACTTTGCATCTCTTCCATTTGGTCAGGATCCCTTGGGCTGGCGGGCAGTAAACTATCCAGTCCAGAAAATGAAGTAAGTGGTTCTTTCTCCTCACAATCAGGTACCGTGGGAGCGGGCGTTTCAGGAACACCTGGCACTTGTTCCCCTTTTTCGAGTTGATCCTCACAAACGGGACCCTGGGATCCAATTTGGCATTTCACCAGATTTGCCTCCACACGCCTGAGTACCGCATACATCTTACTATAGGCAGACGACGCCTTCTCCCTCACTTCTCGGTGTCCGACGTCGTGGCTCTGTCTGGCTCTGGGTGCGGCTCCTCTCTTCTCACCATACCATTTCTTCCAGGGGCAGCGTTCTTTCTAATTAGCAGGACCTTCGGAGGGGTGAGCGGATCTTCACCGATGGCTGTCTTGGGTAGGGCAACTTCTGGACAGGTGTCCCAGTCTTCCACACATCCAACACCCACTTCTGCGCCTGTCTCGTGGGTGCTTTGGTCGGGATTGACATCCTCTACGGGAAACATACCCCTTCTGCATTCGCTCTCCACCCCACGATATGGGGTTAAATTCTGGAGCTGCTGCTGAAGTTTTCTTCATGCTGCGCACCTCTCCTCTAACTTCTTTCATCTTTTGTTGTGAGTTACGTCGGGGTATGGCATTGGACTCCAAGACAGCAGCAAGGGCTTCCTTCAGGCTCTCGATTTCTGCCCATATTTTCCGCATTCCCTGCCGTAATTCACGGGACCACTCTGGTCCTTCCTCGTTCGGGGTGGATACCTCGCAGCTCCGGACCATCCAAGCCAAGGTTGCAGTCCCCTGCTCCAGCTGTCTTTTGTGCGCTTCTGCCGCCATCTCTGAAAATGTCAGGCGGGTTAGCTCGCTGGCACTCACGCAAGGCTTGCCTAAGCAGCACATCTCTACAGCCTGTCACTGGCTAGTCTCGCAGCACTATGTCAGGGGGTCCTACACCTATGCCATCTCGCTTAACAATCGCAGTGTGGATCGCCTGCAGCATGTTCATGTATTGGGTCACGGACTCCACCTTCCTTTGGACATAGCGGAAAAAGCGCATGCGCAATTTTCCTACGTCCATAGGGTCTCCATGTGTTTCCTCCAGTATTTGTGACACCTTATTAAAAGTGTCCTGTTCTCGAGGGGGTCGTAGCATGACAGAATCCCTCGCCTCTCCATCTAAAGCCATCCTGGCAACCTCTGCCTCCATTATGGGGGTCATGGGATGCATCCTCAACTTACCCCTGACTCGCTCACTCCAGTTCCATACCAGAATGTTACTCCCTGTAAACTTAAGGAGGTTACTCAATATTGTCCCCAGCGGTATACTAAAGGATATGCAGAGTTCAAAAATAAAGGATCTGGTAATGGCGATACCTGTGTAGCACTTGTGTCAGAAGTTCCTCAAACTGTAACTCCTGCTGGGAACTCAATAGCACCGGCAATGGCTGGCGTGGTGGTGTCTTTTCCAGGAAGGTCCTGTGGGCATCAATGCCCAGTCTTCTGGCAACAGCGGTCGGTCTCCAGTACCTTCCGCTGAGCCTAGTCCATATGCTACAGTGGCTGACAAGGGTGGGGGCCACAGTAATGTACGAGCCCAATGTGGCTCGGCAAATATACACTGGCAAGGTCAGGGCGCAGGTGTCTGTCAGGGAAGCGGTCCCTCTTATGTGGCACGTGTGCTGTATTCACAGACACTGAACGTACGGCACCTTTCTCTCTAGTAGTCACCAGGCACACTGCACCTCTCTCTGTAGTCACCGGGCACACTGCACCTCTCTCTGTAGTCACCGGGCACACTGCACCTCTCTCTGTAGTCACCGGGCACACTGCACCTCTCTCTGTAGTCACCGGGCACACTGCACCTCTCTCTGTAGTCACCGGGCACACTGCACCTCTCTCTGTAGTCACCAGGCACACTGCACCTCTCTCTGTAGTCACCGGGCACACTGCACCTCTCTCTGTAGTCACCGGGCACACTGCACCTCTCTCTGTAGTCACCGGGCACACTGCACCTCTCTCTGTAGTCACCGGGCACATTGCACCTCTCTCTGTAGTCACTGGGCACACTGCACCTCTCTCTGTAGTCACTGGGCACACTGCACCTCTCTCTGTAGTCACCGGGCACACTGCACCTCTCTCTGTAGTCACCGGGCACACTGCACCTCTCTCTGTAGTCACCGGGCACACTGCACCTCTCTCTGTAGTCAACGGGCACACTGCACCTTCTCTCTGTAGTCACCAGGCACATTGCACCTCTCTCTGTAGTCACCGGGCACACTGCACCTCTCTCTGTAGTCACCAGGCACACTGCACCTCTCTCTGTAGTCACCGGGCACACTGCACCTCTCTCTGTAGTCACCAGGCACATTGCACCTCTCTCTGTAGTCATCGGGCACACTGCACCTCTCTCTGTAGTCACCAGGCACATTGCACCTCTCTCTGCAGTCACCGGGCACACTGCACCTCTCTCTGTAGTCACCAGGCACACTGCACCTCTCTCTGTAGTCACCGGGCACACTGCACCTCTCTCTGTAGTCACCGGGCACACTGCACCTCTCTCTGTAGTCACCGGGCACACTGCACCTCTCTCTGTAGTCACCGGGCACATTGCACCTCTCTCTGTAGTCACTGGGCACACTGCACCTCTCTCTGTAGTCACTGGGCACACTGCACCTCTCTCTGTAGTCACCGGGCACACTGCACCTCTCTCTGTAGTCACCGGGCACACTGCACCTCTCTCTGTAGTCACCGGGCACACTGCACCTCTCTCTGTAGTCAACGGGCACACTGCACCTTCTCTCTGTAGTCACCAGGCACATTGCACCTCTCTCTGTAGTCACCGGGCACACTGCACCTCTCTCTGTAGTCACCAGGCACACTGCACCTCTCTCTGTAGTCACCGGGCACACTGCACCTCTCTCTGTAGTCACCAGGCACATTGCACCTCTCTCTGTAGTCATCGGGCACACTGCACCTCTCTCTGTAGTCACCAGGCACATTGCACCTCTCTCTGCAGTCACCGGGCACACTGCACCTCTCTCTGTAGTCACCGGGCACACTGCACCTCTCTCTGTAGTCACCTGGCACATTGCACCTCTCTCTGTAGTTACCGGGCACATTGCACCTCTCTCTGTAGTCACCGGTCACACACTGCACGTTCCTCTCCCTCGCTGGTCCCCACTGTTGGCGGCAGGAGACAGCAGACAATGACCTGCACCCTGCTGATGCTCCCAGGATGGAGCACTCATCTGCCTGGCTGTTGCTGGCTACACGGCTCCCCTCTGCAGACACCAGGGGACCCTGTCAGGTCGGCCTGTCACGGTGCCGATGCTCTGTATGGGGAAGAGGA
Organism: Dendrobates tinctorius; assembly: GCF_039654945.1. NCBI lineage: Eukaryota > Metazoa > Chordata > Amphibia > Anura > Dendrobatidae > Dendrobates > Dendrobates tinctorius. The sequence continues at coordinate 862,850 of NW_027361786.1, read as the reverse complement.
GTGTGCCTCTCACCTGACTGCGCGCTGCCTTCTGTTCGCGCCAAACACCCCTGCTGTGAGCGCTTTCTCCTTTTATCTCCCCACCCCCCCCCCCGGTCAGCAGGAAGGTCCGCCTCGCTAGAGCTTCCCCCAAGCAACAGAGGAAGGTCCGCCTCGTTAAAACTTCCCTCAGGGAACAGGGGATGCAGCCTTTTCAGTTCCGGACCCGGCACGCAGGTACCTGGGGTCTGGTCGTCATTCTTACATACTGTTCAATCTAAAGCCTGGGGAAAAAAAAAACCTATGGAAAAAATACTCCTCCATAACTCTATAGCTATGTTCCCACGATGAGTATCAGATGAGTTTTTGTATATTTTCTGCACCAATTTGCTAAATAAAGTTACTTACGTTTTTATCACGTTTTTGACACTCGTTTTTTGTCTCGTGTGTATTATGTCAAGTTTTTCAATATTCCTGGTATTTGACTTAGAGAACAGAAACATTTATACCATCATATGTGAGTTGAATGCATTTTTTACATGTAGATTTTAAGCATCCAATGCAATTTAACGGGCAAAATCTGCACGTGAAACGCACAGCATCCGCAAGAGAATTTAACAGGTAGCAGATTGCAAACTCGAACCACAAATATATGCATCCACTTTGCTGAAACTGTTTTTTTTTTTTTTTTGTCGTTTCTTTGGCTTTTTTGTTAATTTTTGAGCCTTATCGTTGACATATATTACGTAATGTGTAGTGTCTTCCGAGCAGAAAACATTTGAAGAAGGGTCAGCTCAATTGTTGTAACCGCTAGCTATGGTCGACAAGGTGTCTTTTTAAGGTGGATTCTGTCCATCTGTTTCCTGAAACAGTTTCGCCCGGGAAACCTCCGTGGCTGCGCTGGTGTCTAACAGCATCATGTGCACAGAGCCAGATGACGCCTTAGGATACATGAAGAGGTTAAAAGAGTCTCAAGAGCATGAACATATGAAAAACTGTTGTTTTTACATAGTTCATTCTTTTGAACATTTTCTGAGAGCTTATCACTTAGTTTTCACAGCGTAATCCTCCTTTAAAAAAAAACCGCTGTGTGCACATATCCTTACAAATCTCTTCAAGAAAAGAAAAGACCTAAAAAAAAAAACTCTGTGTGAACAGAGTCTTAAGGATCTGTGCTTTTAGAACAGCTCAGGGTGAAAATTGGCTCTTATGGAAGAGACCCAACCAGCGGTGTAAAAATCACAGGGAGCCAGTCACAGATGGTGCGACCACGAATAGGTCCACGTGGGAAGGGATCTGCCAATGCTAGCGCCTGTTTCCCTTGAATGAGCATCCGAGGACACAAATTCAGCTGAAATGTATTGTGGTACAGTGATCTGCCGGCTCCCTGCTCCGCAATACATTCCACCGACCAATCTAAGGGCGGCAGCTGATGTCGGCGTGCCTATCAAGAGCGTGCCAAAATCAGCTGCAGTTTATAGAAGAGCACATGGAACATTGTGGGAGTGGAGGCAGCTAAGAAAAATCTTTTATTGGTTATAACAGGAAGGGGTCCAAAATGGGGGACATTATAACAGGAAGGGACCAGGATGGGCAACATTATTACAGGAAGGGGCCATTATGCGAAGGAGCCCAGGATGGGGGACATTATTACAGGAAGGAGCCAGGCTGGGGGACATTATTACAGAAAGGGGCCCAGGATGGGGGACATTATTACAGGAAGGAGCCAGGATGCGAAGAAACCCAGGATGGGGGACATTATTACAGGAAGGAGCCAGGCTGGGGGACATTATTACAGTAAGGGGCCCAGGCTGGGGGACATTATTACACGAAGGGGCCCAGGCTGGGGGACATTATTACACGAAGGGGCCCAGGCTGGGGGACATTATTACAGGAAGGAGCCAGGCTGGGGGACATTATTACAGGAATGGGCCCAGGATGGGGGACATTATTACACGAAGGGGCCCAGGATGGGGAACATTATTACAGGAAGGGGCCCAGGATGGGGGACATTATTAGAGGAATGTAGAAAGCTAAAAGGGCCCATGCATCTGACCAACAAGCTGCTGGGGACACAGGTCCTAATTTTGCCTACGTGCCCATCAGCCTCTATTTACACTACTGAATCAGACTATGTATTGAGATTATTGAGACTTTTTTTTAAGGCAACACTGCAATGGCAAAAACCAAGCAAAGTAACTAATGACAGCCAAACAAGATAACCCTCTTTAAACAGTATGTTTTGAGGGGGATTTGCCGGCACTAAACAACAAGCAGAATGAACATAATCCTGCCTTCACAATTGCAGCCAGGTATGTGTTTTTCTGAAATACTATAGAGTTTTAGAGAAAACATCAAAATTGCAAAATTTTTGCTTAACGTGAAGTTGCGCTAAAATTTTGCAATTCTTCACATTTTCACTGCCGGCTCCACCAAAATAGTCAGAACATGAGAAATGGGAAATAGCGGTGCCTAGTGAAATCTCTATCTCGGACGCCTCTTGTCTTCCTGTGATCGCCGTCCTTGTACTTGATTCATGTGGATGTTGCGTCCTGCGTCATCCACAGCGTCTTCCATCGCGCTGCTGCACAGGTGCACTCCTCTGCCCTGCAGAGTACAGAGCGTCGTCCAGCGTGGCCCTCGGTGGAGTTTCTTCGTGCTCAGCTGCAGCTGATTATCAGGTCTCTGCCATGTGTGTACACAGAGAGAGATAGAGAGAGACGCATAGAGAGTCCTGTCAATCAACTGATGCTGAGCGGGGACGGCCGGGGGTCTGCACCGGACCAGTCAGGTCCCTATAGTTCACGGTCGGCTTTTCCAACTGTGTTTTCTCTGAAACACTCCAGCATTTTGGGGAAAGACTTATCAGGCTGCAGGCTCTGGTTCACTCTGTCCCCGGCTCAGGGTGCCTGAATATAGTCACAGTTTGGGTATGTGCACACGTTGTGGATTCGTGTGCGGATCCGCAGTGGATTTGGCCCTGTGGATCCGCTGCAGATCCGCAAGTGATGTACAGTACAAAGCTAATCTATGGAAAACAAAAACCGCTGTGCACATGCTGTGGAAAATTCCGCGCGGAAACGCAGCAGTTCATTTTCTGCAGCATGTCAATTCTTTGTGCGGATTCGGCAGCGTTTTTACACCTATTCCATTATAGGAATCTGCAGGTGTAAAAACGCAGGCGAAATCCGCACTAAATCCACAATAAATCTGCAGGAAATCCGTAGGAAATCCGCAGGTAAAGCGCGGGCATTTTGACCTGCGGATTCTGCAGATTCCAAGCGGAAAAATCCACACACGAATCCGCAACGTGTGCACATACCCTTACCCTTTAACTTCAGAGACAGGAAACCTGCACACAGGGAGAAAGCTGAAAAGAGGACACATATGTATCCCATCTAGTGGAATGGACTCCAGACTGACACATTGTAGTCAAGTATCTGATCTGTACAACTGTATCTAATGTATCCAAAGCACCTGAGATGTCTACACTGGATACATCGCTATCCACTTCTCTGCTGAGAGCAGGACCAGATAGGAGTCTGCAGCATAAATACGTTTTCTCCATTACCGATAGTAAATACATTTCTTGAAAATAATGATACATCACAACTAAATATATGAGAAAAGTGTGGAAAGTCTCAATAATGAAGCAAACATACCCACAATATAAGCAGATGGGGGGAGCGTGAACATATTTTGTATTTGAACCTGACCTGATTGATGTGATCATATGGGACCTTTCTAATGCACAGATGGGCCCATTGCATTGAGGTCAATGTGCACAGGATTGATGATAAATATCTGATCTCTGTGACCCCCCAACGATCACCAGAATGGTCGTCCCAATCCCACTCTTCCTCCTCACTGCAGGACTGGATGGAGGTTGAGTTTTAACGACTTATTCGCTCTTCTGCTTAAAGGGAACCTGTCCCCAGTTTTTTGCCATATAACCTACGGCCACCACCTTTCAGCCCCATGGGACAGCATTCTAAAATGCTGGATATGTAATGCCGATTTGTCCTGTAAAGCAAAAAAATACCTTTTGTTATACTCGCCTACGGGGCGTTCCGCTCCGATGGACATCGCTGGTCTTCATCCAATGCCTCCTGTCTTCTTGTTCCTTCTCTGCTTCATTTGAAGGACGCGTCCTACGTCATCCACACAGTGTTCCCCTTCGCGCTCCTGCGCACGTGCACTTCTCTCTGTCCTGCCGAGAACAGAGCAAAGTACTCTAATGCGCATGCGGCCTTTCCCCGCGCATGCAAAGAACTCGAGGGACCACCCCATAGGTGAGTATAATATAAGATGGATTTTTTTGCCTTGAATTGGAGTCATATACCGCATATTAGAACGGTGTCAAATGGGGCTGAAAGGTGGTGGCCATAGGTAATATGAGAAAAACCTTTAAAGGAAACCTGACAGGTCCGCCGTGCCTTCCAAACCAGCAGCGTGTGTACATTAATTTATAAATATCCTAACAAACCCTTTCTACTGTATAACTCATTAACATGTGCGTCAAAAAGCTATTTTTACATTCCGTTATCAATATGCAAATAACTTTCAGACTAGTCGATGAGGCGTTGGTTTCCTCAGACTAGTCGTTCCAATCAGCAAGCACCAGCGTCATCACAGTCTCTGCAAATCTCATACATGCGCGTGGCTTTCTTTCTTACACCTTAGTGCACCTCGAAAGTTGAGTGTACACTTCCCGGCTGCTGAGGTGCACTGCACATGTGCGGAAAGAAAGAAGAAGTCCGATATCCACGGAGAACCCTAACATCAGTTGCCGACTCGGCGAAAGACATTTCCTCTAGAGTCCTAGAGACAGTCTTTCTCTTTGTTCCCGGTCATGTGGAGTGCGCCGCTGAGGCTGGAGAGTGTACATCCGGCTTCAGTGGCGCAGTGATGTGTAAGGAAAAAAGTGGCGCACACTTGTACGAGATTTAGGGAAAGACAGTGATGACGCCAGCCCTTGCTAACCGTGTTATCTTACCCACAGGGGAGTGATAACATGGTGAGAGGGACGACCAGTATGGGGAAAACAGTTGAGTGGTCTGTGGAAAATATCGGAGGCATGTCCAATTTTGATCTGATGGTTAGGAATAAAATCAGCAATGGGTCCGTGACAATGTCAGACCACACTTGAACTGACAGAATGGAAAAGGTGGTGAATTTGTTTTGCTTTTCTTTTTGTTTCTCCACGTATGAGAAAATCGGATGACACTCAGATGAGAATAATTCTTCCAATTTTCTCATACATGAAAAAAATTGGATGTCTGAATGAGGCATAAAGGAGTGAAGGAAACAGTACTGTGCTGTATTTCACTGCATCGACCCTGTAGATATTGAATTGATTAGCAGGGTGCATGCATGACCATGACCACTACTTCATTGAAGCTGGGCTGAGAGGAGGAACAGGAACTTTGGGAACCTTTGTTTTCATAATCTATGCAAGTCCCAGCAGTGGTCCCCCAGTAATCAGACATTTATTACCTATTCTGTGGATAACTAATACATGTTTTTTGTAGGAAAAAGCCTTTAAGGTCTTTGATTGCTAATTTAGAAAATTAAGTTCATGACAATGACACATTGACACATGGGATTATGATCACAGGCTCACTGAAATTTGGGGATCAGGACAATAATACACTAACATTAGGGACAGTCGGACTTTAAAAGAATGACAAATCTACAGACTGGCCAAAAGGGGGCCCATATCACATCTATTAGGTAAGATTCAGTTCTTGTTAAAATGTAGGTGCAGCACTTTCATAAAAAAATACTGTTCCAGTACTACCTCCCTCCATTGAGTCACAATTATTATGATTGGTTAAAAGCCCATGACCTTTATTACCCAAGGATCTAAATAACTCTCAGTCCATCCCTGATTTTTCCTATTGTGTGCACTGAATCTTCTAGGGAAAGGTCAAAACTGGAATGTAACGGACATGAAAAGAAAAATGAAAAGTATCTTGTAACATTCAAAAGGGACCGCCATGGGGTCTGTGTCAACCCTTGTGGACATGCAGATGCACTGATAAGAAGATATAACAGTGTGTGATCAAATCATTAGTGGTGTGAATCAGGCAGTGGAAATATGTCATCATAAACAATGGATGGATCATGTCTCTATTATTCCACAGTAATTCAAACAATAATCAAAGGATATTCATATACCATATTCTGAGGAAATATAGCATTCCTTTGTAACTGCTCCCATTTTATGACTCAGTCTGTTATTTATACAAATTTCTAGTGCCATGGAGACCTCGTTTTTTTATGTGGATACAAAAAAAGGTAAAAAAAATCCTTTGTTATCGTCATATACCAACATTACAGCATGGTCTTATATGGGCATTATAGCTAATGCTACTGGTGTTATTATATAGGCAAAGTTCATACTATAGTTTCAGCAATATTATGTGCATATTAGGCCTCAAGGATAAAATGATATCATGAATCATTGTTGCACCACTACACAATACTGCCATATGCTTGCAATTTTAGATCCAGGGAAGTGTTTTGGCACTGATTCCTATAAAATTGTGAAATAAAAGTGCAATGCTCTGTCATATGACAAATTTTTCAAGTATTCAAGTGTTGCCTCTGTAGCAATTTTCCTCTTGAATGTGTTGAAAGCTTTTCGAGGCTTGACTGTGTCCCGTTCCCATTACATCTTTATTTCACTAACTTGGCCTATTTTCATACGGCACCACAGAGGACACATCCCCCATATACATTGTACAACATACATAGTCCATGCAAGTTTTGGTTTAAAATTTGCAACCATGACTTTAGATAGCTGCAATGTCACACAGTGAGCCACAATGTCACCATAGTCTGCAGGAAAGTGCTCTAAAGAAGATGACCATGAACTAGAACCTGGTCATGGAAAGTCTTAGTACCATGTTGCCAAAATCTAAAATCCTAATGGGTTACGGGGCCATAATGTGAGTCACAGAGCGCAAAATATTCAGATATACTACTATAGAGCATGGGACAGCCATGGGAACGGCAAAGCAAATCACTGAGGTGATCTATACCTCTAGACCTGATGGGCAAAACCTCTATATAATCACATCTTCTTATCAAATACACTATTGGGTGTAACAAGACTCTAGTGGTAACTATATGTTTGTCCCGAGGGCTCATCTAATGAATGTGTAACCATCCTCCTTTGCCCACAAGTCCTGGCAACGTCCCAGAAAAGATACCTGTTATAACAGAGTATTTGGGTGTGAATATCAATCACTACTCTATGAACCTGGATATCCTCCTAAATCTTTTTAAAAAAAAATGGAATTGCAAATATACCTGATGGAAATATCTTTAGAAAACTAGTCCAATTGTGCATGGGATTGGGTCCTCTGTTTACGAAAAATAGCGCTCTAGCCGCAATGAACATGTTACCTACCTGCAAAAGCCCCTGATCTTTACATGTCTGGATGGACAACACATGACTCCACAAGAATGTTTGGGAGTCTGGAGCTGCAAAAGTGGGGATCAGAGACTGACGGACGCTCCAAAGAGATGGCAGATGGTTTATTACACTTTCTTTCTATATGGTTTATGAAGCAGCCATGACACTTCCTCTTCCTGTTCCGGCGATCTCATGATCACAGTGTGGCCAGACGCTGCAGGAGCTGCTATATGTAGGTGCTATATGTCACCTATATAAAAGTAATCATAAATTAAAGGGAACATGTCATCAGAAAAGTGGCATTTACCTGCAACTATGTCAGTAATCTGCAGGTAAATACTGTTTCATACACGTGCAGTAGTCTACAGTAACTGCAAGTGACTGCAAGTGCAGCTATGGGGAGAAAATGAAGTTATATCCTCCCTGCAGCTTCTCAAAGGGCAAGGGAGCTGTAACAGCACACTACAGACCAGGATGACAGTCAAGGTGCAGGGTGGAGAAATTACTCCGTTCCCTGATGTTGTGCAAATGCAGCTGCAAGGAGAATATAACTTCATGTTCTCCCTGCAGCTGCACTTCCAGTCACACCACTGCACGTGTGTAAAATGCTGTTTACCTACAGCTTAAGTCTGCAGGTGAACGCGTTTTTTTTTTTTGCCGCTGACAGGTTCCCTTTATTTTAAAAAGTATTTATAGTAAGAGCTAGTACTATAAAAAAAAAATAAAAACAGGCATGTATTTCCTTTTTCTTTACATCCTACGCATTAAAAAATAAGACACAAAAATTATTTGGCTAACCGAACAAAACCTAAAATTGGAAAATAAAAGTTGTAAAATCTTGCTGAATGATAAAAAAATTAAATGTGTCTGGTCATAAAGATGATCAGGAATCTGTCAGCAGGTTTTGCTATGTAATCTGAGAGCAGCATAATGTAAAGGCATAAACCCTGATTCTAGTGATGTGTCACTCACTTGGCTGTGTTTTGCTGTTTCTATAAAATCAGTGTTTTATCAGCAGGAGATTATCACTACAGGACTAGGTTTCTCAAGCCTCCCAGTCCAACCACGCCCCTATCACTGACTGACAGCTTTCTATCAACATGTAATGTACACAGAAAGCTGCCAATCAGTGGTGTGGGCGGGGTTATACAGGGCTCAGCATTCTGAGCTCTGCGAGATCTGCAGTAGAGAAATCTGTGATTATCAAAATAACAGCAAGCAGCCCAGTATGCGATACATCTCTGGAATCAGGGTCTCTGTCCCTACCATATGGTGCTCTTTGATCGCATAGCAAAAACCTGCTGATAAATTCCCTTAAATCACAAAATAACTTTAGATTTTTTTAAGTAATTTTATGTAAATATTATGTGTATTATTACTTTATATGCTCATTTTTTTTCCATTTTTATTTCGTCCCAACAGCTCTGCTTCCAATTCCCATAGTAACTTTGGAAGACAGGACAAAAATGAATAATGAAACGAAGGTGACCTGCATGCTGCCGACCAGCGAGTGCCAATGTCTGGAGGTGGAATTAAAGATCATCACCGAGGAAAATCTCACAAACTGTGTCTCTCACAAGGGAAACTTTCCGAATGTCACCTGCACACTGGAAGTCACCAAAGACATGCGCGAGGTGGAGGTATCCTGCGAGGCTCAGTTCAGGACCAAGAGCAAACCTCAAAGGCTGAACATTCAGAGTATGTATGTAACCCAGCGGAGGAGGAGGCAGGACATGTCCATCCATACCATTCCCAGGGACACTTTATAAAGGGGGTTTTCAAAGATAGTGACATTTCCTGACATTCCTCTTCACCCCTGGATATATTACATCACACATTTTCCATTGAAATAAATAGAGGCCCTAAAATTTTCATTGCGAGGTCCCACAGTGCAGAAATGATCACATCACTGCCCAAATGCCAACTAGTACCTCAATCCTCCGCTAAGGATTTTCCTTCAATGTTCTAATGTTCCCAGAAATGAAACTTTCCAAACAGCAATGGTGGTAAAAAAAAAGATGAACTTGTGTGCTATGTTATAATTTAGTAATTGGTGATGTACATGCACGGCAGCTGTGTGCACTGCTTGAATGGAGCAGGCTCAGAGGCTGAACCCAGGGGGGCACGACCATGCCAGTGCCTAATTCAGCAGGGAACATTATTTCTGGAAGGGGTCCAGGATGGGGGACATTATGCCAGGAAGGAGCCAAGGATGGGGGACATTATACCAGGAAAGAGCCAAGGATGGGGGACATACCAGGAAGGAGCCCAGGATGGGGGACATTATACCAGGAAGGAGTCCAGGATGGGGGACATTATACCAGGAAGGAGCCCAGGATGGGGGACATTATACCAGGAAGAAGTCCAGGATGGGGGACATTATACCAGGAAGGAGCCAAGGATGGGGGACATTATACCAGGAAGGAGCCCAGGATGGGGGACATTATACCAGGAAGGAGTCCAGGATGGGGGACATTATACCAGGAAGGAGTCCAGGATGGGGGACATTATACCAGGAAGGAGCCCAGGATGGGCGACATTATACCAGGAAGAAGTCCAGGATGGGGGCCATTATATCAGGAAGGGGCCCAGGATGGGGGACATTATACCAGAAGGAGTCCAAGATGGGGGACATTATACCAGGAAGGAGTCCAGGATGGGGCCCAGGATGGGGGACATTATACTAGGAAGGAGCCAAGGATGGGGGACATTATACCAGGAAGGGGCCCAGGATGGGGGACATTATACCAGGAAGGGGCCCAGGATGGGGGACATTATACCAGGAAGGAGTCCAGGATGGGGGACATTATACTAGGAAGGAGTCCAGGATGGGGGACATTATACCAGGAAGGAGTCCAAGATGGGGCCCAGGATGGGGGACATTATACCAGGAAGGAGTCCAGGATGGGGGACATTATACCAGGAAAGGGCCCAGGATGGGGGACATTATGCCAGCTAGGAATCCAGGATGGGGGACATTATACCAGAAAGGGGCCCAGGATGGGGGACATTATAAGAGGAAGGAGTCCAGGATGGGGGACATTATACCAGAAAGGGGCCCAGGATGGGGGACATTATACCAGAAAGGGGCCCAGGATGGGGGACATTATACCAGGAAGGAGTCCAGGATGGGGGACATTATACCAGGAAGGAGTCCAGGATGGGGGACATTATACCAGGAAGGAGCCCATGATGGGGGACATTATACCAGGAAGGAGTCCAGGATGGGGGACATTATACCAGGAAGGAGTCCAGGATGGGGGACATTATACCAGGAAGGGGCCCAGGATGAGGGACATTATACCAGCTAGGAGTCCAGGATGGGGGACATTATACCAGGAAGGAGTCCAGGATGGGGGACATTATACCAGGAAGGGGCCCAGGATGGGGGACATTATACCAGGAAGGAGTCCAGGATGGGGGACATTATACCAGGAAGGAGCCCAGGATGGGGGACATTATTCCAGCTAGGAATCCAGGATGGGGGGCATTATACCAGGAAGGGGCCCAGGATGGGGGACATTGTAACAGGAAAGAGTCCAGGATGGGGGACATTATACCAGGAAGGGGCCCAGGATGGGGGACATTATACTAGGAAGGAGCCAAGGATGGGGGACATTATACCAGGAAGGAGTCCAGGAAGGGGGACATTATACCAGGAAAGAGCCCAGGATGGGGGACTTTATACCAAGAAGGAGCCAAGGATGGGGTACATTATAGCAGGAAGGGGCCCAGAATGGGGGACATTATATCAGGAAGGGGCCCAGGATGGGGGACATTATACCAGGAAGGAGCCCAGGATCGGGGACATTACACCAAGAAGGAGCCAAGGATGAGGGACGTTACACCAGGAATGAGCTCAGGATGGGGGACTTTACGTCAGGAAGGAGCCCAGGATCGGGGACATTATAGCAGAAAGGGGCCCAGGATGGGTGACATTATACCAGGAAGGGGCCAAGGATGGGAGGCGTTATACCATGAAGGAGCCCAGGATGGGGAACATAATACTAGGAAGGGGCCCAGGATGGAGGAAATTATACCAGGAAGGAGCCCAGGATCAGGGACATTGTACCAGGAAGGGGTCCAGGATGGGGGCACAAGGATGGGGGATATTACACCAGGATACAAAGAAGGAGCCCAGGATAAGACATTATACCAGGAAGGAGTCCAGGATGGGGGACATTATACCAGGAAGGGGCCCAGGATGGGGGACATTATACCAGGAAGGAGCCCAGGATGGGGGACATTATGCCAGCTAGGAATCCAGGATGGGGACATTATACAGGAAGGGCCCAGGATGGGGGACATTATAACAGGAAAGAGTCCAGGATGGGGGACATTATACCAGGAAGGAGTCCAGGATGGGGGACATTATACTAGGAAGGAGCCAAGGATGGGGGACATTATACCAGGAAGGAGTCCAGGAAGGGGGACATTATACCAGGAAAGAGCCCAGGATGGGGGACTTTATACCAAGAAGGAGCCAAGGATGGGGTACATTATAGCAGGAAGGGGCCCAGAATGGGGGACATTATATCAGGAAGGGGCCCAGGATGGGGGACATTATACCAGGAAGGAGCCCAGGATCGGGGACATTACACCAAGAAGGAGCCAAGGATGAGGGACGTTACACCAGGAATGAGCTCAGGATGGGGGACTTTACGTCAGGAAGGAGCCCAGGATCGGGGACATTATAGCAGAAAGGGGCCCAGGATGGGTGACATTATACCAGGAAGGGGCCAAGGATGGGAGGCGTTATACCATGAAGGAGCCCAGGATGGGGAACATAATACTAGGAAGGGGCCCAGGATGGAGGAAATTATACCAGGAAGGAGCCCAGGATCAGGGACATTGTACCAGGAAGGGGTCCAGGATGGGGGGACAAGGATGGGGGATATTACACCAGGATACCAAGAAGGAGCCCAGGATAAGCCATTATACCAGGAAGGAGCCCAGGATGGGGGACATTATAACAGGAAGGAGCCCATGATGGTGGACATTATACCGGGAAGGAGCACAGGATTATTATTAATAATAATAATAATAATAATAATAATAATAATGACGACCTTCAACTCGAAGCCCAGGATATGGGACAGTATGCCAAGAAGGAACCCAGTATGGGGGACATCATTCCTGGAAAGGGCTCATGATGAGACAATAACCCAGGAAGGGGCTTAAGATGAGGGACATTATACCAAGAAGGGGCATAGAATGAGGGAAAATATTACCGGAAGGGGTCAGGATAGGGACATCATTATATGGGGGGTGAACACATACTGTGGGGGAAAAAGTATTTGATACACTGCTGATTTTGTACGTTTTCCCACCTACAAAGAATGGAGATGTCTTTAATTTTTATCGAAGGTACAATTAAACTGTGAGAGACAGAATCTAGAAAAAACAATTCAGAAAATCACATTGTAGGATTATTACATAATTAATTTGCATTTTATTACATGACATAAGTATTTGATCCAATAGAAAAACAGAACTTAATATTTGGTTCAGAAACCTTTGTTTGTTATTACAGAGGTCAGACGTTTCCTGTAGTTCTTGACCAGGTTTGTACACACTGCAGCAGGGATTTTGGCCCACTCCTCCATACAGATCTTCTCCAGATCTTTCAGGTTTCAGGGCTGTCACTTGGTAACATTGAGTTTCAGCTCCTCCAAATATTTTCTATTGGGTTCAGGTCTGGAGATTGGCTAGGCCACTCCAGGACCTTGAAATGCTTCTTATAGAACCACTCCTTACTTGCCCTGGCTGCGTGTTTTGGGTCATTGTCATGCTGGAAGACCCAGCCATAACCTGTCTTTAATGCTCTTACTGAGGAAAGGGAGGTTGTTGGCCAAAATCTTGCAATACATGACCTGATCCATCCTCCCTTCAATAAGGTACAGTCGCCCTGTCCTCTTTGCAAAAAAGCACCCCCAAGGTATGATGTTTCCCCCACCATGCTTCATGGTAGGGACGGTGTTCTTCGGTTTGTACTCCTCCTTCTTCTTCCTAAAAACACGTAGAGTGGAGATGATACAGAAAAGTTCTATTTTGGTCTCACCTGAGCACAAGACCTTCTCCCATGTCTACTCTGGATCCTTCAGATGGTCATTTGTGAATTTAAAACGGGCCTGGACATGTGCTGGCGTGAGCAGTGGGGCCTTGTGTGCTCTGCAGGATTTTAATCCATTACGACATAGTGTGTTACTAACAGTAATGTTTGAGACTGTGGTCCCAGCTGTCTTCAGGGCATTGGTCCTAACCTTTCTCAGAGTCATCCTTACCCCATGAGGTGAGCTCTTGCATTGAACCACAGACTGAGGAAGAAAATGGGCAGTGTATCAAATACTTATTTTCCCCCACCGTAAATGCTACTGTCAATCACAGATAATAGCATTTAAATTACATAATTGACGGTGTACGCGATCATTAGGTTGTCAGGGAGGCCATTGTCTTAGCTTCATAAGATTCATAAGATTACTTCACAAACCTCGTATCTTCCCTATCTTACAACCCCAAACAGTTATTTAAAACTTTTAACTCCCTCCTCCGCCCACCACTGCCTCCTCCAACCTCCCTCATCTCTGCCGAGGACTTTGCCACACACTTCAAAAATAAGATCGACCAAACAAGGCAAGTCTTCATCACTCAGTCACCACAACCCCTTTGTATACCAGACCAATGCCCAAACCCCATAACCTCACTCTCCAACATCATTGAAGGGGAGCTTAATCGCCTCTTCTCCAAATCGCACCTCACGACCTGTGCACTCGACCCCATCCCATCTCTTCTCCAACCTTCCCACCACACTTATCCCATCCCTAACCCACCTCTTCAACCTATCTCTAATGTCCGGTACCTTCCCTTCTGCTTTCAAACATGCCACAATCACGCCTATCCTTAAAAAGCCAACCCTCGACCCAACCGCTATGTCCAGCTATCGCCCAATATCGTTGCGCCCATTCGCTTCCAAACTCCTGGAGCAGCACGTCCACGCTGAACTTTCCTCCCACCTCTCATCTAACTTGCTCTTTGACAATCTACAATCTGGTTTCCGCCTCCATCACTGCACTGAGACAGCCCTGACCAAAATTACTAACCACCTACTTACAGCCAAATCAAATGGACAATACTCTATACTCCTGCTTCTATACCTGTCCTCTGCATTCGACACAGTTGACCACTGCCTCCTACTACAGATCCTCTCCTCCTTCGGCATCAAAGGCCTTGCCCTATCCTAGATCTCCTCATACCTTTCCAACCACACATTCAGCGTCTTCCACTCCCACACCACCTCCTCATCCCACCCTCTCTCTGCTGGAGTCCCCCAAGGCTCTGTTTTAGGACCCCTACTCTTCTCAATCTATACACTTGGTCTGGGGCAACTCATAATGTCCCACGGATTCCACTACCACCTTTATGCTGATGACACTCAGATCTACCTCTCTGGCCCAGACGTCACCTCTCTGCTGTCCAGAATCCCAGAGTGTCTATCAGCCATATCCTCCTCCTTCTCTCGCTTTCTCAAGCTCAATGTGGACAAATCTGAACTCATAATCTTTCTTCCATCTCACAGATCTTCCTTACCTGACCTATCTATCACAATTAATGACATCACGCTTTCCCCAGTACCAGAAATCCGCTGCCTCGGAGTAACCTTTCACCCTGCCCTGTCCTTCAAACCGCACATCCAAGCTCTTTCTACCTCCTGTCGCCTCCAGCTCAAAAATATTTCCCGAATCCGTCCTTTCCTCAACCCTCAGTCTACTAAACTACTTGTGCATGCCCTCATTATCTCTCGCCTCGACTACTGCAACATCCTTTTCTGTGGTCTCCCTGCTAACACCCTTGCACCTCTCCAGTCCATCCTTAACTCTGCTGCCCGACTAATTCATCTCTACTCCCCCGCTTCTCCCCTCTGCAAACCTCTTCACTGGCTCCCATTCCCTCAGTGTATCCAGTTCAAATTACTAATTCTGACCTACAAGGCCATCTATAACCTGTCTCCCCCATATGTCTCTGAACTAATCTCCCGATACCTTCGCTCACGTAATCTCCGGTCCTCCCAAGACCTCCTTCTCTCCTCCACACTTATTTGCTCCTCACCCAACCGCCTCCCAGACTTCTCCCGAACTGCCCCTATTCTCTGGAATTCTTTGCCCCAACAAGTCCGACTATCAACCACATTTGGATCCTTCAGACGGAACCTGAAAACCCACCTCTTCAAGAAAGCCTACAGGCTGCAATGACCCCGCTAGCTCCTTCTCTCTCACCACTACCGGTGATATCACCTCAACCCACACTGAAACTGCTGCAACCCACTAACCTACTGTCTCCTTCCCCACCATCCTATAGCATGTAAGCCCGAAAGGGCAGGGTCCTCTCTCCCCTCTGTATCAGTCAGTCATTGTTAGTTTGTTTGCTGTAAGTGATATCTGTAATTTGTATGTAACCCCTTCTCATGTACAGCACCATGGAATTAATGGTGCTATATAAATAAATAATAATAATAATTACATAATTTTCTCTATGTACTGTAATACTGGAGGTTGAAGTTCCCTATGGGGACTAAAAAAGTAGAAAATAAAAAAGGAAAAAATAAATATTTAAAAAATGTAAAAACAACATAAAAATTAATTTATTCCACTTTCTGATTGTTACAAATAAAGAAATATAGAAAAGAAGCATATTTGGTATCGCAGAGTCCATGAAAGTCCAAATCTGAAATTAATCTGTACGGTAAATGCCATAAACAGAAAAAAAGGATCAAAATGCCGAAATTGCAGATTTTCAGGTACCGCACCTCCTCAATAAAAAGCAAATTGTCGTATTTTACGCAAATTGGGATCAATAAAAATGTCAGCTCCCCGCGCAGGAAACAACACCTGACACAACACCATGCACAGAAAAATAAAACCTTATGGATCTAAAAAATCATTGTTGTTTCAGGTCATTTTTACAACATAAAACAAAACTTAAAAAAAAAAACAACAAAAAAAAGGGGGAAAAAAATGACACTTTTTACACCATGATTTCCTCTCATTTTATTTTTTTCCACTATTTTCAGCACAATGTATGGTACAATGAATGGCATCCTATATTACTAGAACTCGCCCTTGCATGGTTATGTAGATGGAAGAATTAAAAAGGGGACAAAAAAAAAAATACAAAAACGGAAAAACAAAATATCGCCTGTTCCTTAAGAAGTTAAAGGGGTTCTCTGATTTGGAGACCCCTGGTGCGCATATGTTAGCCAGTACTGCTGGGAACCACTGTGATATGCTATATATAATCTGTTGTCCAGGCTGATCAACAAGTGATCGATTCCCCTGCAGTGCCACCACAGGAGAAAAGAAGTACTGCATTGCTCCAAATCAAATCAATAGGCTTACGGATTCACGGATAGGTCGTCTAACTTTTTCTCTGCCTTTTACATTATTGATTCCTATTATTGTGGCAGAGGCTCCAGACAAGGGTGTGACAGCTACTTGTGCAACCCCTTTAGCTATGTCCCTGAATCCCCCTCCCACCGGCACGGCACAACGCTGCTATTCTCTACAGTGCTCAGGGCGCCGTACAATGCCAGGCACCGGCCCATGTGTGGGGGAATCTTGGCACGGAGCAAAGTACATGACTCATACACAGCGTGTTTGCAGGCCAGTTTCTCATGTATTGCAATTTTTTTATTTAGTGTTTTTTTTGTTATTTTAGGATTTCTTTTAGTTTGGAAAAAGCTTGTTGTACCCGAAAAAGGCCAAGATTCACTGTGGAAGCGGCTTTCCCTGTAAAGGTTTTGATGAAGTGGTGGGATTAAGGCCAGAGGATGTCACTGACACCAGGAGTGGGGGCACTATGCCCTATTATCAGTACCAGACCCAGACATTAATCCTGGGCCGCCCATCATCTCACATTTATGGGCATCGGGGCCCGGTGGTGACTTCTTCATCTGATAGGGAAATCTGAGTTACCAAAGCAGTCGGCGCCCTCATTTTAAGCCAATGAAAGTTATAGTCCATTGATATCGATAGAAAGGTTGCACTGCTTTATGTCCCCTGTGGTGGCGCTGCAGGGAAATTGAACACTTGCTGCCAGGTTTCCTCACTGGGTCCCCAAAGCAGAAAAACCTATGGATTATACAAGGAATGTATGCCCAGAAACAGCCCCAATTCTACTCCTCTGTAACTTGCCTTCCAGTTCCTCTTCATCAGCAATCTACCAGCACACTGGGTTCTGGAACCTCCTTTTAAATGTATTATTATTAAATATTTAATAAGAGGATGCTTTTTGGAAAGAAGAAAGCAAAAAATGTGGAACGCATGTCCTTACTCATAACTTGCACGAAGAATAACATATTATATACATATTTGCCAACTATTTTGCTGGGACTCTCGTAATAGGGGCTCTGCTGAAGAAAACTGAGCGCAAAAGTTGGCATTTCAGAGTTATTACTGTTGGTTTAGAGAGTAGAAAAGAATACATAAAAAAAATAATCTTAATAATATGTTCTTGGGCAGCTCAATATAGTCATGGGGGGTATGACCGATGCCATCACTTCCTCTGCGAGCCTCAGAAAAACCAAAAATCCCAAATACGATCTAATCGCACTGTTATTCTCTGCTTTTTACAGCTGAACCTGAGTTTACGGACTGTCCCGACAAGATGGTTTGGATAGAAGGGGAGGAAAACAGCTTCCACTGTAAGGCCACAGGACACCCACCTCCCACCGTGACCTGCGTGAAGGACAACATGGCGTACATGGAAGGGGAGACGTTCACCACATTCCGAAACATGTCCGGCGACTTCTACTGCAGAGCCGCAAACTTTGATGTCGTGTCCAAGAAAGTAACGGTGTCTGTGCAATGTAAGTGTCTGCATGAAGGAAATGGGTTTTGGGTGAAGGTGGCATCTAGATCGGCCCCCTCACCGGCAGCTAAATCGTTATGGACATTATTTCCAGTCATTCAACCTATGGCAAACACCAAAACCCAATCCTGGAATGTTTCCAAGAAAGGTGTAGGCGAGACATAGAGATGGCGAGACGTAGATGTAGGCGAGACATAGTCAAGATGTAGATGTGGGTGAGAAGTAGACGTGATGTAGATGTAGGCAAGAAGCAGACATAGGCTAGACATAGGGGAGATGTAAACGTAGGCAAGATGCAGTCGTAGGCGAGACAGACGTAGGCAAGACACAAACGTAGGCGAGATGTAGACATACGCGAGACGAAGACGTAGCGTAGGCGAGATGTAGATGTAGCCGAGACGTAGATGAGACTCAGACGAGATGTAGACATAAGCGAGATGTAGATGTAGCCAAGACGTAGATGAGACGCAGACGAGATGTAGATGTAGCCAAGACGTAACGAGATGTAGACATAGGCTAGATGTAGACAAAGGAGAGATGTAGACGTAGGCAAGACGTGGACGTAGGCAAGACGTAGACATGACGTGGATGTAGGAGACATGTAGACGTAGCCGAGAAGTAGACGTAGGCGAGATGCCCTTGTAAAAACCCTTACAGCACTCAGGCGCCAGCTTTATTGGTTACTTCCAGAAATTCTGTATAGTAGTAAGGAAAAAACTTGATAGATACATGGTACGTTGCAATGGTCACTGTCTTTTGCATAACTCAATAGAACAGCCAATAAGAAGGGATTTTGTAAATTAGCTTATCAGTGAAATCAGCTTCTTTCTCCACTTAGGAGCCATTTCATCAACTTCCCACCTCAAACTAATTATAAACTCCCAAAAACTGTTGTTTTACTCAAAATAAGAGAGAATTCCAACTCACTGAGAGTTCAGATTACAGCTGACTATTGAAGTCAATGGAAGGTGGGGGAGGGAACAATGTGAAAAGTGCAGAGACACACACACACTCATAAACTTGTGCTTCTGATTTCTAGTAAGTGTTTTATCTCACGTTAATACTTTATTCACTGCTAAATCCTGTATAACATTCTCCAGGCTCCTGCTGCATCTGATCGTCTGCTCAAAAGAGAACGAAGAGCAGGAATCCCTTTTGCTTGCTTTTGCTGTGCATGAGAGACATCATAGCATCTAGTCTCCACCTGCAGAGTGGAAAACTGGTGAAAAATTTAGAATCCAAGTCACATAGCCAGAAATAGTGTTTTTATTCTTATGATCACTCACAGCACGGCTAATTGTGATGGTTTCTCTTCTTCCAGATCCCTCCTCCTCATACTGTTTCATTGTAACATTCAGTGAGAAACTACGGCTGCATCTCCATCTCCCTCCTCCCCTTCTCTGTGTGTCCTATTTACTATTTTACATTAGAGGGAGTTATTGGTGAGGGAAGCAGTTTATGAATATTTAGAAAACCTATAAAAGAAGTAAAAAAATAATTACAGGCATTTACATGCCTCCAAAGTCCAGCAAAACATTTGCTTATTGTTTCTTCTATGGACAATATGGTCGGTTCTGACAAATCACATTAATCTATACTGTACCTACAAAGTCTACAACCGAGGCTCTCCCCTACCTTAGCCTCAATTATAACAGCATCTTATATATTTCCTACTCGCAGATGAGCCCAGAATATCGCTGATCATAGTCCAGCCGTCATCCTCCGTAGAGGAAGGGGGAAATCTGACTCTGATTTGTGAGGCGGATGCTGTGCCCCCTCCGTCCTACAGCTGGCACACTCCCACAACACCGATCCTTTACGAGCAGGACAACCGGACCATACATATTAAAGATGTGAAGAGAGCACACGATGGATTTTATGTCTGCATTGCACAGAACAAACACGGAATCCAGATGCTCAAACAGAAAATCATTGTAAATGAATTGGAGATCAGTAAGTGTTTAGAAATGTCAATCAAATCTGTCCTAAGTGCAGGAATAATACACACAGTGATGTCACAGAAGAGGGATAATACGCAGTGATGTCACAGTACAGGAAAAATACACACAGTGATGTCACAGTACGGTGATAATATACAGTGATGTCACAGAAGAGGGATAATACACGCAGTGTTGCACAGTACAGGGATAATACACACAGTGATGTCACAGTACAGGGAAAATAAACACAGTGATACCACAGAACAGAGATAATACACACAGCGATGTCACAGTACAGGGATAATAAACACAGCGATGTCACAGTACAGGGATAATACACACAGTAATGTCACAGAACTGAGATAATACACACAATGATGTCACAGAACAGGGAAAATAAACACAGTGATGTCACAGTACAGGGATAATACACAGTGATGTCACAGTACAGGGATAATACACAGTGATGTCACAGTACAGGGATAATAAACACAGTGATGTCACAGTACAGGGATAATACATGCAGTGATGTCACAGTACAGAGATAATAAACACAGTGTTGTCACAGTCCAGGGATAATAAACACAGTGATACCACAGAACAGAGATAATACACACAGTAATGTCACAGTACAGGGATAATAAACACAGTGATGTCAGTACAGGGATAATACACAGTGATGTCACAGTACAGGGATAATACACACAATGATGTCACAGTACAGGGATAATAATACACACAGTGATGTCACAGTACAGGGATAATACACACAGTGATGTCACAGTACAGGGATAATACACACAGTGATGTCACAGTACAGGGATAATAAACACAGTGATGTCAGTACAGGGATAATACACAGTGATGTCACAGTACAGGAATAATACACACAGTGATGTCACAGGACTAATGTATGACATGACTTCACTGCACAGTTATAATACAAGAAAGGTCACCATGTTTGCGCTGACATCACAGTACAGAAAAAAAGAAACATACGATGCCACAATTAAAAATGGCAAAAAAGTCATCAACAACTGTGTCTTATGTCCAAGTGGAAACTGACCCAATTAAAAGGGATTGTCCAGCCTTGACACAAAAGTCTGTAGTCACCCTGTGTGACTGCAGAGTTCTGAGTCAGGACAGCACGCGGTGCACACAATGTCAGGAATTCCTAGTATTGCCGGCGAGAGTCACAAGACTGCAAGAATGCGATTAGCATACTTCCAGCCACATTTCAACTAGATGTACTCAGCCTCTTTCAATACAAGTGGACTGAGAGAAGCCGAGCATGTCTAGTCGGCATGTGACTGCATGTATGCAAATCACATACTTGCAGTCACATGACAGTCTCCTCTCACCCGCAGAATCAGAGTATTCTCACAGCATGCGCACCACATGCTATCATGACTCAGAAGTCTGACCTCACGTAGGGTGACTACAGACTTATCAGAAGACCGGACAACCCCTTTAACTATTAGGGAACAAATCAGCTGCTTTGACTGCCCCCTTATGTTACACAGACTTGTTTCAGGTTTCAACCACTATGATAACAGGAAAGATGAGGAGAGCACACAAGGAATGATGCAACTGCAGGATATTAAACATGCAAGAAAAGTCAGGAGTGGGGATTATAGGTCATCCGTGGACTGAAAAGTGAGACCTGGGGGGAGCAAGTAGTGGCAGACATCTATAGTGTATAGTTCTGATGTGCAAACTCTAAAGATGTCGTCATTTCAGTTCCAGAAACCGATGTCCGCAAAGTGAGCAAAGGAAACGGCGCTGAGAAGACGAGAGCGGCGTACTTTGGAGTCTCAGCGGCGCTGACTTATGCAAGTGTCTATTATTTGCTTTAATCCTTTGTGTTATTGGTTGACATACTGAGCGATGTGCGATGTTACATTTCTACAAAACGGAATTAAACATTCCTTTAAAATATTTTGCAAGATTTTCTTTTTTACCTATGAAAAGAATAGTATTGATATAGAGCGCCACGGATCACGCCCGAGACTTGTATAACACTAAGATTGCACTGGAATTTCTAAAAAAAAAAAAAAATTTACTATTTTTTTGTGTTTTTATGAAACAGCGCCACACATGTCTACAGACTTTGTCTAGTACTGCAGCTCGGCCACATTCAAGGAAGCACAATCCATGACTTAGGCCGGGGACACACATGCGAGAAACTCACACGAGTCTCGCATCTCAATACCCGGCACTCGGACTGGAGCGCTCAGCTGCATAGAAATACATGAAGCCGCACGCTCCACTCCCGAGTGCCGGCGGCAGTGCCGGGTATTGAGGCGAGAGATTTGTGCGAGTTTCTCACAAGCGTGACCTCGGCCTTAAAGAGGTGACAATTCCAGTTTTGTGTCAGTACACAATAAGAGAGGCAGATTTATAACAATATAAATTAACTTTATTGATAGAATTAACAAATATGAAATATTTTATTTGCCTTTTTGTTTTCATATTATTACTTTTCTTCTTATTTTATTTGTAAACGTATGTAAAACAGCAGCAAGAGAACACAAATTATGCTTCAAAAATTTACGGGAGACTTCGTCTTCCTAAAACAGAAAGAGAAAGATAATTTTTTACAATAGTGAATTGTAGCGGGGTATATAGAAAACTACTGAGAAGGCGCAACAGTTCTAAATACCCAAAGGGTTCACTTCGGACAACACTTTTTTTTTTTGCTAAAAAGGTCCCCTTCTTACTGCTGTGACCTCTATCAATCAATTTGTGGGGAAACCTGGGACCAAGCATTTAATTACACTGCAGCGCCCCCGCAGGGGAAATATGGCATCGACACGTTGAGTCCTCCCAAGAGGTTTTTGTAGCTGCACTCTGCTCTAGCTTTTTTCTTCATTTCAACTTTACATTGCAGAGATATAAGCAAAGTATTCTGTATTTAAACAGTTAAAAAAAATTACATCTACCTGGGCGTTACTAGAGAGCTTTTACTGGGGACGAGTACTTCTTCCTCTTTCTGGCACTGACCAATCATAAGCAGCCAGTAAAACACTGGTTAAAAAAAACAATGCTCCCCCACAATGGCACGGAAAACCAGCCTGCTCCACCCATTGCAGAGTGGTTACATGTGCTGGAGCACAGCAGATCTGAGTGTGATTAACTGAAAGCTTTCAGCTCTCATCTCCAGCAGTCAGCAGGGTGGGGAGCTGCAGAGTTGGTAGCAATACACTTTCTTTGGCAATGTAAATGTGCATTTGCTTCTGCCATTAAAGCCAATTTGAATTTGAGAGGAGAGTTATCAGAAGTGTTTGTAATGAAACTCAACTTCTTCAGCACCGCTCCTCCCCCCCCACTGACTGCCAGAGAGGAGAGCAGAAAGCTGTTTGTTACGCACACTCAGCCCTGCTGTGCTCTGGAACATGTCATCACTCAGTAAACTGTTTGTCAATGCTATTGTGAGGGCATGATCTTTAATCCCCGGTGTGTTGCCGCCTGTCAGTCAGCATCCAAAAGAAAAAGAAGTACACGCCCCCAGTGAAATCTCGCTGTTAGCACCCACTTTGAAACAATTAACTAGTTAGGTGTCAAATACTTTGATCACTAATTTATCCACAAAGTAGAGGCAAAAGTCTTTTATTGACTAGTTCAACGTAAAGAATGTGTGTGGCTTCTTGAAATATCATGATATATGTTTTCAGACAGCATGTGCAATAGCATAGCGTAGGTTACAAGCTACACTATAGGTTACAGAGGCTGCAAGTTACAGAGGCTGCAAGTTACACTGCAGGTTACAGAGGCTGCAAGTTACACTGTAGGTTAAAGAGGCTGCAAGTTACACTGTAGTTACAGAGGCTGCAAGTTACACTGTAGTTACAGAGGCTGCAAGTTACACTGTAGTTACAGAGGCTGCAAGTTACACTGTAGGTTACAGAAGTTGCAAGTTACACTGCAGGTTACAGAGGCTGCAAGTTACACTGTAGGTTACAGAAGTTGCAAGTTACACTGTAGGTTACAGAGGCTGCAAGTTACACTGCAGGTTACAGAGGCTGCAAGTTACACTGTAGGTTACAGAGGCTGCAAGTTACACTGTAGGTTAAAGAGGCTGCAAGTTACACTGTAGTTACAGAGGCTGCAAGTTACACTGTAGGTTACAGAAGTTGCAAGTTACACTGCAGGTTACAGAGGCTGCAAGTTACACTGTAGTTACAGAGGCTGCAAGTTACACTGTAGTTACAGAGGCTGCAAGTTACACTGCAGGTTACAGAGGCTGCAAGTTACACTGTAGGTTACAGAAGTTGCAAGTTACACTGCAGGTTACAGAGGCTGCAAGTTACACTGTAGTTACAGAGGCTGCAAGTTACACTGCAGGTTACAGAGGCTGCAAGTTACATTGCAGGTTACAGAGGCTGCAAGTTACACTGTAGGTTAAAGAGGCTGCAAGTTACACTTCCCCTCGATAAAGCTAGTGGTGTAGCGAAACGCGCGTCGGGGTTCCTGGGTAGCCGCTGCTGTGTCGTGACCGCTCTTCTCTCCCCTTCTCTATGATTAATTCATCATTGTTTCCCAGGGTTTTGTGACGTTATAGCGATATTGCTAGCAATATCGCTATGTGTGATACTTACCTCCGACCGGCTCCCCCGCTGTCCATCGCTGATCGCGCGAGATTGGGCGGCTCCATTTCTCGTCGTCAGCTTCCTGCTGGGGCTTCCTGCTGTGACGACGAGCGGCGTGTGGAGGCGGGCGGGAGGACGTCAGGATCGCTGTGTGTGAAAGGTGAGTATCGTGCGCTGCGTCGCTGCTGCATCGCTGTGAGATCTTTCTGTATGAAAGCTCACTAGCGATCATTTAGCGATGCACCAGCAATCCTGACCGGGTCGTATCGCTGGTGCATCGCTAAATGTAAAAGGGCCTTAACATTGTTCTCATCATGGGATATCTATGATTCATTAGAGGGGTTTGTTTTTGGTATTACTTCACAGCATTGTGCTACACTGTAGGTTACACAGGCTGCAAGTTACACTGTAGGTTACAGAGGCTGCAAGTTACACTGTAGGTTACAGAGGTTGCGTGTTACACTGTAGTTACAGAGGCTGCAAGTTACACTGTAGTTACAGAGGTTGGATGATACACTGCCGGTTACAGAGGCTGCAAGTTACACTGTAGGTTACAGAGGCTGCAAGTTACACTGTAGGTTACAGAGGTTGGATGATACACTGCCGGTTACAGAGGCTGCAAGTTACACTGTAGGTTACAGAGGCTGCAAGTTACACTGTAGGTTACAGAGGTTGGATGATACACTGCCGGTTACAGAGGCTGCAAGTTACACTGTAGGTTACAGAGGCTGCAAGTTACACTGTAGGTTACAGAGGTTGGATGATACACTGCCGGTTACAGAGGCTGCAAGTTACACTGTAGGTTACAGAGGCTGCAAGTTACACTGTAGTTACAGAGGTTGGATGATACACTGCCGGTTACAGAGGCTGCAAGTTACACTGTAGGTTACAGAGGCTGCATGTTACACTGTAGGTTACAGAGGTTGGATGATACACTGCCGGTTACAGAGGCTGCAAGTTACACTGTAGGTTACAGAGGCTGCATGTTACACTGTAGGTTACAGAGGTTGCATGTTACACTGTAGGTTACAGAGGTTGCGTGTTACACTGTAGTTACAGAGGCTGCAAGTTACACTGTAGGTTACAGAGGTTGGATGTTACACTGTAGTTACAGAGGTTGCTCTCCTAATAGGGTTACTATTCCCAGAGTGACAACCCAGAACTGAACGCCATTGTGACTACCTTCTCAGTATAGACAGCTATAGGCTCATAGTTGGCCTTCTGAAGTATTGTTATACAGGACACTGTCCCTTTATGCTGCACTGGCACTATAGCCGGTTGACTTTGAGTTGCTATTACTCAATGTATAGGGTACAGTGTGGGCTTAGGAAGACAAAACATGAAGGTACCTTATTCTATACGAATATGCCGCCACATCCACAGTATTTGGAGCAGGATTTCCCATCTCTTTTTGGGATATTCCAACATCGGCCACATTTCAGACCATATTTTTTGTACCTAAAAGATTATAGAAGCAACACTTATGTCCGATATATAACAGGTGTACATATTATAATCGTTTAGATGTATCCCACCAAAGACATCATCTGCAAGGAGTCTGTATGTTCTCCCCGTGCCCATAGCCTATGACGTGCATAGGTCATAACTCCATTTATGACAATGACAAATAAAAAAACATCCCTGAGATATAACTACAAGTTAAGATATATAAAAAAAAATGACAGAAAAACTTAAAAAAAAAAAAAAATGACAATTTCGACTTTTAAGGTGTTA
Source organism: Dendrobates tinctorius (assembly GCF_039654945.1). Taxonomy (NCBI): domain Eukaryota; kingdom Metazoa; phylum Chordata; class Amphibia; order Anura; family Dendrobatidae; genus Dendrobates; species Dendrobates tinctorius. The sequence goes on along the minus strand of NW_027361786.1, from coordinate 836,322 downwards.
GATGACTGCACATCCCAGGTCGGAGGTAGAAAGTTCCTGGAAGCAAGCCATACAATGGAGCGACAGGCTATGCTGGATCTTATCATAGATTAGGATATGACATACAGTATGCGCTGATGAAAACCCACCAATGCTAAGAATGCAGCTGCTCAGTGGGGGTAACGGTGCCCGCTGTACAGCACTTTCCCATGTAGGCAACGTCCGTGAACTTATCTATTTTCATATATTTGGAAATGGAAAAAAAAAAATCTGAGAAACCCTGAACTGGGCTCTTGACGACCAGAAACACACAGCGCAGTTACTAAAACAATGTTTTACAGAAGAATCCAGATTTCAGTACAAGGCAGGAATGAGATCACAGCGCGGATTTCACTCTGTGAAGATGCCAAGAATTTCATGAAAGCGAAGAGTGCAGCAGCTGAAGCCGCTTTGCATGAGAATTATTCTTTAATAAAACTACAACTCCCAGCATGCCCTGATGCCTTTCACATACTTAAAGTATTTCACTGCTCATTTTAGACAAAAAAAGGCAACAAATGAATTCAGCCCTTAAAAAATAAATACATATACGATCACCCAATAATTTGCAAAATGTAAGGGGCGAAAGGGTGAATGCATGTGCAAATGTGATAGCTGGCCTAGGCTGCCCCCACACTGGAGAAGACAAGGGGTAATAGCCGGATATGGGGCATAGTCACCCAGCAGGAACTTACAGAGAAGGTTCCCAAGTTCCCCAAAGACTCGCACTTGCATGGCAGGTACTCCTCAATAAGGCACAGGAGCACTGAGACTCACAGAGAGGGACAATATCTAAAGTCTACAGATGAGTGAATCCAATTTGTTACTAATTTCCCCAAAAAAGGTCAGATTTACCACCAGAATCCAAATTTTTAGGGACTCAATTGTTTGTTTTTTAATATCCCCATACGGTTCCAGATATTTGGGCTTTTTTTTTTATCTAGTTTTAGTTTTTATAGTCTTTACAAAAGGGGCATGGCTTACAGAGTAATTATGCAAAGCAGTTCTAAAGACACGCCCCAGAGGATCCTGTGAGCTCCACCCCTTTCTAAAGGACAGTAAAAACTAGCACTAAGGACCTGTATGGAGCATTTAAAAATACAAAAAAACAGAATACTCAGGGGAGCAACAGGAATAAAATAAGAGTATAAATTGGTCACTTTTTGTGAGAGGTCGTTTTTACAGAATTATGTTGAGAACATTAATCACTGTAATTGATTATGTGGGTAAAAGTGATGATTTCCCCTTTAAAAGTGACCAGTTTATGCACTTATTTTATTCCCACTTCTCCCCACGATATTTTGCTTTTCATATCCTCTATATGGTACCTAATATAAGGGCCTTTATAATTGGGGTTAGCTTTTACATAAAGGGGTCTAGCTCACATGATCCTCAGGGGCGTGTCTTTAGACTGTTCTCTATTATTACCTTTTTAAACCACACCTCTTTTGTAAAGTGAATAAAAGCTGGCCCGCATCTCTGGTATCGTGTGCAAAAATAAAAAAAAATTAAAAAAATAAATAAATTTCAGGGGAGCAATGGGAATAAAATAAGAACATAAACTGCCCACTTTTGACCTAGTGACAGATCCCGCTTTAAAAGGGGAAATAATCACTTTCACCCTCATAATGAAAGACAGTGATAAAATTTCTCAACATATTTACACAAAACATGCAGCAAAATTATTTCACGATATTAACCAATGTTCATTTTTGCTACTGATATACAAGGGATGAAGCAACATCTGCACCTTACAAGAAGACCCTTAACCGCAGCATACAGTAATGGTAATGAGATCGTTTCTTTTTAGAGATCACTACTACGCAAGAAAAAGGAGAAAATTTAATGAAAAAATATTTTGGGCTGCAAAGTCATTTCCAGAACTAGCTTTGAGATCTCAATAAGAAAAAAAAGACTTGGAACAGTTCAGATCTTCCAAGGAGCGGTCAAGCTGCTAAAAATACGCCATGGGTGCAGTAATAACTCATCCAGAATGTCACTAAACATCCAAAAACTGCAGGCGGCAGATAAGGATGGAGCTCACGACCCCATGATAAGGGAGCAGGAGTCACACGAGAGGGATCAGAAGGAGCAAGCCACGGACACTCAAGAGTAACGTCAATGCCGACATTTCATCAAAAATCACAAACACCTGAATGATCGCCGGGACATATTGGAAGGATGACAAGTCTAAATAGAAAATAAAAGCATCATACCCACACGCAGACCTGGTAGCAGTTTGGTGTGGGCAGTTGGGAAACTGTATAGTGGATATATGCCACCACCACAAGGGGCGCTCACTGCATACTGAATTATTCACCTCCTATTGAGTTTCACCCATCAGTTCTTCTGACATTGTAGTTTCAACCCCTTCACTCGATTTTTAAACACGAGCAAAATTTTTTCGGCCCAAGTACAATCTGACAAAACATCAGATCGCACTTGGGCCAATGTTTTTCTATGGGGCTGTGGCACATGTCCAATTTATTTTTTTACTTTTTTCAAGCTTTTGTTTTTTTTCTGCCTTGCTTTCAGGAGCCAGATTTTTTTTCTGTCAGCAAAGCCATATAACGCCTTGTTCTTTTAGGATGAATTGTAGTTTTGATTGACACCATACACTTTCCCACATAATAACTTTTTTTGTTTCACATACTGCCCCACTTGGAATATCATCCCATTTTTCAAACACGAATTTGCAATTCTTTTTTTAGTGCAGAACCCACATCTGTCAAATACTCAAGTTAAATCCTATCTACTGTACATGTCATAAATGTCCCAGATGGAAACACCTCTGAAACCATGATTACCCTAGAATCTGTTTCTCACCTACCCTGGACCCAACTCTGAGAACTTATTCTTCCTACTTCCACTGGTTCTCACTATTCCTCAGTACTTCAGGCTGCAACTGCAACCTGATGCACACCTTTGACATCATGCTCTGAGGCCTTATAGCTAGAGATGAGTGAACCTGTGGAAGTTCGGGTTCGGAAGATTCAAACTTGAGTCCAAAGTTTGGTTCGGGTATCCAAACTTGAACCTGCTCTCAAACCCCATATAAGTCAATGGGGACCCGAACTTTGGTGCTGTAAAATGGTGGTAGTACAGACTACTGGGTTACAAAAGGAAGCAAAATTGGGGTAAAAGCAGGACAACTGCCCTGCAAACAAATGTGGATACGAAAATGACTTAAAATAACATAGAATAAAAAATCTTGAACCAGAAGACAGAGGTCCAAGTGGAGGAGTGCTTTGCGTGTGTATTTTACTGTACTACATGGGACTCCTCCTATTTTTTATAACCAGCCAATGGAAAGCAGACAGCTGTGAGCTGGTCTTATTATGTTGGGAAAAGACCAATATCCCCTAGGGGCTGATATTAATAGTCTGGGAAGGGCCATGGATATATCAACCCCCAGCTTTCTGATTTACCTTTTACTGGTTATTAAAAATAGAGGGACCCTAAAAAAAATGAAGCGAGGTCCCCTCTATTTTTAATAACCACCTAAGGCAAAGCAGAAAGCTGGGGGCTGATGTTACTAGGCTGGGAAGGGCCATGGATACATAAGCGCCCAGCTTTTTCCTTTGCCTTTTCTGTTTTTTAAAAATATGGTGACCCTAAATAAATGAAGTGGGGTCACCTATATTTTTAATAACCAGCTAAGGCAAAGCAGACAGCTGGAGGCTAATATTAATAGACTGGGAAGAGCAATGGATATTGGTCCCTTCCCAGCCTAATAAGACCAGCCCTCAGCTGCAACAGAAATGCCGCATCCATTAGATAAACCAAATTTTGCACTTAGCCTTGGCTCATTCAGATTCACCTGGTGCAATGGCAATTGGGATAATGCTTTTGCGGTTGATGTCAAATGTGCAATGGTCGCTGACATCATCACAGTGCCCTCGTGAGAACCAGGTTTGCTGATCCCTACTTATAGGCCATCTCAGATACTGTGCTACCGCTTGGGTATCCAGGTCATCAGCATCCGTGCTGCTACCAAGGCCGGCTGCTCCAATGCTCTGCTTAGAACCAACTGGCAAACTCAGCTCTGCTACATCACTGTGTAACTCTGTTACACTACACCACTGGCTAATTCTGCCTTATAGAAAACCCAGCTCTGCTACATCACTGGGGAACTCTGCTACACTGCTAGCCTGTTTTTCTATATCACTGGGTAACTCTTCTACACTGCTGTCCAGTTCTGCCTTGTCACAAACCAAGCTTTGCTGTATCACTGGGTAACTCTGCTACACCATTGGCCAGTTCCGCTACACCGCTGGCCAGTTCTGCGTTGTGACAAGCCCAGTTCTGCTACATTAGTGGGTAACTCTGCAACACCCCTAGCCTGTTCTGCCTTGTGACAAACCAAGCTTTGCTGTATCACTGGGTAACTGCTACACCATTGGCCAGTTCCGCTACATCACCCAGTAACTATGCTACACCGCTGGCCAGTTCTGCCTTGTGACAAGCCCAGCTCTGCTACTTTGCTGTAGCATAACTCTGCTATACAGCTGGTGATATACCACTACAGAGCTGAATCAGTTCACACCGGTTCTGCTTTATGGAGCAGCAGAGGAGAGCGGTGTCCTAGGATTTAGGAACACAGCAGGGCATGGAATACATAAAGAAGAGACTCCCATCCTACGTCAGGCATTTGTTTTGCAGATGTTTTCCAACATTTCAGTTAATTCAGTGGAAAAATTTAGTTGCATATGTGCTAAATGGGAATTCCCGTGCACGCCGAGGAATGTGGGAAGATTTCCAGTGCCGGGTGGAAACACTGTGTGGGTAGGAGCGGCATGAGAAATGATGGCTGTAGACAGATCTCTGTAGATGCATCAACAAGTCATAAATACAAGAAAGGCGATGGGCGAGGTGATCCATACAGAGCCAAAAAACCTCTCCTCTCTACATGAAATGCAACAACAATCTCATTTAGAACAGAAGCGGTTTATATACCGACACCTAGGGAAATATGATCATCAACCCGACCAAGAAAAGACGCATCGCCTCCCACTGATACAATTACTTTTATAGAAATCGAATAAATTAAAAAAACTAATAAGAAAAAAACTGCAGAGAACGAAATGCAGGTGGAGTTACAGCCTTACTAGCTCCTCAAATAGTAATGCACTATATGGCTCTGTCTGAGCACTGTATGGCTCCGTCTGGCCACTGTATGGCTCCGTCTGGCCACTGTATGGCTCCGTCTGGCCACTGTATGGCTCCGTCTGGCCACTGTATGGCTCTGTTAGCAACTCTTGCCTCTATGTTGCCATGTTGTGGCTCCTTTTATTGCTCAGTAGGGTAAATACAGTGCCTTGGGGGAGTATTCGGCCCCCCTGGAACTTTTCAACCATTTCCCACATATCATGCTTCAAGCATAAAGATACCAAATGTAAATTTTTGGTGAAGAATCAACAACAAGTGGGACACAATTGTGAAGTTGAACGGAATTTATTGGTTATTTTACATTTTTGTGGAAATTCAAAAACTGAAAAGTGGGGCGTGCAATATTATTCGGCCCCTTTATCTTAATACTTTGTTGCGCCACCTTTTGCTGTGATTACAGCTGCAAGTCGCTTGGGGTATGTCTCTATCAGTTTTGTACATTGAGAGACTGAATTTCTTGCCCATTCTTCCTTGGCAAACAGCTCGAGCTCAGTGAGGTTTGATGGAGATCGTTTGTGAACAGCAGCTTTCTTTTCAAATAATTTTATTGGTTTTCGGTAATTAAACAGGGAATGGGAAGGAAGGTAGGAAGGGAGGAAAGGGAATGGGAAGTAAAGAACCTTGTACAGGTACGGAAAAAATTTAAAACTAAAGAACCCACAAATAGGCATTAAATAGCATATAGCAAATAACATAAAAGGAAAAGAAAATCGCCAATCCTTATTATGGGGTAACATTCTTGGAAGGAGATACAACATCCCGGTACTACAACGGCCATGTTTAGGCCTCAAAATATAATACCTCTTAATAGGTCTATTTGATATGGAATTTGTTGTTTCAAGTCTTCCATTTTTTTGTATATTTGTGGATGTGATTGTTGTTAATCGCAAATTTGAGTTCTAAATCACTATGTTGGCCTATCTTATCAAGTATGTCCGAAAACTTAGGAACCTCGACTTTCTTCCACCATTGTGCTAACATGGTCTTAGTCACTAAGAGGATGTGTATGATAATGTATCTTACCGAATCATCAAACTGTTCCATGTCTAATGAAAGAAGTGCTCTTTCAGGCGTAATTGTGAAGTCCTTAGCAATGAGGTTAATGTGCCGTGTGACCTGGAACCAGAGGTTTTTGATCTTTGAACAACCAAATAAAGCAAAGCCAATATCAGTCCGAAATGGCAAATATTTCCCATCAAATTTTACAATATAAAGCAGCAAATGAGATAAAATATAACTTTTAATATACCAATTAAAACAATACCAAAAATAATGTCACCCACAAGTGAATTTGTTAAAATGCAAAATGAATGGGTGATCCTCAGAGGATATTTGAAAACACCCAAAAGCATAGCATTAGGGATATAGAATGTAGCTGAAAAAACAGACAACAACCTATATGATGGATACAGCATGAAAAATAGCACAGTACTATAACCAATCGCACATGTATACACATGTATAATGCTTGAGACCAGACCAAGGGTTCATAGCCCCAAATAACGAGATTTCAAAAATAGGAACGAGATTTCAAAAAAAGGAACAATCTCACCAGTTAATGCAGACGGTCAGGAGTCATCAGGGATACTCTGTATACCTACAGGAAGGTAGCGACGGGAAGGCAATACCCTGTCAATTCCCCTACATGCTAACCATTAAACTGATCCCCAGACTCCTGCCCTTACAAGGGCAGTCCACAACTAGCCCTATATTGCACATGCCCTGCACTTTCCCTATAAGGAGCGTCCCAACGCGTTTCATCCAAGTAACTCTTCAGGGGACTAACTTGTTCAAAGTGCCATAGTGCTATAGCTAAGAGAAATACATCCTCCCGCTCTCTATACTATCTGCTGACAGCAGATAGTATAGAGAGCGGGAGGATGTATTTCTCTTAGCTATAGCACTATGGCACTTTGAACAAGTTAGTCCCCTGAAGAGTTACTTGGATGAAACGCGTTGGGACGCTCCTTATAGGGAAAGTGCAGGGCATGTGCAATATAGGGCTAGTTGTGGACTGCCCTTGTAAGGGCAGGAGTCTGGGGATCAGTTTAATGGTTAGCATGTAGGGGAATTGACAGGGTATTGCCTTCCCGTCGCTACCTTCCTGTAGGTATACAGAGTATCCCTGATGACTCCTGACCGTCTGCATTAACTGGTGAGATTGTTCCTTTTTTTGAAATCTCGTTCCTATTTTTGAAATCTTGTTATTTGGGGCTATGAACCCTTGGTCTGGTCTCAAGCATTATACATGTGTATACATGTGCGATTGGTTATAGTACTGTGCTATTTTTCATGCTGTATCCATCATATAGGTTGTTGTCTGTTTTTTCAGCTACATTCTATATCCCTAATGCTATGCTTTTGGGTGTTTTCAAATATCCTCTGAGGATCACCCATTCATTTTGCATTTTAACAAATTCACTTGTGGGTGACATTATTTTTGGTATTGTTTTAATTGGTATATTAAAAGTTATATTTTATCTCATTTGCTGCTTTATATCTTTGAACAACCCCAAAATATATGGTAGAGGTTCCCTTGATGTGAACAGCAGTTTTCAGCTCTTTCCACAGATTCTCAATGGGATTCAGGTCTGGACTGTGACTTGACCATTCTAATACCTGAATACGTTTATTTGTGAACCATTCCATTGTAGATTTTGCTTTATGTTTAGGATTATTGTCTTGTTGGAACATAAATCTCCGTCCCAATCTCAGGACTTTTGCAGTGTTCTGTCCCCACATGAGGCGAATGGAGGTGTAGTTGATTGGGGCTGGGAAAGATTCCTACCTTCCATTTCCTCAATGCAGAGCAGACAGGACCATTGGTGCTGTTTTGCTGTTCATGCGTCCGGAGAGATGATACAAACCAGATATTGTGAAGTCCAGACTTGTTTATTGGAAATCTGGACATACAGCGTATGATTGGTAATGCAGTACTTCTCCAGAAATGCAGGTGTAACGACCAAAGTGGTACAGCAATGTGTGTGCAGCAAGGTGTGCAGCAAGTTGGTAGCAAGATGATTCAGCAAATTGAGAAAATTGTGGTAAAAAAACTGATGCCTTTCACAGCCTGGTAAGCGTGTCTCTCCCAGGAGAAAATGAAACTAATAATGGCCACCGGCAGGAAGAGAAGGAATGACCTGACCTGGAAGTGGAAGGCATGTGCTAGAATTAATTAGCTGCAGTCTGCTATACAGAAAAAGGACAGCAGGTGGCAGCAGACCAAATGCAACTGAACACAAAGAATGGTAACATAAATCAATCTATATAAGCATATAATCATAACTTTAGATGGAACAGCACATGCAGACTCCAACAGGTTTTCTTCAAGAATGGTCCTGTATTTGGCTCCATCCATCTTCCCATCAATTTTAACCATCTTCCCTGTCCCTGCTGAAGAAAAGCAGGCCCAAACCATGATGCTGCCACCACCATGTTTGACAGTGGGGATGGTGTGTTCAGGGTGATGAGCTGTGTTGCCCTTACGCCAAACATATCGTTTGGCATTGTTGCCAAACAGTTTGATTTTGGTTTCATCTGACCAGAGCACCTTCTTCCACATGTTTGGTGTGTCTCCCAGGTGGCTTGTTGCAAACTTTAAATGACACTTTTTATGGATATCTTTGAGAAATGGCTTTCTTCTTGCCACTCTTCAATAAAGGCCAGATTTGTGCAGTGTACGACTGATTGTTGTTCTATGGACTGACTGCCCCACCTCAGCTGTAGATCTCTGCAGTTCATCCAGAGTGATCATGGGCCTCTTGGCTGCATCTCTGATCAGTCTTCTCCTTGTTTGAGATGAAAGTTTAGAGGGACGGCTGGGTCTTGGTAGATTTGCAGTGGTATGATACTCGTTCCATTTCAATATGATCGCTTGCACAGTGTTCATTGGGATGTTTAAAGTTTTGGAAATCATTTTGTATCAAAATCCGGCTTTAAACTTCTCCACAACAGTATCATGGACCTGCCTGTTGTGTTCCTTGGTCTTCATGATGCTCTCTGTGCTTCAAACAGAACCCTGAGACTATCACAGAGCAGGTGCATTTATACGGAGACTTGATTACACACAGGTGGATTATATTTATCATCATTAGTAATTTAGGACAACATTGGATCATTCAGAGATCCACAATGAACTTCTGGAGTGAGTTTGATGCACTGAAAGTAAAGGGGCCGAATAATATTGCACGCCCCACTTTTCAGTTTTTGAATTTCCACAAAAATGTAAAATAACCAATAAATTTCGTTCAACTTCGCAATTGTGTCCCACTTGTTTTTGATTCTTCACCAAAAATTTACATTTGGTATCTTTATGTTTGAAGCATGATATGTGGGAAAAGGCTGAAAAGTTCCAGGGGGCCAAATACTTTTGCAATGAACTGTACATGCCAGTCTCAGGACAGTGTTTATATGGACACTGAATGTCTCAGTTTATTTGGGACTGTGGAGAAAAGTACTAAGGTATTGGATGGGACTGAGGTCATGTGCGGCCGGTCACATTTTTTCCATCAAACTCCCCCCATGTCTGGATGGAGCTTGTGCACTGGGCACAGTGATGGGGAGCAGAAAAAGGTTTTCCCCAAACTGTTCCCACAAAGCTGAAACCACAATTGTCAACTATGTGTTGTGCTGAAAAACTAAAGGTGCAGAGGGGAACCCCTGAGAACAAGCCCATAGCATTATCCACCTCCACCAAACTGCACAGCGGCACAGTGCACTCAGGTGGGTAACGTCCTCCTGGAATCACCAAATGAAGACTTGTCCATTAGACACCAGATAGAGAAATGTTATCCGTCCCTGCACAGAACACGTTTCCTCCAGAGTCCAGGGGTGGCGGCTTTAAACAATTGCATCGGACGCTTGGCATTGTGCTGAGTAGAGAGCCAGCCCCTGCAAAGAACTGAATTATACTGTGACTTTAAGAGACAATGCTTCTCTCTGATTTGTGTGCACTTGGACTAGTCATTTACCCCTTGCAGCTTGCTCTGTATTGGTTTAAGCAAGAAGTAGAAAGTGTCTGATCCAGAAGTGGAGACAGGGAGAGACTCGTGCCTGGGTCAGTAAGACAAACGAATAAGGGTGTCTGAACACTGAGAGACTATTAAATTAATTAGCAGCTTTAAGGGACAAGATAGTGCCTGATGACCGCAGGATCGACTAGTAGAACCAGGTCAGAAACAAAGGGTTGCATAGCACAGCTGAGACAGTTTGCCCCAAGCACCTGTAACCTGGAGAGAGAAAGCAACGCTTTGGTACCAGTGACCCCTCAGTATTGAAAGTGGGACGAGACTTCTCCAGACTCAGAAAAAGACGGAAGAGTTAACCTTAAGGAGGAGTGCAACACAGCAAACTCGGCTCCACTACATCAGGACCAAGCAGAAGTTAACAGACTTTCTCCTCAGTGCTGCAGAACTGTGAGTGTGACACCGGTGTTCAACTGTGTTAGGATATAGAGCAGCGTGGCCCGAATATAGGAAGCCAGGTAGGAATTTACAAGAAAGTAGTCTGTACATATCGATTGTACCGTTTATATTGAACTTTATATTGCCATAGCTGGAGCACACCTTGTGTGACACGCTCCAGCTGTCTCTCCTTGTATCTATTATTGCTGTCATCATTACAAGAACTGTTAGTCTCATTTTCTGGCGTAATATCCTTTGTGTTTGTGGTCAACGTAATACTACAGGAGGTATGGACTCTGCAGTTATGGGGTCAGCATAGCGTTGGTAACTTTTCTGCCCTCTGATCCACAGTACTCGGCCCCCCGCTCTGTAACATTATGGGGTCTTCACTTTATGGCTGAGTTGCTGCGGTTCCTTCTATTTCTCAATAATATCACCCATAGCTGATGGGGGAAGAAATTTCATTAACGGCCTTGTTTCCCTGTGGCTTCTATTGGATCAGGCTGGTATCAGTGAGCTTTGCACCACCATGCGTTCTGTCACATGCCAGTAAACTCATGGTGAGTGGCCGGGTGTTACACTCCAGGGGTGAGGGGCCGGATGTTATACACTGAGGGGCGAGAAGCCAGATGTTATACACTGATGGTCGAGGAGCCAAATGTTATACACTGAGGGGTGAGGAGGCAGATGTTATACACTGAGGGAGGAGGGGCCGGATGTTATACACTGAGGGGGAGGGGCCGGATGTTATACACTGAGGGGGAGGGGCCGGATGTTATACACTGAGGGGCGAGGAGCCGGATGTTATACACTGAGGGGCGAGGGGCCGGATGTTATACACTGAGGGGCGAGGGGCCGGATGTTATACACTGAGAGGCTGGATGTTATACACTGAGGGGCGAGGAGCCTGATGTCATATACTGAGGAGTGAGGAGGCAGATGTTATACACTGAGGGGCGAGGGACTGGATGTTATACCCTGAGGGGCGAGAGGCCGGATGTTATACACTGAGGGGCGAGGGGCCGGATGTTATACACTGAGGGGCTGGATATTATACACTGAGGGGCGAGGGGCTGGATGTTATACACTGAGGGGCAAGGGGCCGGATGTTATACACTGAGGGGCCGGATGTTATACACTGAGGGGCCAGATGTTATACACTGAGGGGCAGGATGTTATACACTGAGGGTCGAGGAGCCAGATGTTATACACTGAGGGGCGAGGGGCCGGAAGTTATACACTGAGGGTCGAGGAGCCAGATGTTATTTACTGAGGGTCGAGGAGCCAGATGTTATATACTGAGGGTCGAGGAGCCAGATTTTATATACTGAGGGGTGAGGAGGCAGATGTTATACACTGAGGGTCCGGATGTTATACAGTGAGGGGCGAGAGGCCGGATGTTATACAGTGAGGGGCGAGAGGCCGGATGTTATACAGTGAGGGGCGAGAGGCCGGATGTTATACAGTGAGGGGCGAGAGGCCGGATGTTATACAGTGAGGGGCGAGAGGCCGGATGTTATACAGTGAGGGGCGAGAGGCCGGATGTTATACACTGAGGGGCGAGAGGCCGGATGTTATACACTGAGGGGCGAGAGGCCGGATGTTATACACTGAGGGGCGAGAGGCCGGATGTTATACACTGAGGGGCGAGAGGCCGGATGTTATACACTGAGGGGCGAGAGGCCGGATGTTATACACTGAGGGGCGAGAGGCCGGATGTTATACACTGAGGGGCGAGAAGCCAGATGTTATACACTGATGGTCGAGGAGCCAAATGTTATACACTGAGGGGTGAGGAGGCAGATGTTATACACTGAGGGAGGAGGGGCCGGATGTTATACACTGAGGGGGAGGGGCTGGATGTTATACACTGAGGGGGAGGGGCCGGATGTTATACACTGAGGGGCGAGGAGCCGGATGTTATACACTGAGGGGCGAGGGGCCGGATGTTATACACTGAGAGGCTGGATGTTATACACTGAGGGGCGAGGAGCCTGATGTCATATACTGAGGAGTGAGGAGGCAGATGTTATACACTGAGGGGCGAGGGACTGGATGTTATACCCTGAGGGGCGAGAGGCCGGATGTTATACACTGAGGGGCGAGGGGCCGGATGTTATACACTGAGGGGCGAGGGGCCGGATGTTATACACTGAGGGGCTGGATATTATACACTGAGGGGCGAGGGGCTGGATGTTATACACTGAGGGGCAAGGGGCCGGATGTTATACACTGAGGGGCCGGATGTTATACACTGAGGGGCCAGATGTTATACACTGAGGGGCAGGATGTTATACACTGAGGGTCGAGGAGCCAGATGTTATACACTGAGGGGCGAGGGGCCGGAAGTTATACACTGAGGGGCGAGGAGCCAGATGTTATTTACTGAGGGTCGAGGAGCCAGATGTTATATACTGAGGGTCGAGGAGCCAGATTTTATATACTGAGGGGTGAGGAGGCAGATGTTATACACTGAGGGTCCGGATGTTATACAGTGAGGGGCGAGAGGCCGGATGTTATACACTGAGGGGCGAGAGGCCGGATGTTATACACTGAGGGGCGAGAGGCCGGATGTTATACACTGAGGGGCGAGAGGCCGGATGTTATACACTGAGGGGCGAGAGGCCGGATGTTATACACTGAGGGGCGAGAGGCCGGATGTTATACACTGAGGGGCGAGAGGCCGGATGTTATACACTGAGGGGCGAGAGGCCGGATGTTATACACTGAGGGGCGAGAGGCCGGATGTTATACACTGAGGGGCGAGAGGCCGGATGTTATACACTGAGGGGCGAGAGGCCGGATGTTATACACTGAGGGGCGAGAGGCCGGATGTTATACACTGAGGGGCGAGAGGCCGGATGTTATACACTGAGGGGCGAGAGGCCGGATGTTATACACTGAGGGGCGAGAGGCCGGATGTTATACACTGAGGGGCAAGGAGTCAGATGTTATACATTGAGGGGCGAGGGGCCAGATGTTATACACTGAGGGGCGAGGGACCGGATGTTATACACTGAGGGACGAGGGGTTGGATGTTATAGACTGAGGGTTGAGGAGCCAGATGTTATACATTGAGGGGCGAGGGGCCGGATGTTATACACTGAGGGGCCGGATGTTAGACACTGAGGGATGAGGGGTTGGATGTTATAGACTGAGGGACGAGGGGTCGGATGTTATACACTGAGGGGCGAGGGGCTGGATGTTATACACTGAGGGGTGAAGGACCGGATGTTATACACTGAGGGGCGAGGGGCCGGATGTTATACACTGAGGGGTGAAGGACCGGATGTTATACACTGAGGGATGAGGGGTCGGATGTTATACACTGAGGGGCGAGGGGCTGGATGTTATACACTGAGGGGTGAAGGACCGGATGTTATACACTGAGGGACGAGGGGTCGGATGTTATACACTGAGGGGCCGGATGTTATACACTGAGGGTTGAGGAGCCAGATGTTATACATTGAGGGGCGAGGGGCCGGATGTTATACACTGAGGGGCCGGATGTTAGACACTGAGGGATGAGGGGTTGGATGTTATACACTGAGGGGCGAGGGGCCGGATGTTATACACTGAGGGGTGAAGGACCGGATGTTATACACTGAGGGACGAGGGGTCGGATGTTATACACTGAGGGGTCGGATGTTATACACTGAGGGGCCGGATGTTATACACTGAGGGACGAGGGGTTGGATGTTATAGACTGAGGGATGAGGGGTCGGATGTTATACACTGAGGGGCCGGATGTTATACACTGAGGGTTGAGGAGCCAGATGTTATACACTGAGGGACGAGGGGCCAGATGTTATACACTGAGGGTCGAGGAGCCAGATGTTATACACGGAGGGTCGAGGAGCCGGATGTTATACACTGAGGGTCGAGGAGCCGGATGTTATACACTGAGGGTTGAGGAGCCGGATGTTATACACTGAGGGGTGAAGGACCGGATGTTATACACTGAGGGACGAAGGGTCGGATGTTATAAACTGAGGGGTCGGATGTTATACACTGAGGGGCCGGATGTTATACACTGAGGGACGAGGGGTTGGATGTTATAGACTGAGGGATGAGGGGTCGGATGTTATACACTGAGGGGCGAGGGGCCGGATGTTATACACTGAGTGGCTGGATGTTATACACTGAGGGGCCGGATGTTATACACTGAGGGTTGAGGAGCCAGATGTTATACACTGAGGGACGAGGGGCCGGATGTTATACACGGAGGGTCGAGGAGCCAGATGTTATACACTGATGGGCAAGGGGCCGGATGTTATACACTGAGGGGCCGGATGTTATACACTGAGGGTCGAGGAGCCAGATGTTATACATTGAGGGGCGAGGGGCTGGATGTTATACACTGAGGTGCCGGATGTTATACACTGAGGGTCGAGGAGCCGGATGTTATACACTGAGGGTCGAGGAGCCGGATGTTATACACTAAGGGGCGAGGGGCCGGATGTTATACACTGAGGGTCGAGGAGTCTGATGTTATACAATGAGGGGCGAGGGGCCGGATGTTATACACTGAGGGGCGAGGAGCCTGATGTTATATACTGAGGAGTGAGGAGGTAGATGTTATACACTGAGGGGCGAGGGGCTGGATGTTATAAACTGAGGGGCGAGAGGCCGGATGTTATACACTGAGGGGCCGGATGTTATACATTGAGGGGCGAGGGACTGGATGTTATACACTGAGGGGCCGGATGTTATACACGGAGGGTTGAGGAGCCAGATGTTATACATTGAGGGGCGAGGGGCCGGATGTTATACACTGAGGGGCCAGGGGCCGGATGTTATACACTGAGGGACGAGGGGTTGGATGTTATAGACTGAGGGACGAGGGGTCGGATGTTATACACTGAGGGGCGAGGGGCCGGATGTTATACACTGAGGGACGAGGGGCCGGATGTTATACACTGAGGGACGAGGGGCCGGATGTTATACACTGACGGGCTGGATGTTATACACTGAGGGACGAGGGGTTGGATGTTACAGACTGAGGGACGAGGGGTCGGATGTTATACACTGAGGGGCGAGGGGCCGGATGTTTTACACTGAGGGGCTGGATGTTATATACTGAGGGGCCGGATGTTATACACTGAGGGGCCGGATGTTATACACTGAGGGTCAAGGAGCCAGATGTTATACACTGAGGGGCCAGATGTTATACACTGAGAGGTAAAGGGGACGAATGTCATACACCAGGGGCGGGGGGGACCAGATGTTATCCAGCAGACGGTGAGGAGGCGGTTTTTCTACACTGGTATATCGGGATGTGAAGGCCTCGGATTTTATACATCATGGGGCTAGAAGCCGGATGTTATAATGGGACTGCCCATTAACATAACATAGTAATAAATGAGCGGTCGTGCACTTGACACATTACCTGATTCCACAGGCATTACATAGTGGAGTCCCATCCTCTGCATCTCTCCATAGCGGAGTTTTCTGAGTCTTACAGGATGCACATTGCTTGCTTCCTAAACAGAGATATTAAATTACTTCTATATAATAAATAAGGTGCGATTAATATCAGCATCTAGGTATATCATTGTACAGTGTGATATTATCCGTGGATATTCATCATCACCATAGATCGCAGTGTATATTGAGGTATATACTTGAGGACGGTGCAGGCAGATGATCGTCTTCTGAGCCACTGGACAGAGATGTTGACTTAAATCGGAGTCTGGATTTTATGCTCTTTCTCCTACTTCTTCCTCGGCTGCAAAGAATCCAGAAGGTGAGTCCCGCTAGTAACACTTCATTCTGCGCATTATATAACTTTACATTTACTCATCCACAGACTTTGTGCCAATTTGATGTATTATTTTTCTCACTATGGGCATTTCTAGGTATAACCTTACGGGACAGGTGATATGGACACTGTGGTAGTGCCGCCACCATACACGGGCTTGACAATGGGTGAGCAGGTGAAGGAACATATACAACACATCCTAGCTATGGCGTCTATGGATGGAGGAGACCCAGCTTTGACGACTGGCCGTTTCCCCATGGGTGCTACCATTGGTTTACTAGGGTTACCCCATTACAGAACCTACAGTACATCCCCCATTAATTTCCGTTTCATACCTGTAACAAGAAGTCACGATGAGCTGACAGTCGTCACACTTCTCCTTCCCGAAGCAAAGATGCATCTGAAATTCAATGCCCTTGAATGAAGGGTCCAGATTTTCCACTCCTTTCCTTGGTGTCGGTTGCTTTCGGGGGGTCTTCTGGATACAACCTCCATAGTCTGTGGAGATGCTTTGTAAGGAGGATTCTCCAGTTTGGTTTTCCACTCTCTCTACAGATGATTCTTCAGCTCGAGTGCTCAAATTGTGCTCCTCACATATCAAGTCGCCATTTATATTGGGACTATTCCAGAACTTCTGTGGTTTATTGGCAGAAGCCAAGGTGAGAAGATCAGAAATTTGAATTTCATCTTCCACCATTTTAGGTTGCCCATCACGACCACCGTTGTGTTTCCGCTGGTGATCCATATCTTCTATCCTGAGATCATCTCCTAATTTATTTAAATGAGTGCATTTGATATTAATTAAATTTAGGAGCTCCATGGCATTACTAGCCATGGTGGAAGGAGCTTGGGTCATGCTGTAACCATTCTTTCCAGAAAGGGTTTTTACGTGTTCACCAGTCATGGTGCAAAGGTTCTTCAGGACATGGTCATCTTCAAGGTTACCTTCTATTTTTGGTAATTTTTGGATGCTTTCCTCCAGCAAATATATTATACCAGGTTCTGTAATTTCTGCAACACATGACATTTTCTGCCCAATTTTCAAGGAATTTTTTGTGTGGGTTCTTGGTAGGCAACTGTTATTAACCTTTACCGAAGAGGCCCTACAAAGAAAAAAAAAAAATGTATAATGTATAAATTTGAAATGTAAAAACATGGCTAAAAACCATAATACTGAGGAGCATATATCGGCTAGGGTTATCTATCAAGCACAATGGCCACATAATGAGCAGGGGGTTGGACCAGATAGCCCAGGAGGTCCCTTCCAACTCTACCATTCTATGATTCTAATCTTGCACATGGTTTGCTTGGAGGCCAACACTCACGATTCACTATTATATGGTTACCAGAGGAGTTCTGCTCAGGGAGAGGCAAAACATGAGAGTGGGACCCTAAGCAGTAACACTTAGTACACTCATGATGGCACACTGATGTTACAGCCATATGGTGACATATAGTGGTAAATACCAGTGTTGCAGAACATACAAGTGATCACAGTACAGTTCTAATGGCCCTCACAAAAGCACCCAAAATGTACAATTGCCCCCGCATTAGTCCCCAAACTGTATAATGGTACTCAAATTAGCTTCCATACTGTTCAATGGCCCCCGCATTGGCTTCCACGCTGTAAAATGGCCCTCACATTAGCTCCAAACAGTATAATGGGTCCCACAATAGCTCCTATACTGTATAACGCGCCCCACATTAGCACTCACACTGTATAATTGCCCCCCGTATTAGTCCCCAAATTGTAGAATGGCCACCACATTAGCTTCTTCACTGCATAATGGGCCCCAGATTAGCTCCTATAGTGTATAATGGGCTCCACACTTTATAAGGACTACCGTGGGGGCACTTATAATGTATGAGGGTCAACCACTACTTCAGGGTCCCCCATTGTTTATGATGCCCCCACGTTTTAATAAAAATAACAAAACATCATGCACTTACCTACACCGAGGATCCTTATAACTCCACCGGTGAAGCTCGGGAGGACCAACATGCTGTGATAGTGCAGACCCACACACAGGACATCAGAGTCCCGGCGCGGTGCCATGGAGTAACCGTGCTGGGACTTTGATGTCCTGAGCGTACATCAGAACCTCAGCCCTTTTGAAGACCGCAGACTTAAAGCGACCTGCGGTCTACAGAATAGAGAGCGGCGAAGCAGGGAGATCATGGGGGGGGGGCGATCAACTGTATTGGTGGGCTGTGAAAGCCGCTCCAGTTAAAGGTAGTGTAGCTCCTGGTGTGCTACTCTGTGCGCGAGGCCCAGGGCAACTGGACCCCTTGCCCCCTCCTCGAAGTTACTCTGGTTACCTATGCTCCATCCCCCGCCATCATCTCCGGCTTTGGAGAATTCCACATCCAAAAATTCCTGACTAAGACACCATCAATACATGGTGATCCTGTTCTTCATGAGAAGTTCCATCTCTCTCTTCTCCTGGCACTGATAGTCATCTTGATTTTCTGGACTTAATTCTTGGCTTTTATCTTCATTCTACACGTTCTTGAACAGAACTCTTAGGTTTTACGTTGTTTGGCTTGAACGGCTTTATCCAGGACTATGGTTTTCTTTTTTACTATGGCCTGAAAACTAAAAGGGAGTTTGCTGCTAAAGACCTACCAGTTCTATATGGTGCCAGCACCGAGCGGACATTGACTGCTCCTACCAGCGATTTGGCTGCTTCGCGTCAACAGAGCAGCTGTTCTTCTGGGCTGCTCTCTCAGCAGGTCATGAGTGCCAACACCATGCCGATTGACAGCCAGCTGCGTCTGGTGAGCATGGCCCCGCTCTATACAAGTGTACGGAAGAGAGGCCGTGGCCACTGTCCGGGAGTATGCATAACAGGTACATACCCTCTTAGAAACCTGTGTATCCTCGCAGCGCACAGTGGGTGCGCTGGGGGGATTAATACCATATGTCTGGAGTCAAAGTGACTGCAGACTTATCATTTTAGACTGGACAACCCCTTTAAGGGGAAGAATAAATATAGTAAAAAGTTAAAGAATATATGTTTTAACAAAATTTGAAAAATAACTAGAAATTCACATCACCTCTCCTTTTCCCCCCATTAAAAAATAAGAAACTAAAAAAAAACAAAAACAAAAACACATATTTGGCAAAATTGCGTTTGTAAAAGTCGAATCTATCAAAATACAAAATTAATGAATCCGATCGTTAAATGGCGTAATGATAAAAAAAAAAAAATCAAAATGCCAGAGTTGCGGTTTTTGGGGCCTCCGTAACAACACACAAAAAAATGGTAATATGAGGCGATCAAAACATCACACTTACCCCAAAATTATATCAATAAAACATTGGCTCTTGGTGCAATAAACAAAGCATCACACACCCTATATCCCGAAAACTGAAAACGTTATGGCTCTAGGAAAATGGTGGCACAAGCAAAATTTCTGATTTTTTTTTCATCACTTACATGTTTGGTATTTGAAAACCACATTACCATACAAAGAAGTTTTAAAAAGGAATATGTCAGCAGGTTTTTGTCATGTAATCCAAGAGCAGCATGCTGTTGGGGTAGAGACCCTGATTTCAGCTATGTATCACTTACTCGGCTGCTTGCTGCAGTTTTTATAGAATCCTTGTTTTCTCTTCTGTAGCAATGCTATGAATGCTCTGTGTAACCTCGCCCACATCACTGATTGCCTGCTTCCTGTGTACTCTGTCAGCAAGCTGCCAATCAGTGGTGGAGGCGGGATTACACTGATTGTATTAAAACTACAGCAAGCGACCTAGTAAGTGACACATCGCTGGAATCAGGGTCTCCTCATCTCTACCCCTATATTAAGCTGCTCTCAGAATAACAAAAATGCATTAAAAAAAGTGGCCTGTCACGGACACACAGCAACAAATTTGACAATGAGGATAAAAACATGGGGAAAAAAAGCGAATCATAAACCACCTGATTTTCAGATGTAATTTCTCTTGAAAACCATGTCAGATTTTTCCATCTCAAAACAAACTCATTGTAAAACAAAAAACTGCACCAAATATGCAATGTGTGAATTTAGACTAATGGTACATCTGCATTGTGTATCTGCAGCAAAATCTGGAGCTTGTGCATGAAGATTCTGCTGTGAATTTGGTGCACATTTCTCCCTATCCACTGCAAATGGTGAATTTGCACAAATGACGAGCTGCGCATTTTAAAAATTTACACTGCGGATCAATTTACAAGAAGAAAATATCTGCAATGTTCAGGGATTTGTTGATATCTCATCTACTTTGCTGGTACTGAAATACACTGCATTTAGACTAAAGGTTGTAAAGTCTGGAGCCTGCCTGGAAAAGATGCACTCCTCCTTTTCCCATCACAGTTTTTATCCTCCTGTTATATTGCAGTCATCATATCATACAGCACTGTTACTTACAATTACTCATTTCGTCTATTTTACCTGCATGAGTCATCATTAGAACTACAATACCACATTGCTACAAAGTCCCTTGCAGCCCTGCTCCCCCTCCTCTTGCACTCCTGGCCCAACTCCTCCTCTGTTCCTCCCCCCTGCCAAGAACTTTGCAGTGAGGCAGAATTGTAGTTCTAATGATGACTCATTCAGGTCAATGGAAGCAAAAGAGTAAGCCTGGAGAGATGTGGCAGAGCAGAACAGGCAGTTAGTTAACATCTGCCTGCTAGTATGTCCAAATCCCGTTTTAAGGGGGGGTTTCAGACACAAAGGGGCCAACGATTTGGTGCCAGAATGCAATGTGAAAGCACTCTTAACCGCGTACAGGGGGGGAGAGGCTCGGATAACCCCTTTAAGAATCAGCACTACACTAGCACATACTTTGTGTCTGATACTGTAGCCCAAATTTTCTTGCATGAGACTGAGCTGCAATACCAGACGCA
Source organism: Dendrobates tinctorius (assembly GCF_039654945.1). Classification (NCBI taxonomy): domain Eukaryota; kingdom Metazoa; phylum Chordata; class Amphibia; order Anura; family Dendrobatidae; genus Dendrobates; species Dendrobates tinctorius. The sequence goes on along the minus strand of NW_027361786.1, from coordinate 815,098 downwards.
GCCTGTGGTCAAGTGTGGCGCTATTCATCATCAAGGTCTCTAAAACGAGAGATTTCGGCAGTCATCTCTCTTTCTGCCAATGTTATTTATAAAAGACATGACACCACTTAATTGCCAATGATGGCGGTGGTATAGATTTACCATCCTAACCATCAGAAATTGGCGCAAAGTATAGCGCAAATCCTCGCCTGCTAAAATCAGACGAGCATTTCCGTTTTTGGAGTAAGTAAAGGCCAAAGAAGCACTGAAGATATTAATGTGATGTAGTCACAAATCTGGTGCCAGGCGTCAAAAATCCGCTGCCATGTGCCCACTGTGCACGCGAAGAAAACTTTATATAAAGCTTCAGTCACACATGATGAAATGCACAACTTATCAGAAATGGAAGGATGAGGCTTTGCTTTCGCCATCGACACATTTTTGCCTTTCTGGATCTTTTAGGAATTGTGTAATTGTTGAATCTATTATTGAACATCCCTGACCTTTTTTCTATAGAATATTTGCCAAGAGGAAAAAAAAAGTGTCATAAACAAGTCTGAATATTTTGGCTTAGTCCGAATTTATTTTTCCAAAGCAAAAAATTCACGGAGAAAGTCGCAGCCATAGGGCTCATACCCATCACCGTTAAAAAAAAAAAAAGTCATATTTCGATCCAGAAAACTCAGACGAGTGTCCTGCGATTTTCATGCGAGTACAATTTGATTTTTATCACCTAGCATCCGATTTCCATGCAAATGCGATCCAATTGCAATGAGATTCCAACATGCGCTTTTACATAGAGCAATTCCCTGTCATTTACACATCGTTTAACAAGGAAATATTCTTTAAGATATATTAACCCCTTTCTGACATCTGACGTACTATCCGGTTCACGGTACCCGGGCCCGTATGACCATGGACGGGATAGTATGTCATGCCCTTTAATGCGATACCGCAACTTAAATCGCGGTGATCGCATTAAAATTCCGACGCCATCTTACCTTAGGGAAGATGGTGTCGGCATTCTGGGCTCCGATCCTGCCCCCGGCCTCCAGAGCACTGTGATTGGTTGTTCAATTCTGGACAGCCAATCGCATCCTTTCTCATTGGCTGAAACAATGATGTCCCAGGCTAGGATCGCAGTACCAATGTACTCGATCCTAGGCCGGTTCCTGGCAACGCCAGGCACTGGCTAAAAGCCCCCGGATTGGCGTGATCGCCGACAACATCGATCGCGCCAATCGGAGGGCACAGCGGCGGTATACTGCCATTGTGCCCTGCCAGTATCGGCCTGGTGCTGTAATAGCACCAATCCTAGGCCGGAGCCTAGGACAGGCCCAGCAGGGCCTGCAGGAGCTGGCTGGCGCGATCAATGACATCGTCGATTGTGCCAATCACAAGGCTCAGCTGCGGTCACGCTGTGACCGCTCTGTGCCCTGCTGGTAACCTGGCCGCGACCTGCCTAGGAATCGGAGCTGTGAGCTCAGATCCTAGGCAGTTGCCATAGTCACTAGAGCCAGCAGGAATTGGTGGGATCGATGTAATCATTCAATCCCACCAATGACAGGTCACAGCAGCTCTGTGACCTGTCTCTGACCTGCAGGTGACCTGTCTGACTGCTCTGCAGGGGTCCTCACTCTAGCTGAGGATTCCCGCAGAGCGGTCACACACAGCAAGAGCTCCTGTGCTGGGCATTGTGGTGCCACAGCAGCCTGTAGCACCACAATCCTTGCTGAAGAAAGAAGAGAGAAGAAAGAAAAAAACACTATAACTGTAAGTGGGTCGCCCACCCAGGGCTGTGGGGTACTCGGTACCGGGCCGGTATCAGTGGGAGGTGTCACAGCAGCGGTGACCCGGTCTGTGGCCCTGGGCGCCCAAGCAATGGGGAGATGTAGTTAATGGTAGGATAGTTCGTGACGCCACCCGTGGTGTTTGGCAAGTAAGATGGTAAGCCAATGCTGCATACAGATCCGCTGGGACTGATGGTGTGGTGCAGCAGAGATGGTGTAGCTCCCCACAGGTGGAGCTGTAGTCCCTGGGCAGTGTAGGTGCAATGGATGAGGAGTGGCGCAGAAGGTATGGAGGCTGGTACCCAGGTGTAGCGGTGCTGGAATAACTGGAGGACACCCGAGTATGCGGTTCCAAAGCTTTACTCACTGTTTGCAGTTCACACAACTGCCTGCCTCCGTACTGTGTTCTCCAGGTCAGGGCTCCAGCCAACCTCCAGGCAGGATAGGATTCTCCCTTCCACACTCCGCCAACATGTACCTTACTGAACAACTCCTCCAATGCGCCTTTAGGTGCGAAGCACTCCAGTACTTAGTTACCCTGGAATGCCTCTCTCTAGGTGTTCCTAGTCTTTACTTGTATGACAGACAGCTGTAGCCTGCTTCGGGGACTCCTCTCTGCGTCCCGGCTCTCTATTCCGTTGCTGTTGTGTTCCAAGTCTATGATGGGAGCAAGGCGTTAGCGGCTCACTACTCCTCCGGTGTCTGTTGCCGGACATAAAGATCCAATCAACCTCGGGGACCGGGCCCCGGCCTTTGCGCTCTCTGGACTGGAAGGGTTCTCGCTCTTTCTCAACCTGCTTCCCACCGTCCTTCTATTCTCCTTCGTTCCCATCTGTTCTCTCTCTCTTATGGAAGGTTAGGTTATCAATCTTATCAGTCTCTTTCTCTGGTCTTTCTCGTGCCAGCAGCCCAGATCACTGGGACCTGCTGCAGCACGTCCCTCAGACACCCATCTTCTCTCTTCTCTCTCCTCTAACCAACTAACTCCCTTCTCTGGGACTCACTCCAGACTGCCCTCAAATCCTACACCTTCCCTCTCTTTTATATTTAACTCCACCCGCCTCCCCAGCACCTCTCGTGTTACGAAGCCAGGGACCACAAAAGGCACCCTATGACCTCTCCAGCATAAAGCATGGATGGGTCCCTGCTGAACTATCCTGTGTGTGGGGTGCAGGTGCTGGAATGCGGAAGGGAGTTACCAGCCTACCTGGATGGTGGGGCACTACACCTTAGGAGAAGGTACAGTACCTCTGTGGCGACTGGAGCCTCAGGGGCGCCACATAAGTGTTACCTGATCCCCGATCCCTGCCCAATCTAGCTTCATTCCCCCCTCTTTTTACCCCGTCAACCCCTCTTTGCACACATTTTCCATTTTTTTCACCCCTTTTGCGCCACCTGACTACAACCCTAACTGATCTCTTTTCATCCACCCCAATCCCCCCATCTCCCTTTGCGCAGCCGCCGCGCGTTGATTGGTAACAAAGTTCACCGATCAACACTTGTGCTCGCTTTTTTTCCTCAGCCCAACTCCGCACACATCCCCCAGCCGCCAAACTTTGATAAGTGACTTACAGTTCACTTATCAGAGTTTGTGCCTGCCGTTTTCCTTTTTTTTCTTCACCACCCCCCTTGCGCCACCCCCGTGTGCACATACAGCTGCCGCCGAACTTTGATAAGTGAAACAGTTCACTTATTAGAGCTCATGCCGGCTGTTTTTATTTTCGCCACCCCCGTGCACAGATCCAGCAGCCTAATTTTGAGAAGTGACACGCAGTTCACTTATCAGAGCTAGTGCCTGCTGTTTTAGACTTTTTTCCCACAGGCATTTTTTTCTCCCAGCTTTTTCTTTTTAGAATAGTTTACACCAATAACTATCCCCCCCAAAAAACATACAGTTATCAATAAAGTACATACATAGCACGATATTCACACAAAAAATGTCCTCCTCATCAAATTCGTCCCAACAGCGCTATACAGTGGACGAGGCATATTCTTTCCTTGCCTCCGACACTGATAGCGAGGGAGAGGATCCTACTTTTCTTTATTTTTCCGATTCTTCATCCTCATCCTCTTCCTCTTCCCTCTCCTTATCTTCCTCCTCAGGTCCTGAGGAACCACCACGCAGACGCCCAGGACAGAAGATGAGGCAGCGCCCACCATGCCCGCAGCTGAACCAGCGCACCCCATATGGACCTGGCCCCCCGAAAATTATGAGCCACTGATTCCTGATTTTGTGGCAGAATCAGGAATCAAGTTTGACACCTCCAGCCTCACAGAAATGGACTTTTTCAGTCTTTTTGTCTGAGGATTTTGTTAACCTCATGGTGGAGCAAACTAATTTGTATGCTCGGCAATTTTTGGAACAAAACCTGAGTTCATCATTTTCTAAATGGTCTCCTGTAGACACAGTTGAAATGATGCAGCTTGGGAGCCTGGTCCTCCACATGGGGATCCTGAAGAAGCCAGAACTTTGGCAATATTGGAGTGTTGATATTTTATATAACACTCCAGTGTTCCGAATGGTCATGGTCTGGATGCGTTTTCAGGCCATCCACAAATTCCTGCATTATACTGATAATGTCCCGCACAAGATGATCCCAACTTTGGCCGTCTGTTCAAAGTTCGGCCAGTCATCGAACGCTTCAACAAAAAGTTTGCTGAAGCGTACGTGCCCAAAAGGGACATCTGCGTGGATGAGTCCTTGGTTCATTGCAAGGGAAGGCTGCGATTCCGTCAATACCAGACCATCAAGAGGGCCAGGTACGGAATCAAACTCTACAAACTGTGAGAGTACCTCAGAGTACACCCACAGGTTTAGAGTTTATGAAGGGAAGGACACCAGAATTGAACCCCCTGAGTGTCCCCCTTTCCTGGGAGTGAGTGGGAAAATTGTGTGGGATTTGGTGCACCCACTGCTGGATAAAGGCTATCACCTCTACACTGATAACTTTTATACCAGCATCCCACTCTACAAATCCCTCTCTGAGCGACGTACCGCAGCCTGCGGTACTGTCTGCAAAAATCAGAGAAGCCTTCCGAAGACGCTACTTGGGCAGATGCTCAGAAAAGGTGAGAGCAGAGCTCAATGTAGTGACCACCTGCTGGTGGTCAAGAACAAGGACAAGAGGGATGTCCTTCTCTTGACCAACATACACGGTGATGGCAGCACCCTCTGCACTGTACGGGGTACCTCTACACAGGTCCGCAAACCTGACTGTGCACTGGGGCACAACAAAAACATGGGGGGCGTTGATCTCTCTGATCAACTCCTCCAACCGTAGAATGCATTGAGGAAGGCCAAGGTGTGGTATAGAAAGCTGGCCGTGCACATCGTCCAAATGGCAATGCTCAACGCATTCCTGCTGTCACGATGTGCACGCCACACCGATACGTCGTACCTTCAGTTCCAGGAGGTAGTGGTTAAGGCCCTGATGTTTGGCACTAAAGGAGCGGGCCCCAGCCCCCAGTACTTCTGGAATTGAAGGTGCTCGTATTGTACCAGGTCAGCATTTTCCGGGGGGTGGTCCTGCAAACCGGAAAAAAAGGTAAGCCGCAAAAAAGGTGCTGAGTGTGTTACAAAAAGGGAATATGCAAGGACACCATTTATCAATGCGACACCTGTCCCAAAAAACCTGGCTTGTGTATGAAGGATTTCTTCAAATTATACCACACCTCTATGCAGCGTCGGACTGGAACAACTTGGGCCCACCAGAGAAAATCATTCTTGGGGCCCACTATGTAGCTACATAGAGATAAATACAAGACCACCAATTGTGTGGTAAAATATGCTAATATCCGGGTAGAATATAAGGTAGTACACGTCTTAATTATGTAGCAGGAGTTGGGGTACCCTCCATCATAGAATATAAAGCAGCCCCCTCATATAGTATAATGCATCCCCCTCATAGAATATAATGCACCCCCTCATAGGGTATAATGCTGCCCCCCTCATAGGGTATAATGCACCCCCCCATAGGGTATAATGCTGCCCACCTCATAGGGTATAATGCTGCCCACCTCATAGGGTATAATGCTGCCCACCTCATAGGGTATAATGCTGCCCCCCTCATAGGGTATAATGCTGCCCCCCTCATAGGGTATAATGCTGCCCCCCTCATAGGGTATAATGCTGCCCCCCTCATAGGGTATAATGCTGCCCCCCTCATAGGGTATAATGCTGCCGCCCTCATAGGGTATAATGCTGCCGCCCTCATAGGGTATAACGCTGCCCCCCTCATAGGGTATAATGCTGCCCCCCTCATAGGGTATAATGCTGCCCCCCTCATAGGGTATAATGTTCCCCCCTCATAGGGTATAATGCTATATAGATAGATAGAGATAGATATGGGATAAATAGATAGATAGCTATAGATAGATAGATGATGGATAGATATAGATAATAGAGATATAGACAGATATATATATATATATATATATATAGACAGACAGATATAGATAGATAAATGATAGATAGATATAGAGATAGATAGACAGACAGACAGAGATAGAGAGATATAGATATAGATAGATTCTCTTTATATATATATATATATATATATATATATATATATATATATATGCACACACATACAGACAGATATAGATAGATAAATGATAGATAGACAGACAGACAGATAGATATAGATAATAGATAGATATAGATAATAGATAGAGATATAGATAGATATAGATAGATAAATGATAGATATAGAGATAGACAGATAGATAGATAAATATTGAGTTAGATAAAGATATTAAAAAAAAAAAAAACACAATACTCACCTCTCCTCTCCAACGCCCATGTGGACATGGGAAGCAGTGAATATTCATTTCTCTTTAGCAGCGGGGACAGAGGCTCCTGCCTCCTGTCACCCGCTGCTGCTCCGCTGGCAGGGGCCCCCATAGCAGCGGCGTGGTGTGCCGCTATTAGCGACACATCATGGCCCTAGGCTACTGCTGGCCCTGTATGCCAGCAGGTGCCAGGGCCCACCAGAGAATCCTCCGGTTCTCCGGTGGGCCAGTCCAATGCTGCCTCCATGCACTACTAATTTACTTTACTGGAAACATTAGATTAGTTGGGGCACATCTAGATTTGTTCTTTGGGGGTCTACTATCCAATATGAGGTCACATGTGTTTTCTTTTTTTTACTGTTTAGGTACATCAGGGGCTCTGCAAACGGAACATGATGCCCACAGACCATTCCATCAAAGTCTGCATTCCAAAACGTCACTACTTCTCTTTCAGGCCCCGACTTGTGTCCAAACACTAGTTTTCTCCCACATATGGGGTGTCAGCATACTCAGGACAAATTGGACAACAACTTTTGGGGTCCAATTTCTCCTGTTACCCTTGGGAAAATAAAAAATTGGGGATTTTCCTTCTACGTTGCTTCTGTGAAGCACCTGAAGGGTTAATAATCTTCTTGAATGTAGTTTTGAGTAGCTTGTGGGGTGCAGTTTTTAGAATGGTGTCACTTTTGGGTATTTTCTGCCATATAGACCCCTCAAAGTGACTTCAAATGTGAGGTGGTCCCTAAAAAAAAAATGGTTTTGTAAATTTTTAAATTTTGTTGTAAACATGAGAAATCGCTGGACAACTTTTAACCCTTATAACTTCCTAACAAAAAAATTTTGTTTCCAAAATTGTGCTGATGTAAAGTAGACATGTGGGAAATGTTATTTAGTAAGTATTTTGTGTGACATATTTCTCTGTTTTAAGGGAAAAAAAAATTCTAAGTTTGAAAATGGCAACATTTCCAGAATTTTCGCCATATTTCCATTTTTTTCATAAATAAACGCAAGTTATATCAAAGAAATTTTACTATTAAAGTGAAGTACAATATGTCACGAGAAAACAACCTCAGAATCACCGGGATCCATGGAAGCGTTCCAGAGTTATTACCTCATAAAGGGACAGTGGTCAGAATTGTAAAAATTTGCCCGGTCATGAACGTGCAAACCACCCTTGGGGGTAAAGGGGTTAAAGGGATTCTGTCATCAATTTTTTTGCCTATCATCTGCGGCCACCGCCATCAGGGGCTTATCTACAGCATTTTGCCGGAAGAGGTCCTGCGCCTGTGCACTGCAGGACTCTGCTTCGCCCTCGTCAGGGCAGAGCAATACGCCTGTGCGGGAGCCGCGACGGCCAGGAATGAAGAGGACATCATCGCTGCAAGATGGGAGGCGCCGGACCGCGACTCCCTCCGGACCTGAACCGGACCTGGAACGCCCCTGGGTGAGTATAGTCTAATTCTTTTTTCTTATCTTTCAGGTAACATCGGGGGCTTATCTACAGCATTACAGAATGTTTATAGCCTGGAAAGGGGGTAATACCCATGTAGCTTCCCAGGCTATTAACCCCTTAACCCCTGGAAAGTTTTCATTTTTCGCTCCTCTCCTTCCCAGAGCCATAACTTTTTTATTTTTCCATCAATATGGCCATGTGAGGGCTTATTTTTTGTGGGACGAGTTGTACTTTTGAACGATACCATTGGATTTATCATGTTGTGTACTTGAAAACAGGAAAATATTTCCAAGTGCGGTGAAATTGCAAAAAAAAGTGCAATCCCACACTTGTTTTTCGTTTGGCTTCTTTACCATGTTCACTAAATGCTAAAACTGCCCTGCCATTATGAATCTCCAGGTCATTACAAGTTCATAGACACCAAACATGTCTAGGTTCTTTTTTATCTAAGTGGTGAAATTTTTTTTCCAAACTTTGCTAAAAAAAAACACCCCAAAAAACGTCATTTTCCAATACCCGTCACGTCTCCATTTTTCGTGATCAGGGGTCGGGTGAGGGCTTATTTTTTGAGTGCAGGGCTGTAATTTATACCATTTTGGTGCAGATACGTTATTTTGATCGCCCGTTATTGCATTTTAATGCAATGTCACGGCGACCAAAAAAAAACATAATTCTGGCGTTTTGACTTTTTCTCACTACGCCGTGTAGCGATCGGGCTAATCTTTTTTTTTTTTATTGATAGATCGGGCGATTCTGAACGCGGCCATACCAGATATGGGTATGTGTGATTTTATTTTTATTGTTTTATTTTGAATGGGGCGAAAGGGGTGGTGATTTGAACGTTTATATTTTTTTATTTTTTAAATATTTTTAAAAATATTTTCTTTTTTTTTTTTACTTTTGGCATGCTTCAATAGTCTCCATGGGAGGCTAGAAGCTGCCACAAAGCGATCAGCTCTGCTACATACAGGAGATCATTAGATCGCCTCTAAACAGCAGATTTACACACTTGCTATCAGCGCCGACCACTGGGTGGCGCTCACAGCAAGCCAGCACTGACAACCATAGAGGTCTCTAGGAGTCCTCCAGTTGTCATGCCAACCCACCAATGACCCGCGATCACGTGATGCTGGAAGCACTTGTTACATTCCGCTGTCAGTGTTTGACAGCGGTATTTAACGGGTTAATAGCCACGGGTGGATCGCGATTCCACCCGCGGCTATTGCGGGCACATGTCAGCTGTTCAAAACAGCTGATAAGTCCCGGGAAAGATGTGGGCTCCACGCCGGAGCCTACATCAAAGGGAGGGAGTCCGGCAACGGCACAAATGTAGGTCCGATGTTGGAAAGGGGTTAATATCAGCTCATAGCTGTATACTTGGCCTTTACTAGTTATTAACATGGGGACCCCCAAAAAAAATAATGTAAAAGGCTGTACAGTTGCAACATGCAACAATGCAGCCTGCCATCTAGATGTAGCAGAGCAAGACGCATTGCGGAACAATTGTATTATTATATTCTAGGTGGACAGGTGAGGTATATGGTTGTTTATTATTTTAATTCTTTTACAGGAGACATTGGCTTCTGTGCACTCGGTGATTCGTTGAGTATAGCTGGTTAAATTTTAGATTCATTAAAAGGAGTTTGTGTCATTTGTTTAAATAAAGGACGTTATTCTGGGTGTGTGTGTTTTTATACAATATCACTATGGGGTTAGTAATGGGGGTGTCTTATAGAAGTCTCTCAATTACTGACCTCTGGGCTTGATGTCATCTGACAATACAAAGGTGACATCAACTGCACTACTTATCACCCAACTTGCCACGGCACCATATCGAGTGGGAAGAGCTAGGCTAAGTGCCAGAATCTTATGGATACGTCATTTCTGTAGCGGCTGAAAGCTGATGGTTTTAGTCTGGGAGAGGGCCAATATCCATGGCCCCTTCCCAGGCTCTTAATATCAGCCCGCAGCTGTCTGCTTAGCCTTTGCTGGTTAATTATAAGGGGACCCTTCGTCACTTTTTTGGGGGGTCCCCATTTTAGTAACCAGTAAAGGCTAAGTACTGTATACAGCTGTGAGCTAATATTAATAGCCTGGGAAGCTCAATGGGTATTATCACCTTCCCAGGCTATAAACATCAGCCCCCAGCTGTCCCCTTTCCCTCTGCTGGTTAATAAAGTGTTGGAGGATCCCACACCATTTTTTTCAGATATTTATTAATTAAATACATGTACAGTAAGCTACACAAGCACTGTACTAATTATATATGTCACTGACATCTTTATATCTATCCTATGTGTCTATATCTATTCTATCATATTTTGTCGGGTCACGCTGTGATATTACTGTACGTGGCAGATGAAATGTCGAGTTTTCAAGAACATGGGTGTGTAAAAATCGGACGGCACTCGCATGGTCCAAGTGCAGGGCGATTATTTTCTCGCACCCATTGACTTGCATTGGCGAGTCTCACCTGAGACACGAGGACACTCGCAGCATGCTGCAATTTTTTTCTCAGTCCGATTACAGCTGAGAAAAAAAAATTGCAGATGAGCTGTGACTCATGGGTTAACATCGGTCAGAGTGCAATACGATTTTTTATCAGATTGTACTCATCCATTTAATTCACAGATGAGTATGAGCCCTTACCCACACTGCCGGGAGACGTCAGTGTAGTCTTATGGGAAGGAAAAGTTGCAAGTGACAATGTAAAAATCTAAAAAAAAATTCCACATGATGGGATCTTGTAAAGGATTCAAGCGATTTTTTTTTTTTTCCACAAACAGAATTATTTTAATTGCCCGTCAATCGTGGTGGAGGGTTCAGTGGGCACTGCGCTAATACTCCATTTTGCTCTGGGGTCTTATAATGTATCCGACTTGTAACCCTGGAGATCATGGTGGTGGGATCTCTGCTTGGAAAAACAGGGGAAGAGCTCCTGGTGCACCGAGATATCCACCACGTAATACCACATGTCCCCTATAGTGGGTGCTGTAGGGGTATGTGTACCCCCTGGTACCTGCACCCAGCGATCACTTGGACTTTGTCTGGAAACAAACTCTATAAATAAATGGGCTCAGAGAACACAAAGCAGAGAGAGGTCACCGGCAATAAGGGACCAGACACAGAGTTACCAGCTGCCCCTGCAATTGTATCAAAGCCCAAAGATTGTAGCAAGACGCTGCGCTCTAAGGCTGTGAGCACGCTAGAAGCCCCCTATCCTATATAGAGAGGTGTGTGCCCCCCCGTATGAGGATGTAGAGAGAGGTGTGTGCCCCCCCGTATAGAGAGGTGTGTGCCCCCCCGTATAGAGAGGTGTGGGGGCACACACCTCTCCATACAGGGTGGGGGGGCACACACCTCTCCATACATCCTCATACGGGGGGGGGGCACACACCTCTCCATACAGGGTGGGGGGGCACACACCTCTCTATACATCCTCATACGGGGGGGGCACACACCTCTCCATACAGGGGGGGGGGGACACACACCTCTCCATACAAGGTGGGGGGGCACACACCTCTCCATACATCCTCATACGGGGGGGGGGCACACACCTCTCCATACAGGGTGGGGGGGCACACACCTCTCCATACAGGGTGGGGGGGCACACACCTCTCCATACATCCTCATACGGGGGGGGCACACACCTCTCCATACAGGGGGGGGGGGACACTCCTCTCTATACAGGGTGGGGGGCACACACCTCTCTATACAGGGTGGGGGGCACACACCTCTCCATACAGGGTGGGGGGGCACACACCTCTCCATACAGGGTGGGGGGGCACACACCTCTCCATACAGGGTGGGGGGGCACACACCTCTCTATACATCCTCATACGGGGGGGGCACACACCTCTCTATACAGGGTGGGGGGCACACACCTCTCTATACAGGGTGGGGGGCACACACCTCTCTATACAGGGTGGGGGGCACACACCTCTCTATACAGGGTGGGGGGCACACACCTCTCTATACATCCTCATACGGGGGGGGCACACACCTCTCCATACAGGGGGGGGGGGACACACCTCTCTATACAGGGTGGGGGGCACACACCTCTCTATACAGGGTGGGGGGCACACACCTCTCCATACAGGGTGGGGGGGCACACACCTCTCCATACAGGGTGGGGGGGCACACACCTCTCCATACAGGGTGGGGGGGCACACACCTCTCTATACATCCTCATACGGGGGGGGCACACACCTCTCCATACAGGGTGGGGGGGCACACACCTCTCCATACAGGGTGGGGGGGCACACACCTCTCTATACATCCTCATACGGGGGGGGCACACACCTCTCTATACAGGGTGGGGGGCACACACCTCTCTATACAGGGTGGGGGGCACACACCTCTCTATACAGGGTGGGGGGCACACACCTCTCTATACAGGGTGGGGGGGCACACACCTCTCTATACATCCTCATACGGGGGGGGCACACACCTCTCCATACAGGGGGGGGACACACCTCTCTATACAGGGTGGGGGGCACACACCTCTCTATACAGGGTGGGGGGCACACACCTCTCCATACAGGGTGGGGGGGCACACACCTCTCCATACAGGGTGGGGGGGCACACACCTCTCTATACATCCTCATACGGGGGGGCACACACCTCTCTATACAGGGTGGGGGGCACACACCTCTCTATACAGGGTGGGGGGCACACACCTCTCTATACAGGGTGGGGGGCACACACCTCTCTATACAGGGTGGGGGGCACACACCTCTCTATACAGGGTGGGGGGCACACACCTCTCTATACAGGGTGGGGGGCACACACCTCTCCATACAGGGTGGGGGGCACACACCTCTCCATACAGGGTGGGGGGCACACACCTCTCCATACGAGGGGGGGCGCACACCTCTCCATACGGGGGGGCGCACACCTCTCCATACGGGGGGGGCGCACACCTCTCTATACAGGGGGGGACACACCTCTCTATACAGGGTGGGGGGCACACACCTCTCTATACAGGGTGGGGGGCACACACCTCTCTATACGGGGTGGGGGGCACACACCTCTCCATACGGGGGGGGGCACACACCTCTCTATACATCCTCATACGGGGGGGCACACACCTCTCTATACAGGGGGGGGGCCACACACCTCTCTATACAGGGTGGGGGGCACACACCTCTCTATACAGGGTGGGGGGCACACACCTCTCTATACAGGGTGGGGGGCACACACCTCTCTATACAGGGTGGGGGGCACACACCTCTCTATACAGGGTGGGGGGCACACACCTCTCTATACAGGGTGGGGGGCACACACCTCTCCATACAGGGTGGGGGGGCACACACCTCTCTATACATCCTCATACGGGGGGGGCACACACCTCTCCATACAGGGGGGGGGGACACACACCTCTCTATACAGGGTGGGGGGCACACACCTCTCTATACAGGGTGGGGGGCACACACCTCTCTATACAGGGGGGGGCACACCTCTCCATACAGGGTGGGGGGCACGCACCTCTCCATACAGGGTGGGGGGCACGCACCTCTCCATACAGGGTGGGGGGCACGCACCTCTCTATACAGGGTGGGGGGCGCACACCTCTCTATACAGGGTGGGGGGCGCACACCTCTCTATACAGGGTGGGGGGCGCACACCTCTCTATACAGGGTGGGGGGCACACACCTCTCTATACAGGGTGGGGGGCACACACCTCTCCATACAGGGGGGGGGCACACACCTCTCCATACAGGGTGGGGGGCACACACCTCTCTATACAGGGTGGGGGGCGCGCACCTCTCTATACAGGGTGGGGGGCACGCACCTCTCTATACAGGGTGGGGGGCACACACCTCTCTATACAGGGTGGGGGGCACACACCTCTCCATACAGGGTGGGGGGCACACACCTCTCTATACAGGGTGGGGGGCCGCACCTCTCTATACAGGGTGGGGGGCACGCACCTCTCTATACAGGGTGGGGGGCACGCACCTCTCTATACAGGGTGGGGGGCACGCACCTCTCTATACAGGGTGGGGGGCACGCACCTCTCTATACAGGGTGGGGGGCACGCACCTCTCTATACAGGGTGGGGGGCACGCACCTCTCTATACAGGGTGGGGGGCACGCACCTCTCTATACAGGGTGGGGGGCACGCACCTCTCCATACAGGGTGGGGGGCACGCACCTCTCTATACAGGGTGGGGGGCACGCACCTCTCCATACAGGGTGGGGGGCACACACCTCTCTATACAGGGTGGGGGGCACGCACCTCTCCATACAGGGTGGGGGGCACACACCTCTCTATACAGGGTGGGGGGCACACACCTCTCTATACAGGGTGGGGGGCACACACCTGTCCATCCTATAGACCCCACACTGTGTCCTCTCAGATGCCTTTCTGTCAGGACCACAGTTCTCGGTGGGAGGACTACAACTCCCAGCAGGACACAAGTCGCAGTGTTGCTGATTGGGCGGGAAATATAAGAAGCAGTGAGGGGAGAGCTGTGTAATAACCGGGGCTCGGTATAACGCCCAGTGCTGGGGGGCACCGCGTTATATCAGGGCTGCTCCTCACATTCCGCCGTGTCTGCACTGCGCCCACCACTCACCCCCGCGGCTCCTCACACAGATAATTATCGGCCGATGTGCTCTGCGGTCGGTGCCACCGTCTGGCGCCCCCTGCTGGCGGCTCTGTGGCGCTTACTGCAGGGCACTGACTGTATGGACCGGGGGACCAGAAAAGAGGCACAAATCCCCGCTGCACAATGTCCCCTATCAGCCCCGGAGTGCGGAGACAGTCCCTGCAGGCTGCGGGGAGAGCTGGGGCTTCTTGTAGGAAAGTAATTCTGTGAGCTTTAATGGCCGATTGTTACTCGCCTCATTGCACCAAAACCGCGGCCGGCCACGCCCGCAGTGTGAACACGGCGTTACTCCGCTCACCGCCCCACTCAGGGGAGCGGCTCCGTTTTTTGAGGCGCTTTCTTTTCCTGAAGTATTTTGGAGCGGACGCCATCGAGGACGGAGTTTTCTGAAGAGTTTGTTTTTCGAGAAGTTTTTGGCGCAGAAACTCTCAGAATCCCCCGGAAAACCCGGAACGCCTCAAGAAACTGGAAGTTCTGCTCCAAAATCCTCCTAAAACAACAGTCCAGAAACGCGGCATTATTTCTGTGCTTTTCTGAGGCGCTCGTTAGTTTTTGGAGCGGTAATGGCTTTCGGAACCCTCCTGTTCCGGGCGTCTCTTCTCCGGACTCGGTTTAGGCCGCGCTCACACGCTCCGGATTTCACCTCAGTATTTCTAGGCAGAAAAGCAACAAAATGTCACTCCCAACAATAATAACAGAAAATCTGGAGCTCAGAAAACACCCAAAAACAGCGGAGGCAAGTCCGCCCACCTGAGAGAGACCCAGTGTGCACAGACTCTCTGGACGATTTTCTCTCAAGTCTCCAAGAGGTTTTTTTCTAACAATTTTTTTTTACCGCGCGAGAATGCCGGCGTCTAAAATACACCGTGTGCACGTGCCCTTATTACATTTACACAAACCTGCAATATCTTCTGCCTTTTGATTTTTTTGGCCCCCCCCCCTACACGACAGATCACAGTCCCCCTCTTTGCACCTGATTTTAGCACCGCGCTTCTTGCGCCCTCTGCTGGCTCGCCTTCGGTACTGCATTGTGGTGTTTTCGGCTTGCCCACATTGCATCAGTTCGACAGCGGCATCTCGTGGCGATTCTTGATACTGCAACTGTGCCAAAAGGGTCGTCCTCTCCCCACTTGGCGCATCTTTTTCACTTGAACAAAGGGGATCTGACTCAAAATAAGGAGGCAGAAGGACTTCTTTCAGCAAGGAAAAATCCGGATAAACGCCATCAACAAACATCAGTCCCTCCATGGCTCTGGATCATCAGCTTGGGATTCTTCCATAGGTGATTGGGAAAGAAAAATTCCAGATTCTCCTCTGCTAATTTGATCGTTTGTGAGATTTTGTTAAAAAAACAAAATATATCCCTTTCCTCCCAGCGATCCCTTGTGTAAAAGGGGGATTTGGAGGTGATGGGGCCCATATTAAAATGCTGCTCTGTGCTTTCAGACAGTTATTAACCCCTCAGTGGATCTACTGGGAGGGCTGGGCAGCTGCAGTATTAGAATCATTTCCATTCTGTTCAGCAATTCGAGGGTTAAAGGTCCGAGGTGGCAACCAGTGATCTGCAGAGTGGAATCACCTGTGGCCCCCTGTGAGCCTCCCCTGTGGGGGTGAGTTATTAAAAGGCGGACAGCAGGTGGCGCTGTTTCTCTGTAGGATCAGGGTGTCCAGCAGGTGCAGTGGTTATGGGGTGGGGAGCTCTGTGTATTCCTGGGCACCTAAAATACCCACAGGGGGGGTTCATCACCTAAAGGAAGAGCTGGCTTTTTTTGTGCATGGTGGCAAATCTGCAAAATAGGTGTCCCTGACTCTTGTCCCACCTGGTAAGGAGGCTGGCTGCAAGGGAGGGGGTGTGCTGTGACTCTCTCCATACACTTCTATGAGTCAGCTGGATGGTGGAGCTATAGGGGATGTGGAGGTTGCACCTGGGTAAAATGCACCCCCCCCCTCCACCTAAGACCCCATTATTACAGATGGCATATGACGGAGAGGGTCCCTGTTACAGATCCCTACATGAGGGAAGCAATGTGAGAACTGTCTGGTCCATGTGACCTTTTGGGGCAATCTTGGTTTATAAACTTACTAGTCGGTGAGTAGAACCTGAAGCTGTGCCCAGATGGCCATTTGTGCTGCAGCTTTTCAAAATTTTAGGGGAAAAAAAGCCTAGGGATAAAGAGAATAATCTAAAGCCCCAGAAGGAAAAACAAAAACCAGTAAACAGCGCTGTAATCAAAGGGGCTGAAAATGCAATACCAGACATAGCCACAGGGCAGCAGTGGAGCTGTTTGCTGAGAAATACAATAAAAGCCGAGTGCTCTTCCGTCGTGTTGTCGGAGGTCATTATTCCGCCACAGGAGGGCGACGTCACGCGGTAACGAATGGAAGAAAAATCTTGAATTTTGTTTTAAGTAGAATCTCCAAAAACGAACATGTCCCCGGTGAAAGAAACCAGAAGTGTGTACACTGGTTGTATGTGTCTGAAAAATAAAAAAATTTCAGGCTGTGAGAATGTAATATTTTTTTGGTGACATTTTTCCATAAACGCGGTAAAAATCATTATTTTGTTAAACTGATTAAGGCACGGTGATAATGCGGCCAAAGAACCTGGAGCTTCTACTTGTGGGTTTTGGCGCAGAATCTACTCTAAAATCTATAAAAATGAAATTGCTGGTGCCCCCATTCTTCCTGAGTTGTTTCCTGGGGTCTCTTCTAGGAGGTACAGCAGCAGGTAACACACATTGAGGGCAGGCACTATCGCATATCTTCCCCAAGTGTTCTCAGAAAATGGTCCGCTGCAAACTTCTGGACTAAAAACCCCATCCACAATGATGGAACATGAAAACAACATGGAAGATAGACTCTAACCCCGTAATCACTGGAGCGGTTTTGCGTTTTTGTTTTTCACTCCCCTTCTTCCCAGAGCCATAACTTTTTTTTTTTCTGTCCCTATGGCCGTGTGAGGGTTTGTTTTTTGCGGGACGAGTTGTACTTTTTGAACGACACCATTGGTTGTAACATATCGTGAAAACAGGAATAAAATTCCAAGTGCGGTGAAATTGCAAAAAAAACTGCAATTCCTCATTTGTGTTTTTTTTTTTTCTTTACCATGTTCACTAAGGCTATGTGCACATGCTGCGGATTCACCAGGTAAAATGACCTGTGGTTTATCTGCGGATTGGCCTGCGGGTTTCCCCTGCGGTTTGACACCTGGACAATGGAATAGATGGCAAACCGTAGCGGAATCCGCAGAAAGAATTGACCTGTCAAATCTTTCTGCGGATTTAAAACCGCAGCTTTTCCGCAGTGAAAAAACTGCAGCATGTGCACAGCGGATTGTAAATCAGATAGACTTACATGGTACTGTACGCTGTCTGCGGTACTGCTGCGGATCCGCAGAGGTCAAATCCACAGCAGAATCCGCAGCGTGTGCACATAGCCTTAGGGTGTGTGCACACGTTGCAGATTCTGCTGTGGAATTTTCCACGCAGATTTTGCTAAATACGCAGGTAAAATGACCTGCGTGTTACCTGCAGATTTAGGCTCTGTGCACACGGTGCGGATCCGCAGCAGAACTGCAGGTGATGTACAGTACCATTATTGGCTATGTAAAAAAAAAAAAAACCGCTGTGCACACGCTGCAGATTTTTCTGTGCAGATTTCGTGCGGAATAAAAGAAGCAGCATGTCACTTCTTTTGTGCGGTTTTGCTGCAGTTTTCCACCTGCTCCATTCTACAAATCCGCAGGAGGAAAACCGCACAAAAACGGCAGTAAATACGAACAAAAAATGCACTAAATCCGCAGGAAAAATGCAGGTCATTTGACCTGCGGATTTAGCAAAATCCATGTGGAAAAATCTGCACCGTGTGCACATAGCCTTAGTGCAGTTTTTGTGCGGAATTCCTCTGCAGTTTTTGTGCGGAATTCCTCTGCAGTTTTTCACCTGCGGATTTCTATAATGGAGCAGATGTAAAACCTGCAGCAGAACTGCACAAAAGAAGTGATATGCTGCAGTTTTAAATCTGCACCAAATCTGCATGGAAAAATCTGCAGCATGTGCACAGCGGTTTTGTTTTACATAGCCTTAAATGGTACTGTACATCACTTGCAGTTCTGCAGGGCCAAATCTGCAGCAGAACTGCAGAAGAATCCGCACCGTGTGCAAATACCCTAAATGCTAAAACTGACCTGCCGTTATGATTATCCAGGTGATTACGAGTTCATAGACACCAAACATGGCTAGGTTCTTTTTTTATCTAAGTGGTGAAAGGAAATTCCAAACTTTGGCTAAAAAAAAAAATTGCCATTTTCCGAGACCCGTACCTTCTCCATTTTTCATGATCTGGGGTTGGGTGAGGGCTTATTTTTTGTGCGCTGAAGTTTTTATTGACGATATTCTGGTGCAGATATGATCTTTTGATCGCCCGTTATTGCATTTTATTGCAATGTAGCAGTGACCAAAAAAATCTAATTCTGGCTTTTCAAATTTTTTTTCTCGCTTAGCCGTGTAACGATCCGATTAATTTTTTTTTTTAATATTGATAGATCGGGCAATTCTGAATGCGGTGATAGCGGTACCAAATATTTCCAGGACGTCCACCTGACAGCACCATGGAGGACGTCGTCCTCCTCCTTACAGGGACAGGAAAAGCACACGAGAGGTTAAAAGGTCATGTCCCACCCCCTCTCCCTCAGTGGTTTTCCTGTCCCTGCATGGAGGGGGACACGAGAGAATGAGCTGAACTTACTGGAGGGGCTCAGGGGATCGTGCAGCCAGTCCAATCCTTCCCCTGTCAAGAGGTCCCGGGGCTGAAACTCTCCGAGGGGGAGTCCCTCTGCTCCAAAGGCCAGGAGCAGGACGACGCTCCTGGAGGGAGCCGTTCCTCCCCATGGGAGGCTCTCGGCTCCAGGATTCACAGCCATAGCAGGCGATGGTCGGCTCCCCGTAGTCAGCTGGCCGAGCGGGCACCGGCAGGAGGACGGCGCGGTCGGCGCCGGGAGGAAGGAGCGGCAGCTCCAACAGACCGCCACAGCCGACGGGGGTCGGCCCCCGCAGGCGTCAGGCCGAGCGGGCACTAGCGGCAGGAGCATAGCGCGGTCGTGCGCAGGCGCAGCCCGGGCAGGAAGTGGAGGAGGCGGCCCATCGCAAGAGTTCACGCGTCACGTCCGGTGACGTTGCAGAATCGCGCAGGATGGAAGAAAACGCTCCAGCAGGTGGAGGGGTAAGTGCGCAGGGCGCAGACCACCCTCCCCTACCCATCCCCGCAGCCCAGTTCTGAGTAGGTGCCCCATTCTGTATTATTAGGAAAAGGGAACTCCGGCTGAATCCCCCTCTGGGGTGAAGGACCCGGCAAAAGCCACCTCCAAATCGGTCCGATGCCCTGTATGTAGGACAAAGCTGCCAGACACCTATAACAAGACCCTATGCGGACCCTGTACCTCAAGGGTCATAGGCGAGGAACAGCCATCCCTCCTTTCGGAAATGAGATTGCTGATAAGGGAGGAAGTTCAGGCCTCTACAGCCAGCCTCGCACGGCGTCAGTCCCCCAGCCCAGGCCACAAGCGTCCAAGGTGGGAAGCAGACCCAGTTACGGAAGCAAGCCCTAGTGAGGAGTCCGACTTCCGGGATTCAGATCAGGAGGAAGAAGGCGAGATCCTGGGGGATAGACAGGATCAGAGCAGGAAGTACCTGTTCAGACTGGAGGACACGGATGAGTTGGTCCAGGCAGTCAGAAATACTATGCAAATAGAGGAAGTCCCTAGACCATAGTCCAGACAGGACTTAATGTTTGGAGGACTGGTGGCCCGGAAACAGGTAGTGTTCCCCGTAAGTGAACACATCAAGACAATGGTCCAGGAGGAGTGGAAAGAGGCAGAGCATCGGTTGATACTCTCCCGAGACTTTAAAAATAGACTGCCTTTTGATCCCGAGGAAACACGGGCATGGGAGGAAGTCCCTAAAATAGACGAATAGACGTTCCAGTCGCAAAGGTTACAAAAAAGACGGCCATCCCATTCGAGGACTCATCAGGTCTCCGAGACCCGATGGATAGGAAGGCAGACGTCTTGTTAAAGAGAACATGGGAGACGTCGGCGGCTCTTATTAGGGCCAACATAGCAGCCACCTCGGTGGCCAGGTCTATGTTTTTGTGGATGGGGCAGTTGGAGGAACACCTAACCAACAAGACCCCTAGATCAGAGATTCTAGCATCCCTTCCTCTCATGAAATTGGCCACGGCGTTCCTGTTGGATACGTCGGCTGAGTCAGTGAGGTTTGCAGCCAGAAACAGCTCCCTCTCTAATGCGGCCCGAAGAGCAGTCTGGCTTAAATCCTGGTCGGGGGATAACGCTTCTAAAACAAAGCTATGCGCCATCCCCTTCTCGGGCCTGAGGGTATTTGGTCCAGCCCTAGATAACATTCTAGAGCTAGTGTCTGATAAAAATAAGGGATTCCCGGAGGAAAAACCCAGACGGCCCCAGCCCTTTCGGAGAGGCTCCTTGTCTAGGAGACAGACTGACTTTAGGGACAGGGCAAGGTCCAATAGAAGCTCCTATAGGAGCTCCTTCAACCAAGGTGGGAGGAACAGGGGTCCCCTCTTCACATCAACATCTAGATCGAGGAGGCAATGACGCCATAGGTATTGGGGGGAGACTTCGCCACTTCGCAGCAAATTGGTCCCGTGTCACCCACAATCAGTGGGTCCTCAGAACCATCGCGGAAGGCTACAGTATAGAGCTTTATTCACCTCCCCCCAACAGATATATTGCCCCCACTGTCGTCCCGGAGGACTCCGCAATGTGGACGGACCTACAGGACATGGTCAGCTCAAAAGTCATAGTACCAGTTCCCCCATCGGAAAGAGGAAGAGGGCACTACTCTTCCCTGTTTTCGATCTCAAAACAGTGCGGGACTCGCCGGATGATCATAAACTTGAAACCACTGAATGCCTGGGACAGGTACAAGAGATTCCGGATGGAATCGATCCGATCCGCAATCCTCCTAATAGACAGGAACGCCATCATGTGCACCCTAGACCTAAAAAAGGCATACTACCAGGTCCCTATCCATCCCTCATCCCAGAGACTACTAAGGTTTGCGGTCAGTTTACCAGCCCGGACCTGCCACTTCCAGTTCCAGTGTCTTCCATTTGGGTTGGCTTCAGCTCCCAGAATCTTTACAAAGCTGGTGGTGGAGGTGGTGGCCTACCTGAGAGATCAGGGTATTGTGATCATTCCATATCTAGACGACTTCCTACTGGTGGCAAGATCCAAAGAAGCGCTCATTCGAGACAGGAACCGAGCAACTACCGTAATGGAGTTCCTTGGCTGGGTGATCAATTGGGAGAAGTCGAACCTCAGGCCAGAGACCAGGAAAGTATTTCTCGGAGTCCTTCTAGACTCAGCCGACAGAATATCCTGGCTACCTGAGCAGAAGCATAGAACTATTCAGGCCAGAACCAGAGACCTGTTGTGGCGTCAATGCTCCATAAGAGAGGCAATGGAGGTCTTGGGCCTCATGACGGCCTGCATCCCGTGTGTCCGATGGGCCCAATTCCACTCGAGATCATTACAGAGAGAGATCCTCGCAAAGTGGGACAGAAGTCAGGCGTCGCTAGACAAACCCCTAAGGCTGCCAGAACGAGTAAAGGAGTCCCTTCGGTGGTGGACACAGTCCAGAAACCTTCAAGTGGGCGTACTATGGACAACCTCTCCATACGTGGTAGTCACCACAGACGCCAGTGCGTGGGGATGGGGAGCCCACATAGCAGGGAAGATCTTCCAAGGAAAATGGCCAGTAGACATCAGGACCAGATCCTCCAATTTCAGGGAGCTCTTCGCGGTCTGGGAAGCGTTGCGGCGAAACCAGTCGGTACTAATGAATCGTCACGTTCGCATATTATCCGACAATATAACGGCAGTGGCATTCCTGAAGCACCAGGCAGGGCCCAGACATCAACTACTACAGGCCCTGGCAGGAAAAATATTCACATGGGCAGAACGAACAGTCCGATCAGTGACCGCAGTACACTTAGAAGGCTCCCAGAACGAAGTAGCAGACTACTTGAGCAGACAACAGATCCACCCGACAGAGTAGGAACTGAACGTGGAAATCTTTGACCATCATTGTCAGCGTTGGGGGACCCCCAGTATAGATCTTTTCACAAGCCGGAAGAACTCGAAGGTCCCCAGATTCTACTCCCTGAATCCGACGGACCACCCGGAAGGCGTAGACGCCCTGAGTCAGACTTGGGGAGAATGCCTCTCTTATGCGTTCCCACCACTGGCTCTCGTACCGGCAGTGCTCAGGAAGATACGCGAGGACCACGCAAGAGAGATGTTGATTGTGCCATACTGGCCTAAGAGAAGCTGGTTTCCCCTTCTAGGAGCCATGACAGTAGGGAATCCAGTCGAGCTACCCCCCGTGGAAGGACATCATCCACCAGGGCCCGATCCACCACCCGAACCCAGCAAGACTCCACCTATCGGCTTGGATCCTGAGAGGGACATCCTGAAGGCAAAGGGGTTGTCGGATCAGATCATATCCACCCTACAGGCCAGTAGGAAACCGGTGACATCCGCAATCTATCGAAAGATATGGAAAAAATTCTGTCTGGAGGGTGGCAGGTCTGATCTCGTGGCAGGCACCCCTGACCTCCCTAGCATACTAAGCTTTTTGCAGGCAGGGTTTAATAAAGGCCTTAAGCCCAGCACTCTAAAAGTCCAGATTTCGGCCTTGAGCACCTTCTTCGATTACCAGTTAGCTTCCCATCCCTGGGTAATAAGATTTATAAGAGCCACGCAGCGCCTGCGCCCCACGATTAGGCAGCTCACCCCGCCTTGGGACCTGGACCTGGTACTCAGGTTTCTCTGTACAGACCCCTACGCTCTCAGCGAGAAAATAACCATCTATGCTCTCACTCGTAAAACGGCCTTCCTGGTAGCCATTACCACGGCCAAAAGAATAGGGGAGATCCAGGCCCTGTCCACTAAGGACCCATATTTCCAGATAAGAAATGACCGTATAATCTTAAGGTTAGACCCAGCATTTACCCCAAAGGTAGCCTCTTCTAAAAATTTAAACCAAGAGATAGTGTTACCATCTTTCTGTGATAATCCCCGTAATAAAAAGGAACAGAGTCTTCACTCACTGGATGTGAGGCGGGTAGTTCTAGACTATCTAGAGGCCACCAATAGCTGGCGCATCGGCCCAAACCTGTTCATCCTTTTTGGGGGGAAAAATAAGGGGAAGAAGGCCTCTAAGGCGTCCATCGCGTGCTGGATTACCTCAGTAATCTCTGACGCCTACCAAGCCGAAGGCGCCAAACCTCCAGATTCCATAAAGGCCCACTCTACAAGGGCGGTATCGGCCTCATGGGCCAAACGGGCGGGGGCGTCAGTTGATCAGATTTGTAGAGCAGCAACCTGGGCCAATCTTAATACATTCTGCAAGCACTACAAGCTTGATGTGCTATCTGGTCAGCAGACCGCATTTGGGAGAAAAGTTCTCCAGGCGGTAATACCACCCTGAGGAGGTGCTTTGGTACTCTCCATGTTGCTGTCAGGTGGACGTCCTGGAAAATAGGTATTAGACCTACCAGTAATGATGTTTCCAGGAGTCCATCCTGACAGCACGGGTAGTTCCCTCCCTGTTATGTTATACTATGTTGTATTATGTTATGTCATATGCTGTAATATGATTGTTTCATTAAACTGTTACTAGCATCATCCACCTTGTGGTACTTGTTAAATCACTGAGGGAGAGGGGGTGGGACATGGCCTTTTAACCTCTCGTGTGCTTTTCCTGTCCCTGTAAGGAGGAGGAGGACGTCCTCCATGGTGCTGTCAGAATGGACTCCTGGAAACATCATTACCGGTAGGTCTAATACCTATTGTCTGTTTGATTTTTTTTTATTTTGAATGGGGTGAAAGGAGGGTAATTTGAACTTTTATATGTTTTTAAATATTTTTATAAACATTTATTTTTTTACTTTTGGCGTCCTTCAATAGTCTCCATGAGAGACTAGAAGCTGCCATAATTCAATCGCCTCTGCTACATACAGGCGATGATCAGATCACCTGTATGTAGCAGAAATGCTCACTTGCTATGAGCACCGACCACTGGGCGACACTCGTAGCAATCTGGCTATGACAACCATAGAGGTCTGGTGGACACCTCTGGTTGTCATGCCAACGCATTGGTGACCCGTGATCATTTGACGGGGTCACCGATGGGTGGGATTTCTGGCATGCTTTTGGAAAGTGCGAGTTAAATGCTGTTGTCAGAAATTGACAGTGACATTTAACAGGTTAACAGCCGCGGGTGGATCGCGATTCCACCCGAGGCTGTTCAAAACAGCTGACAAGTGCGGGGAAAGATGTGGGCTCGGCACTAGATCTCACATCAAAGGGAGGGAGTCCGACTTGGGCGCAGTATTACGCCCAACATCGGGAAGGGGTTAAAAAATAAATAACCCTTTAAGAACCATGTGATTTTCTGTTTGTTCTTTCCTTTTTTCCTTCCCTTATCCCAAGAGACATAACTTTCTTTTTTCTGCCCACATAGCCGTATGAGGGCTTGTTTCTTTGCGGGACGAGCTGTACTTTTGATTGACTCATTTCGTTTTATCATGTGATTGACTGGAAAATGGGGAAAAAAAATAATTCCAAGAGTGATGATAAAGCAAAAAAGCACATTTCAGCACTTTTTAAAAAACTTTTTATTTACAGTGTTAATTTTATGGTAAAACTGA
Organism: Dendrobates tinctorius; assembly: GCF_039654945.1. Lineage (NCBI taxonomy): Eukaryota > Metazoa > Chordata > Amphibia > Anura > Dendrobatidae > Dendrobates > Dendrobates tinctorius. Next base: position 789,722 of record NW_027361786.1, on the reverse strand, counting down.
CCTGGCATTATGACTCTCCAGGTCGGTACAATTACACAGATACCAAACATATTATAAGCAACACAGAAAAGGAGGGTTTTTGGCAAAAAAAAGTAAATTATTAAGAACACAATAACATACATAACCTACAAAAGGATGAAAAAAAGCACCAAAAAACCTCAGGTGACCGACAATTTCATACAATAAACAAAGGGCACTAGTGCATATACATAATTGTAGGTAATACCATAGGGTAAAGAAGGGATGGACAATGTGCCTACAGACAGACAAGGAAAAAAGACTCCTGACATTACCAACAGGGAATATACTGTAAACCTGCCATAATAGACATAAAGAGCCTGGTAGATGCCATGCCAGCAGTGGAGAGTGGTCAGTTAGAACAATGCCGCAATGGGCAAGAAAAGGCATCATCAATATACCTACCACTGGCTAATAGCAACTAAACTTTTACGACGTATTAAGGCAGAAAATCCTTACACAGGTGAGAGTAAAGTGGCCACATGGGGAATGAAAAGCCTCGACGCGCGTTTCGCCTCTTATCTGTGCTGGCTTCCTCGGGGATAAGGTAAAAAGCACTAGCTATTTATCAACCAGGACCTATGTTCACGTGGTCGATTTCACCCAATCTAGGCGCATGTGTGAGAGCTTACCGCACCGCACAGGGGAACGCTCACAGCAAAGAGACATAGGTTATCTCCAAGGGGTGCGCGGACACACTATAGATGCCGAGGACAGAGAAGGGAACGCAAGACAGCAGAGAACATGCGCGCACTCTGATACTTCAGGGTGTGGGAGCTATACAGTTAGCCGCTCCCACCATTAACTTCCAAAATCCTCTCTTGTCACTACTCATCAAGGCTTGGTAAGACAGGGGCCCAGTTGAAACCATGTTTGCTCGTTAAGCTGGAAGGGGACATTGAAGATGTCACAGTAGCCAAAACACTTGTCGATGTCCCAAAAACGGAAATGTCAGGAATTGTTGCGGCCGAACCAGGACCTGTTCTCAGATTTTCTGGGGTGTATAGATGTCATAGAACATGAGATTCTGATGGGTGAATTCGAAGCCCTACCAAATTCCAGAAGCCCACCGAGAACTGATCTCCCAGGAAGTGATGTCTATGCTGAAACTCGGAGTCACTGAGGAATCTAAGAGTGGGTGGTCTAACGCAGGGGTAGATTAGGAGTAGCCAGGGCCCCCCAAGGTTCCTGATGTATGACGTGACATGTCACATTACTTCTCGATAGATCATGTGATGGGTCATGTAACACACAGGTGATCTGGGGCAGTTAGCAGATTTTTGAAGGTAAGGCTGGGTCTGGTGTTGAATAAAACAACCCTATCTTCCGACAATGGCCATGAAGTTTCGTAGAAGCCAGCAGATTATTGTTCCCTCCTTTTTTTTTTTAAATGATCTTAAGAGAAACTTCTCACGCTAGATGTTAGACGGACTCTAGTATAATACTTAGCGGTGACAAAACAGTGGAGGAAGAGTTGGTCCTTGTTGGTTTCCTTCCAAGGATCTAGGAAAGGCCTGAATGTGACAAGGGTGTACCCTAGCTGGAAGGATTAGGGAGGCCAGTAGGTTAGCCTACTCACTTTACTCAGCCTGTCGCAACCTCTTGGGCAGAGAAGGCGTAAGTACGGAAGTATCTATCGACCAGATATGTAAGGCAGCAACATGGTCCTCTCCTTCCACCTTCTATACACCTGGGCTTGATTTACCCTCCTCTCCCGATCCATCCTTCAGTAGAAACGGTGTTACAAGCAGTGGTCCCTCCCTAAGATTCTGCATAAATCTCTCAGGTGGTGCTGTCATGGGGAAAATGGGATTTTCCAGAGCCCATGACCGCCCCCTAATATCCCCCCCCCCATCACTGGTGGGTGTGCACTGTTTAGTTGGGGGGTGTGTAGTCTAGAAGATGTGGTGGTATTGATTGGTGATGGTTTCTACATATAATTGGACGTCCTCTCATGCCCTGGGGGAGAGGTTCCTCCCTTTTATTCTGTAGGTTTCCTGTTCTCGATGGGTGGATCTCCTCTCTCAGGCGGGGCCTGTCATGGGCTCTGGAAAATCCTGTTACAGGTAAGTAATTAAGATTTTATCTACTGAATACTGAGCTCTGTATAACTCTGCCCACACCACTAATTGTCAGCTTTTCTCCCCAGGTCCAGTGTACACAGAAAGCAGCCAATCAGTGATGGGGGCGGAGTAGGACTTGGAGGCACGAGACACCTAGTCCTATAGTGATAATCCCCTGCTGATAAAACTCTGATTGTATTGAAACAGCAAAACACAGCCCCGTAAGTGACACATCGCTGGAATAAGTTTCTCTGCCCCTACATCATGCTGCTCTCAAATTACATAGCACATTATTTCTTCCCAGACAATCCCTTTCACATTTGGGCTACCACAATAAGCAGCTGTTTTCAGCGGATTTGGATTTTCAGAAGAAATATAATATTACATAGCGACTCTTTAGCTGACGTTACGATGGCCAAGGATGATGGGTGTGAGGACACCGGGGGGGTCAGTAATCCAGTATCTAATATTTTGTTTCTTAAGTCCGTTACCATTTTCAAACTCTCTACTGGCTGTCGGTGCATAGAAGTTTTGGAAAAGCTGTTCCCAGGGCCTACTCCGCTCTGTGTGCACACTACGGGGCTGGATGGGTTTTCAACCCCTGGAGATGCAGTTGTGACAGCAGCATTTAAAGGGAGTGTGTCATCCGGACATGAGGTTGTTGGGTTTTAAATAATTTTTATTTCTATAGTGCAAACCTATTCGGCAGCACTTTATATTACAGAGAGGACTTCTACAGACAATGACGACATTACAGAATAACACAACTCAGAGACCAGGAGGAGCGAGGGTCCTGATCACAGGATACAGTCTGAGGAAATAGGGGAGAGACAGAAGGTAAAAAGCGCCTGTACTGTACGGTCCGGTCATAATATAATAATACACTGCTCAAAAAAATAAAGGGAACACAACCCCCATCTGTGGACGTCAGGCCCTCAGACCATCCTCATGGAGTCGGTTTCTAACCGTTTGTGCAGACACATGCACATTTGTGGCCTGCTGGAGGTCATTTTGCAGGGCTCTGGCAGTGCTCCTCCTGTTCCTCCTTATACAAAGGCAGAGGTAGCGGTCCTGCTGCTGGGCTGTTGCCCTCCTATGGCCCCCTCCACGTCTCCTGGTGTACTGGCCTGTCTCCTGGTAGCGCTTCCCGCCTTTGGACACTACGCTGACAGACACAGCAAAACTTCTTGCCACAGCTCGCATTGATGTGCCATCCTGGATGAGCTGCACTACCTGAGCCACTTGTGTGGGTTGTAGAGTTTGTCTCATGCTACCATGAGTGTGAAGCACAACCAACATTCAAAAGTGACCAAAACATCAGCCAGAAAGCATTGGTACTGAGATGTGGTCTGTGGTCCCCACCTGCAGAACCACTCCTTTATTGAGTGTGTCTTGATAATTGCCAATAATTTCCATCTGTTGTCTATTCCATTTGCACAACAGCATGTGAAATTGATTGTCAGTCAGTGTTGCTTCCGAAGTGGACAGTTTGATTTCACAGAAGTTTGATTTACATGGAGTTATATTCTGCTGTTTAAGTGTTCCCTTTATTTTTTTGAGCAGTGTATATTCACGCAATGCTGCACGATCCGGTCACCAGCCTGTATGTGTACAGGTACAGAGAGCTATTAAGTGCATGGAGGGTGTGTGAACACATGCTACGAGGGACCTGATTTTAAAGACCATTTTGTAAGAGAAAAACGGGGATAGTTAGATAAGTGAGGAGGGGGCGATAGGTCAGTCTAAAGAATGTGTTTTTAGGTCAAGCTTAAAACTGTGGGTATTGGGAATTTATTGAATTATCCAGGGTAATGCATTCCAGAGAAATGGCACAGCATGAGAGAAGTCTTGGAGGCGGGAGTGGAAGGTTCAGAATATTGAGGATGTTAGTTTTAGGTCATGAGTGGAACGGAGGGTGCGGGAAGGATGGAAGACTGAGATGAAGGAGATGTTGGGTGGTGCTGAACCTTGGAGCCCTTTGTGGGTGTGAGTGATAAGTTTATATTGGACTCTAGTGGAAGGGTAACCAGGGCAGTGGCTGGCATGGGGTACAGGCAACCAGTGCAGGGGTCTCCAACACACATTCTGAATACAGCTCCTAATTCTTCTTCATGAAGCCCACAGGCATAGGAGCTCCTGTGATGATCGCGACTCGGTCCAGGGGCCGCTGATGTCAGCAATTCTTTTCAGTTGAATGTGCGTCCTTGGACCAGCTCTCTGCACCACAATACCAATATGAGATGCCGGTCAATCAGAAGTCAGCAGCTGGCATCGGCAGGCCGGCGCTGGCAACGTGTGGTGTCACTGCCATGCGCCGCCTAGGCTGCGGTAGAGAAGAAGACGCTGTTCACTGAGTGAGTGGAGGTCAGGTGAGAAACATTTGTTGTAATGTGTTTTTGAAATGTGGCAGAATTGGGGAAATTACAACAAGATAGGAACCAAGATGGGGCATTACTACAAGACGGGAACCAGGATGGGACATTACTGCAAGTCAGGGACCAAGATGGGACATTACTACAAGACGGGGACCAAGATGGGACATTACTACAAGACGGGGACCAAGATGGGACATTACTACAAGATGGGGACCAGGATGGGACATTACTACAAGACGGGAGCCAGGATGGGACATTACTACAGGACGAGAACCAGGATAGGTCTCTACTAGAAGACGGGGACCAGGATGGGACATTACTACAAGATGGGGACCAGGATGGGACATTACTACAAGACGGGGACCAGGATTGGACATTACTACAGGACGTGAACCAGGATGAGACATTACTACAAGACAGGGAACAGGATGGGACATTAATACAAGACGGGGACCAGGATGAGACATTACTACAGAACGAGAACCAGGATGGGACATTACTACAAGATGGGAACCAAGATGGGACATTACTACAAGATGGGAACCAGGATGGGACATTACTACAGCACAAGAACCAGGATGGGACCCTACTAGAAGATGAGGACCAGGATGGGACATTACTAAAAGACGGGGACCAGGATGGGACATTAATACAAGATGGAGACCAGGATGGGACATTACTACAAGATGGGGACCAGGATGGGACATTACTACAAGATTGGGACCGGGATGGAGACATTACTACAAGATGGAGACCGGGATGGGGCCATTACTACAAGATGGAGACCGGGATGGGGACATTACTACAAGATGGGGACCAGGATGGGACATTACTACAAGATGGAGACCAGGATGGGACATTAGTACAAGATGGAGACCGGGATGGGGACATTACTACAAGATGGAGACCAGGATGGACAAGATGGGGACCGGGATGGGGACATTACTACAAGATGGGGACTGGGATGGGGACATTACTACAAGATGGAGACCGGGATGGGGACATTGCTACAAGAAGGGGACAAGAACCAGGATGGGACACTACTAGAAGACGGGGACCAGGATGGGACACTACTAGAAGACGGGAACCAGGATGGGACATTACTACAGGACGAGAACCAGGATGGGTCCCTACTAGAAGACGGGGACCAGGATGGGACATAACTACAAGATGGAGACCGGGATGGGGACATTACTACAAGATGGAGACTGGGATGAGGACATTACTACAAGATGGAGACCAGGATGGGGACATTACTACAAGATGGAGACCGGGATGGGGACATTGCTACAAGAAGGGGACAAGAACCAGGATGGGACACTACTAGAAGACAGGGACCAGGATGGGACACTACTAGAAGACGGGAACCAGGATGGGACATTACTACAGGACGAGAACCAGGATGGGTCCCTACTAGAAGACGGGGACCAGGATGGGACATAACTACAAGATGGAGACCGGGATGGGGACATTGCTACAAGATGGGGACGAGTAAAAAACAAATCTGAACTGAGACAAGTAAGTTAAAGTGTATGCACAATGTAAGTGCATTTTAACACATGACCATTAACCAGAGAAAACAGAAAGCAAAAAACACAAATATCCTGAACTAAAAGTAAAAAATATACTGCAAATAATGCATAAAGGTGATAATAATAATAAGGGTATTTAGTAAACATAATTTTGATCAAAATAATGTACAAGCCATCCCGCCACGTCACGGCAACCCTTGTGGGACAGTCCCTACTCTAGTATTTAAAACTTTTTCAATTGCCAAGTGGCGTGAATGTGAATAAGGGTCGAGCGGCTGAACCACTTGTAACAGCTTAGGCCAGACTGGATGGCTTTCCCAGCTCAGAAAAAGGGCGGTCACACCCATATATGCACTGAATGCACAATGAAATGAATAAAAAACAAATCTGAACTGAGACAAGTAAGTTAAAGTGTATGCACAATGTAAGTGCATTTTAACACATGACCATTAACCAGAGAAAACAGAAAGCAAAAAACACAAATATCCTGAACTAAAAGTAAAAAATATACTGCAAATAATGCATAAAGGTGATGATAATAATAATAAGGGTATTTAGTAAACATAATTTTGATCAAAATAATGCACAAGCCATCCCGCCACGTCACGGCAACCCTTGTGGGACAGAAGATGGGGACGAGAACCAGGATGGGACACTACTAGAAGACGGGGACCAGGATGGGACATTACTACAGGACGAGAACGAGGATAGGACATTACTACAAGAAAGGAACCAGGATGGTACATTACTACAAGGCGAGGACCAGGATGGGACATTACTACAAGACGGGAACCTGGATGGGACATAACTACATTAGTCGGGGACCAGGATGTTTGAGACCCCTGTTGTAGCGGGTGGAGACTATGATCCTGGCTGCCACATCCAGGATGGATTGGAGAGGGGAGAGTTTGGTAAGAGGGAGACGGATCAGTAGTTGCAATAGTCCATGTGAGAATGAATAAGAGAAACAGCTAAACATTTTGCGGGGTCAGCGGTGAGAATAGTGTGAATTCTAGAGATGTTCTTGAGGTGACACATGAGTAAGCGAGTGATCAAATGTAACCCGCAGACAGCGGCCATGTTACTGGGGAGTGATGGTGGAACCACACATGGGAATATCGGACAGACAGTGGGTAAAATAAGTATTTGATACACTAATGATTTTGCAAGTTTTCCCACCTACACCGAATGGAGGGGTCTGTAATTTTTACTTTTTTACAACGCTGGTTTCGAATGGTCTGAGTTGACACTTGGACGCCTCTCGGGAATGTGCGGCATTCATTATTGTCCAGTGACCCTGTCATCAGCGTGACTGCAGGCCGCGGGGTGGAGACGCCCGCCCTTTTGTAATGAAGCATCTAATGAGCGTGTGCAGGAAGGAGGAGGAGGCGAGCTGTATTAGCAGGAGATGAGTACAGAACTCACCCGCTCCGAGATTGGCTGTGAAGACCCTCGGCACGAAGAGTGGAAGCCCCCTTGCTTGGCTGGAGATACAATGCATGGATAGAAACGTCACCATATTATTAGTACAATTTAACCCTTTCATGACACATGAAGCACAGACACGTCATAGGCTGGCTGATGGCAGGCAAAGCTGACGTTTCCCGGGAGATGATTGTGGAATTGATTTTTTTTTTGGCAATTTTGCCATTTTACTGGTTTCCAGTACACTATATTGTAACATGAATGGTGTCATTCAAAAGGACAACTCGTCCCGCAAAAAACGAGCCCTCACACGGCCATAGGGACAGAAAAAAATAAAGTTACGGCTCTGAGATCGGATTACAAATGTCACTCCGGCGATACTTATCGGGCGATCTGGTCGCGCTGCCCTGCGACCGTCTCTCAGACTCTAGAGCGCATGTGCATCATGACGCCATCGGCAGCGCCTTCCCCCGGTATCCAAGGTAACAGCAACGAGGGCGTGGCAGCGTCCGAATCGACCAATCAAAGCGAACCTCGCCGGCTGGTTTAAACTCGACCAATGAGCGCCCGCCTCAGTGTTGTGCTTGCTCAGGTCAGGTGCTGGGAGGACAGAGACGAGAGTGAGGCTGCTGTCAGACATGGCGGCCGCCGGGTCCGTTAGAGCTGTCGGGACGGAAGACGATGACGGGGAAGTGTTCCTGAAGGAGGAGCGCGAGAGCCGGCTGGAGCCGCAGGAGATCCGGAGTCGGGTGGAGAGGATGAAGCGGGAGGTGAAGAACCGGAGGAAGATCCTCATCAAAGGGCTCCCGGGAGACGTCAGCAACCAGGTGAGCGACCGCCGGGGAGGGGGGGAGAGTGTGAGCGACCGCCGGGGAGGGGGAGAGTGTGAGCGACCGCCGGGGAGGGGGGGAGAGTGTGAGCGACCGCCGGGGAGGGGGGGGAGAGTGTGAGCGACCGCCGGGGAGGGGGGGGAGAGTGTGAGCGACCGCCGGGGAGGGGGGGAGAGTGTGAGCGACCGCCGGGGAGGGGGGGAGAGTGTGAGCGACCGCCGGGGAGGGAGAGAGAGTGTGAGCGACCGCCGGGGAGGGGGGGGAGAGTGTGAGCGACCGCCGGGGAGGGAGAGAGAGTGTGAGCGACCGCCGGGGAGGGAGAGAGAGTGTGAGCGACCGCCGGGGAGGGGGGGGAGAGTGTGAGCGACCGCCGGGGAGGGGGGGGAGAGTGTGAGCGACCGCGGGGAGGGGGAGAGTGTGAGCGACCGCCGGGGAGGGGGGGAGAGTGTGAGCGACCGCCGGGGAGGGGGGGAGAGTGTGAGCGACCGCCGGGGAGGGAGAGAGAGTGTGAGCGACCGCGGGGAGGGGGGGGAGAGTGTGAGCGACCGCGGGGAGGGGGGGGAGAGTGTGAGCGACCGGCCGGGGAGGGGGGGGGGAGAGTGTGAGCGACCGGCCGGGGAGGGGGGGGAGAGTGTGAGCGACCGGCCGGGGAGGGGGGGGGAGAGTGTGAGCGACCGGCCGGGGAGGGGGGGGAGAGTGTGAGCGACCGGCCGGGGAGGGGGGGGAGAGTGTGAGCGACCGGCCGGGGAGGGGGGGGAGAGTGTGAGCGACCGGCCGGGGAGGGGGGGGAGAGTGTGAGCGACCGGCCGGGGAGGGGGGGGAGAGTGTGAGCGACCGGCCGGGGAGGGGGGGGAGAGTGTGAGCGACCGGCCGGGGAGGGGGGGGAGAGTGTGAGCGACCGGCCGGGGAGGGGGGGGAGAGTGTGAGCGACCGGCCGGGGAGGGGGGGGAGAGTGTGAGCGACCGGCCGGGGAGGGGGGGGAGAGTGTGAGCGACCGGCCGGGGAGGGGGGGGAGAGTGTGAGCGACCGGCCGGGGAGGGGGGGGAGAGTGTGAGCGACCGGCCGGGGAGGGGGGGGAGAGTGTGAGCGACCCGCCGGGGAGGGGGGGGAGAGTGTGAGCGACCCGCCGGGGAGGGGGGGGAGAGTGTGAGCGACCCGCCGGGGAGGGGGGGGAGAGTGTGAGCGACCCGCCGGGGAGGGGGGGGAGAGTGTGAGCGACCCGCCGGGGAGGGGGGGGAGAGTGTGAGCGACCCGCCGGGGAGGGGGGGGAGAGTGTGAGCGACCCGCCGGGGAGGGGGGGGAGAGTGTGAGCGACCCGCCGGGGAGGGGGGGGAGAGTGTGAGCGACCCGCCGGGGAGGGGGGGGAGAGTGTGAGCGACCCGCCGGGGAGGGGGGGGAGAGTGTGAGCGACCCGCCGGGGAGGGGGGGGAGAGTGTGAGCGACCCGCCGGGGAGGGGGGGGAGAGTGTGAGCGACCCGCCGGGGAGGGGGGGGAGAGTGTGAGCGACCCGCCGGGGAGGGGGGGGAGAGTGTGAGCGACCCGCCGGGGAGGGGGGGGAGAGTGTGAGCGACCCGCCGGGGAGGGGGGGGGAGAGTGTGAGCGACCCGCCGGGGAGGGGGGGGAGAGTGTGAGCGACCCGCCGGGGAGGGGGGGGAGAGTGTGAGCGACCCGCCGGGGAGGGGGGGGAGAGTGTGAGCGACCCGCCGGGGAGGGGGGGGAGAGTGTGAGCGACCCGCCGGGGAGGGGGGGGAGAGTGTGAGCGACCCGCCGGGGAGGGGGGGGAGAGTGTGAGCGACCCGCCGGGGAGGGGGGGGAGAGTGTGAGCGACCCGCCGGGGAGGGGGGGGAGAGTGTGAGCGACCCGCCGGGGAGGGGGGGGAGAGTGTGAGCGACCCGCCGGGGAGGGGGGGGAGAGTGTGAGCGACCCGCCGGGGAGGGGGGGGAGAGTGTGAGCGACCCGCCGGGGAGGGGGGGGAGAGTGTGAGCGACCCGCCGGGGAGGGGGGGGAGAGTGTGAGCGACCCGCCGGGGAGGGGGGGGAGAGTGTGAGCGACCCGCCGGGGAGGGGGGGGAGAGTGTGAGCGACCCGCCGGGGAGGGGGGGGAGAGTGTGAGCGACCCGCCGGGGAGGGGGGGGAGAGTGTGAGCGACCCGCCGGGGAGGGGGGGGAGAGTGTGAGCGACCCGCCGGGGAGGGGGGGGAGAGTGTGAGCGACCCGCCGGGGAGGGGGGGGAGAGTGTGAGCGACCCGCCGGGGAGGGGGGGGAGAGTGTGAGCGACCCGCCGGGGAGGGGGGGGAGAGTGTGAGCGACCCGCCGGGGAGGGGGGGGGAGAGTGTGAGCGACCCGCCGGGGAGGGGGGGGAGAGTGTGAGCGACCCGCCGGGGAGGGGGGGGAGAGTGTGAGCGACCCGCCGGGGAGGGGGGGGAGAGTGTGAGCGACCCGCCGGGGAGGGGGGGGAGAGTGTGAGCGACCCGCCGGGGAGGGGGGGGAGAGTGTGAGCGACCCGCCGGGGAGGGGGGGGAGAGTGTGAGCGACCCGCCGGGGAGGGGGGGGGGAGAGTGTGAGCGACCCGCCGGGGAGGGGGGGGGAGAGTGTGAGCGACCCGCCGGGGAGGGGGGGGAGAGTGTGAGCGACCCGCCGGGGAGGGGGGGGAGAGTGTGAGCGACCCGCCGGGGAGGGGGGGGAGAGTGTGAGCGACCCGCCGGGGAGGGGGGGGAGAGTGTGAGCGACCCGCCGGGGAGGGGGGGGAGAGTGTGAGCGACCCGCCGGGGGGGGGGGGGGGGGGGGAGAGTGTGAGCGACCGCCGGGGGGGGGGGGGGGGGGGGAGAGTGTGAGCGACCGCCGAGGGGGTTTCTTCTCCTTTACCTCCACCTCCTGGGTCACGTCACCCTCTCATGGCTCATGCTGGTGGCAGATAGAAACTGGGCTCCCGTGTGTCCCCATCCCTAGGGTCGGTCAGTAGCCCCCCAGTAGCCATGTCAGTCCATTGACACTTGTCCTCACTGGTGGTAGAAACTTTCTGGCTATGGTCAGCAGGTGCTGACTTTTCTCCATCAGACATCTCTTCTGTATTACAGCTGCTGGTTATACAGGGGTCTCTGCTATCAGGAACCCCAACCCTCCTTCCTCCCCCTCCCCTGGTCCAGCACTGAGTCTCTCTCTGCTTCTGGTGTCTGTTATTGTCTGCAGCGCTGACATGACCCCATGAGCTCACTGACTGCACTGACATCAGCACTGCGGGCAATAACCCAGCGGAGACTCCATGCCGGACCTGGGGAGGGTGTGTAAAGCCTGGCTTGTTTGTGAAAGCTAAAACTGCAACAAAAGGCCGGGAGTTTCTGAAACTGAACCCTTCCTTTTTAATAGCTGTGGTGGAAGCGCTCTCAGATCCCGGCCGTGGTGTCTCGTGTCCGGCCTCCTCCGCTGCACACTGTCTGGGGTTTGTGATGTGTGAATTCCGTCCAGGACGCTCCGTTCTCTTCACGTTGTGTTTTCCTAATGGACAATTAATGGGCGGCACCAGCGCCCCCCTGTAGTGACCCCCCTCTATAGGGTGACTCTCCAGTAATCGCTCTGTATGGATTTGCCCTATGGTGTCTGTGACATCACACATAGAGGTGCAGGAGTATTCATGTATACCACTAGGGGAGGGCAGGCTTCTTCTATTATCTTGTTTTTATTGTCACTGTAACCCCCACATCACTACCGTGCACCTTTTTTCCCGGTCTCTACTTTAGCCCCCCCACGTCACTGTCAGCGCCCCCCGGTCTCTGCTGTAGCCCCCCCACGTCACTGTCAGCACCCCCCGGTCTCTGCTGTAGCCCCCCCACGTCACTGTCAGCACCCCCCGGTCTCTGCTGTAGCCCCCCCACGTCACTGTCAGCACCCCCCGGTCTCTGCTGTAGCCCCCCCCGGTCTCTACTTTAGTCCCCCCGGTCTCTGCTGTAGCGCCCCCCGGTCTCTGCTGTAGCCCCCCCACGTCACTGTCGGCGCCCCCCGGTCTCTGCTGTAGCGCCCCCCCACGTCACTGTCGGCGCCCCCCGGTCTCTGCTGTAGCCCCCCATGTCACTGTCAGTGCCCCCCGGTCTCTGCTGTAGCCCCCCCCATGTCACTGTCGGCGCCCCCCGGTCTCTGCTGTAGCGCCCCCCACGTCACTGTCGGCGCCCCCCGGTCTCTGCTGTAGCGCCCCCACGTCACTGTCGGCGCCCCCCGGTCTCTGCTGTAGCCCCCCCCCCCCACGTCACTGTCGGCGCCCCCCCCGGTCTCTGCTGTAGCCCCCCCCCCCCACGTCACTGTCGGCGCCCCCCGGTCTCTGCTGTAGCCCCCCCCATGTCACTGTCAGCGCCTCCCGGTCTCTGCTGTAGCCCCCCCACGTCACTGTCAGCGCCCCCCGGTCTCTGCTGTAGCCCCCCCACGTCACTGTCAGCGCCCCCCGGTCTCTGCTGTAGCCCCCCCACGTCACTGTCAGGGCCCCCCGGTCTCTACTTTAGCCCCCCCACGGCACTGTCAGCACCCCCCCGGTCTCTGCTGTAGCCCCCCCCATGTCACTGTCAGCACCCCCCCCCCCTCTGCTGTGTCACTCTGTCCTGTGATCTCCATGTGCCTCTGTAGCCTCCTGACAATGGGCAAATTCCCGTGCTCGGTGTCAGTGGAGGGAGCCGCCCTCTCTAGGTGCCCCCCGGTCTGGGGGAAGTAGCCGCAGCACTTCTGGAAGCGTCGGGCACATGAGCTCAGTGAATGACAGCTGCTATTCTATTCCTATCCAGCCCTGGTGTGCTCCGTAAAAATAGGCCTGAGGGTCCTGGTGACATAAATATCTGCTCTGTCAATGGATGGATCAGTGGTGCCCTCCTATGATGGCTCTAAATCGTACACATTGTGGATACCACCCAGCTTTCCTGCACTCCTGAGTGACAATACCTGGAAACCCCTGCAGGTCAGATGGACCGAGCTTGGATCTCTATAGAATCCTATGGAGATGTGGCTCAGTTCACTAGAATTGTGGGGGTGTTGGGTTTGTGGCTGTAATTGCAGGTGCTGGGATGATGGTGGGAGCAGAGATGGCGGTCGTGGTAGTAATGGCTGATATTCTGTGTGAATTGATGGCTTTTCCGTCTTCTCATAGGAAGTCCACGATCTGCTGGGAGACTACGAGCTGAAATACTGTTTTGTCGATAAATACAAAGGAACCGGTAAGGAAGGGGGGGAAACATTGGGGGTGAACTTCCGGGGTCTTGGGGTGCAGATCCTCCAGCAAAAGGCCGAAAGGGCAACAGTCGGGAAGGAGCATCGGTGATCCATCATTCTCTTCATCCTTTCCTTGTGTAAGATTATCAGCTCTCAATAGAGCCGCCCACTTGTCACTTTTTTTTTTTTTTTTTTTTTTTTTTTTTAATTTTTTTTTATTTTGAGGACCTAAGTCGACAGGACAAGCATCTTGGAATGACTGACCATCCCAAGCTCCTATGTAGGAGCTGCTCTGACCTCCTAAAAGTTCTTGCCTGACTGCAGATTAAGGGTTAAAAAAACAACTTCTTAAAGGAATCCAAACTGGTAAAAAAAAAAAAAAAAAAAAAAAAATTGTACGCTCCATGGTCCCTGCTGGTCTCTACTGGTCCTGTACTGAATTGTCCTCTTGGCCAATCACAGACTAGGGCGTGTCACTACTGCTGCCAGTGATTGGTTGACAGGATGGGACCAAAAAGTAAAGACCTGCTGGGACCTTGTGAGCATCGGAGTAGGAGTTGTGGGGGCGTCAGGGGACAGTTCCATTTTGTAATTATCGATGGAGGGTCTTGTCACCATCACTAATCCAATATTGGGGCGCTCTGAGCCTCTAGGGGTAACTGTCGGCGTGCCCGTTACTATATGGGGCAGATCTTGGGCTTTTATATAGGAGGTGCACTTTTAAAGGGGGTTGTTCCCTCTCGTTTTATCTTGGTCCGGCTCGGAGTCCCTGCTGCTGCTGCCACTGTCTGCAGTGCTGACATCACGTTGATGGTGCTGCAGCCAATCGCTGGGCGCGGCGGCTCTGCCTGTGTAGATGGAGCGTCCCGCTCAGAGCCGCTGAGATCACTGTATAACAAACTGCAAGCAAGGGGGAAAGACTTTGTGAAAGGGCGACAACCCTGTTAACAGGCGGCCGGTTTCCCCCTTTGTCCAGGCATGGGTGTCAGCGGCCTGATGTGACTTTGGGAAGGGCTGACGGCACGAGCATAGCACCATGTGGGGGTCCGGAGCAGGGGGCACAGGGGTGACCTGCATTGTAGTGTGACCTGGGGTCACGGCTTACTAATTCCTTCTCTCTTGCACTCTCTCCCGTGTACAGCTTTTGTGACCCTACTGAACGGAGAGCAGGCAGAGTCCGCCATCCGCCGCTTCCACCACACGCGCCTGCGGGAGCGCGAGATCTCGGTACAGCTGCAGCCCACGGACGCCCTCCTCTGCATTGCCAACCTGCCCTCTGGCTACACCCAGCAGCAGTTTGAGGACCTGGTGCGCCCCTTTGGTAATCTGGAGCGGTGCTTCCTGGTGTACAGCGGGGTGAGCGGGCAGCCCAAGGGCTATGGATTTGTGGAGTACATGAAGAAGGATTCTGCCTCTCGAGCGAAGTCCGATCTGCTGGGCCGACAGCTGGGGACCCGCACGCTGTACGTCCACTGGTCCGACGTCAGCCAGCTCACCTACGAGCTGCTCCACTCCCGCTGCCTGTGCGCGGAGCGTCTGCCGGAGTGCGACCTCGCGGAGCTGAAGGAGGCCTTCTCCAAAGTCTGCACCCCTTCCTTCTGTCAGGTGGGCAGCGCTGGCCAGAGATGACTTTTGTGTCACTGTAGGATTAAGATGTATATATATCTCTGCCTTAGGCTGGTTTCACATTAGCGCTTTTTAAGCGCACGCACGGCCGGGGGTAGCTCCGCCCCCGAGCCGGCTCTCTGCCCGGCGTGCACGCCCCTTGCTTGTAGCACCGCCTCCTAGTGCACAGCAGCGCCTGCGATCGGCGCACCCTATCTTTAGCATAGGGTGCGCAGGCCGTGCGCTAGTTGCGCTTTGACCTGCGCTGCGCATTTGACGGTGCGCCGTGCGCGCCGAAATCCGAAAAGTTTGACTTTGGCGCGCATGGCGCACCGTCAAAAGTGCGCAGCGCAGGTCAAAGCGCAACTAGCGCACGGCCTGTGCACCCTATGCTAAAGATAGGGTGCGCCGATCGCAGGCGCCGCTGTGCGCTAGGAGGCGGCGCTACAAGCAAGGGGCGGGCACGCCGGGCAGAGCCGGCTCGGGGGCGGAGCTACCCCCGGCCGTGCGTGCGCTTAAAAAGCGCTAATGCAAGCTTAGAACCTTGGTTATTTTGGGTGGGGGCCTGGTGTCTTTTTACTTTTTAGTCTTTCCAATTTTAGAAGGGGGTCTGAAATGAGACTTTAGTGACTCCTATTGGATGACAAGTGGTGGGAAAATGCTTTGCTTATAGGGGTCTTCTGATCTGCAGGAACCTCTCCTGGAGGAGGCTGGACGTCCAACCTTTGGGACCCCACCCTTGTTACTGGTGGTTGGGGGGGGGGGGGGGGGGGGGAGGGGGGCCTCAGTGATCCACACAACTGATCACGTCTCATGTGGATGTGTTGGGCCTTATTCACACATCAGTGTGCCCTCTTAATGTAGCGTCTCCACCCACCCAGTACCATTAGCTTACCAGGGGGTTGTGGGGGAAGCGGTGCGATGGCACGAGCCCAGTGTCTGCAGTGGGGCTGAGCGGAGTGCATTGCTTTCCCGGCGGCCGTTTTCCTGAAGCCGTGGACAGCCTTCAGCAGTGCTTGCGCACGTTAAGCTCTAGGATGGAAAAGGGTAGTGCGTGCCCCAAATGGAGCAGGCGCCAGCTGTTATACCGTCAGCACCTGCCTGTAATTGGAGCTAGATATAAGGGTGTGTGCACATGCTGCGGATTCGCAGCGGTTTTGGCCCTGCAGATCCGCAGCAGTTTTTGCTGGGTGTACAGTACCTTTATATTCTATGGAAAATAAAACCGCTGTGCACAACCTGCGGATTTTTCCGCGCAGATTTGCTGCAGTTTCAAATCCACGGCATGTCACTGCTTTGTGCGGAATCCGCAGCGGTTTCAAACCTTCTCCATTGTAGAGGTGTGAAACCGCAGGGCTGATCCGCAGATCTTTTGACCTGCAGATTTTGCAGAATCCGCAGCGTGTGCACACACCCTAAATGCTGTCAATTGACAGGACACGCGGTTACGTCGTGTCCATGCCTAGCTCGTATTTTTCCCAGCAGATATCTGACATTTAACACACAGGCAGGGGGACTCCTCATTCCACACACCTGCCGGTGCGCCAGTGATGTGATTGTGGGGTGCTGATGGGTTACCATGACAGCCGGGGGTCTTCTGAATACCTCCATGCTCATCATGACAAATCTGTGAAAGCCGGCCTGGCGTTCATAGGAGACCATGATTTGTTTATACATGGCTTGTGCTACACCTAGCAGGGATATTGGGCAATCGTAGCTCCATGTCCCCTTTATGACATTGGACGTATAGGGATGTCTAAGGTCACCTACCCCTGTTTGAGCCCTCAACTTTTCCAGCACATGTCAGCTGATTTCATCAGCTGACGTGCCCCTATCAGCCGCGGGTGGAATTGTGGGTTAGTTCAACATGTAGTCAGTCTGCATTTTGTCATGTAAGGATGCTCTGCTGCATTAGTCTAGTACATCCTGGTTCAGCTGTTGCTATGCATTATTTCTGAAGCCACAGCCAGTCATCGTTATGCATTAGTAATGTTTATGCAGAGTTGCATTAAAAAGAAGAATCTTGTATCAGATCCATATTACTCAAGATCATGCTGAGCTTTCTGACAAGTGTTTTACTTCACCCCAGTAGTGGATTCACAGCTACACTGCTGAGTACTGTGGTATAATTTCCTCACTGCTTCTGTCTAGGTGCTAAAAAAAAAAAAAAAATCAAAAGAGCTGCTATTCCCCTTTTATAGTGTGTATGGGAGACCTTATGGCAGCGGCTCTCCACCCAATAGCTCAGAGTGAACTGAAAACAAGAGCTGTCTCCGGGGTTTCCACAAATTTTGCTCTGTAATATAATAGGCAGATGTTGTGGTGGTTGTTGCGTAATCAGGATGGGTTATTATGAAATGCTACTTGAATTTACTGTTAAACTTTAGCGGGTGGCCTCTGGCCGAGGCTGCGGGTGGCCTCTGGCCGAGGCTGCGGGTGGCCTCTGGCCGAGGCTGCGGGTGGCCTCTGGCCGAGGCTGCGGGTGGCCTCTGGCCGAGGCTGCGGGTGGCCTCTGGCCGAGGCTGCGGGTGGCCTCTGGCCGAGGCTGCGGGTGGCCTCTGGCCGAGGCTGCGGGTGGCCTCTGGCCGAGGCTGCGGGTGGCCTCTGGCCGAGGCTGCGGGTGGCCTCTGGCCGAGGCTGCGGGTGGCCTCTGGCCGAGGCTGCGGGTGGCCTCTGGCCGAGGCTGCGGGTGGCCTCTGGCCGAGGCTGCGGGTGGCCTCTTGCAGATTTTGTGCTTTGTTTTTGAGACTTTGAAAAGTTTGTTTTTATTCTGGTCTTTCCAGTTGGCCTATGGTCAGGACGGTCAGTATAAAGGCTTTGCAGTTGTGGAATACACCTCTGACGTGGCGGCAGAAATAGTCCAGCAGCAGATGGATAACGCTTTGGTGGCTGGGAGCCATGTCCGGGTTTCCTTCTGCGCTCCGGGTCCCCCAGGGAGGAGCACGCTGGCAGCGTTGATCGCGGCACAAGCGACGGTGAGTGCGGGCACATGACCATACTCCCACCATGATGGATGGGGCTTGGACTCATTTTCTATTTTCTTTACTTGAAAAGGCATTAAATCGTGGGAACGGCCTTCTACCCGAACCCAACATCCTGCAGCTGCTGAGCAGCCTGGGCTCTACAGCGACTCTGCAGCTCCTGCTCAATCCTCTGCTGAACGGAGGAAACAAGCAAGGTCTGCATCCTGGTAACAACGACCACATGGGTGACACTGCCGGAGAATTGACGCCACACTGGGAAATATGAAGGGGGCTCTCAAGATATTGGTGATCTGCCCTGAGGATGGGTCATCAATGAGATCAGCGGGGTCTGACATGAGCTGTCTAAGAGACTGTACGACATGTATACAACAGCTGTGCTGGGGACGTCATCTCATGTCTTATTATTCCAGGGCTCCTCGGTGCTGCCCCTGCTGTGTCCCTCCTCGCTAACCCTGCCCTGTCTACCACCCTCCTGCAGCTGGCACTGCAGGCTCAGGTAGGTGACCGACTGGACCTCTACCAACTTTCAGATCCCTGTTCTTTTACTATA
Source organism: Dendrobates tinctorius (assembly GCF_039654945.1). Lineage (NCBI taxonomy): Eukaryota > Metazoa > Chordata > Amphibia > Anura > Dendrobatidae > Dendrobates > Dendrobates tinctorius. The sequence goes on along the minus strand of NW_027361786.1, from coordinate 771,155 downwards.
CTTGGATCTGTCTTGACGTGGACGTTCCTCGGCGGTGTCGTATGTGCAGCCGTCTAGCCTCCCCGACCTGGAGGACCCGGTCATCTCCTGTTCTTGACTTCAGTATCACTAAGTTTCTCCATAACTTTTATTTTTTTTTTTTTTTAATAGAAACCAGGAATCCTGGGAGACTCCCCGCTGGCCGCCTTGTACGGAGCTCTGGGTCTGTCTCCTCAGCTCACACCCCCGCCAGGGAAATCGCTACTTCCAGACTTCGCTCTAGGTAAAGTCCGACGTGGGGTGTGGCGGTGACTCTGGTCATTGCTGTTCCACCTGAAGGTGAAAAATCTGTGTGAGCCACCCTGGAAACTTCTGCTCTCCATTTCTTTTGGTATGGTAACTTTAAACTGTTTTTATGATCTAGGGGGCGCTCTTCCAGCTCTAGGCATTTCTTCTGACCTGGGTGGTACTCTGCTGCAGCCATTTCCTGGACCACAGCTTCCTGAATGGGATAGCCCCCCTCCCACTCCTGTCTTGGGATCCATGCTCGGTGGGCTACCAAAGACTTCGGAGTCCGGGGTAAGTGTTCTGACAGCGAAGCGCAAGTGAAAGTTTTTAGGGTCCCTGAGGTGAGATCGGTGCTAAAGAAATATTTTGCATTGCTGAGGGGGGCTTCCTGATGCTGGGACCTAAAGGATCTATGAACCCTTTCTTGGCATCTGATGGGCAAAGCCCACAAATCGTCAATCCTTGTCTCCTTTTTTTTTTTTTTTTCACTGATTCCATTGACCTTACCATTTTAAAGAATTTATCACAACTTTATAGTGGAGTGTGGCATGATGCAGTAAAATCTGATCGAGTCCTAAACTAGGGGCCTGTTCACATGTTGCTTTTTGTGTGGCACAATGGGGTCCGGGTCACTAACTCCAGTCTCATTACAGATATCCCTCCTCGGAGAGCCCCCCAGGGACCTGAGCATTCATTCCGGTCCGTACAGGAACTTCCACAGTCGGGTGGTCCCTGGCACAGGTACAGTGTGGCTGAACACTGTCCTATTAGTGGCACTGCATTGTCTGACGCCTGCCCTCTTCCTCCTCTTGTAGGGGCAACTAATAAGTCGGCACCTTACAAGCAGAAGATGTCAGGACAGCGCGTCCCTCTCGCCTCTTTGCAGGAGTCCATGCTGCCGCCCATGGACAACTTTCCTTTTGACTTGCAGACTGTAAGCGGGATGTAATGACTTCTATATAATGTGTTGCGCTTGGGCGGGAACTCAAGCCAAGTTTTTTTTTGTTTTTTTTTTGTTTGGTTTTTGGGCTGTCTCATTCTGCATCTGAGTGGGATTGGTTGGAGTCTGCCTAATGCAGACATGCATGACCCCTTTGAGGTTGGGGTTGTGTAATCGTAAATGTCTTTTCTTCTCAGGAGCTGCATCCTTGTCCCTATTCACAAAGCGGAGACCATATTGTGAGAAGCCTGGGTGACTACGAGCCCCGGAATAAGGTGAGTGTTGGCTCAGGGTTGCACCAGACTGGCACACTGCCCACCCCACTGTGGGTGCTGCTGCCCTGCCAATCCTGGCCACTACACAATGCTTGATCCTGTTCTTTACCTTGTACTCCACAGAGTTCCCCACCCTCCAGATTTTGTGGCCGGAGCAGCAGCATGCCTGCCCCTCTGCCTCCATACACCGCCTTATCTCCAACTTCTTACTTCACCAATGGCTTGCAGACTGGACTCCAGCAGACGCACCTGAATAAAGTAAGGACTCCCTTTCCAGGGTTGCATCTTCCCATTATTTTTGCTTTTTACATGGCTTATATCGCGTAACTAACAACCTGCTGTTGTAGGCACTGAGCCGGCGTCCGAGCAGTCCGGGGGGAGTCCCGTTGGATTATGAGGATCAGAGTCTGCCATCTGTAAGCTCTTGTAAGGCAAGTACCATCCTTCCACCAGAAGGAGCTGTGGTCGCACAGTGAGGTTGTAAATGGCAAATTACAGTATGGAGAGTGGAGAAAGCATCCAAGTCTTCAGGGAGGACAGATCACACAGACTTAAGATCACCTCTGTCAAATGTTGTCTTGTGCTAATTTTTTGTTTCCCTTCTTAGACGCCCATAGGAGCACAGAAGCGTGGTTTTTCGCACTTAATCCCATCCCCTGAGCCTAGCCCCGAAGGGGGCTATGTCGGACAGCACTCGCAAGGACTGGGCGGCCATTATGCGGACTCTTACATGAAGCGCAAGAGGATGTTCTAGCTGCTTTGTCCGCCTGTCGCTGACGGCACCAAAGTGCCTGCTGCTCCATCACTTACATTATATTAAAGCTCTTATGTATATGGCGAGGATTAACCCCTCAGCTGCTGACACCTTTATAGCACTTGGGAGTTGAGCCTCCCAAAAGGGTGTATCCGGAGCATTGGGTTGGCCGGTTGCTCCCTTTGCCAGGCTTCTATATATTTTTTTAAGTTTGCATTGTTTTTATTTAAGGTTTTACATGTAGTGTGCATGGCTCTGGGCTTCATTTACCATCAGGGTTATTTAATTTCTATGTTTTTAATTGTATATATTTTTTTTTTTTTCGCTGCTCCAACTTTTTACTTAGTTTTGTATATTGTCATTTTGTCATTCATGCTGGTGTGCCAGCCAAAGATCTCACTTCTCTAAATGACCTGTATAGTTTTAAAGTAGTTTTAGGATCCACCATGGAGGGATCCTGCCTGCATCTAATGCCCACCCCTTCCCTTCCTGGTGGCCATAGCTAAGACTGGCAAACCATGAATTCTCTGGAAAAAGCCTAGCGCTGCCATCAGACTAGGTGGCACGGCTCTAGCAAGCAATGCCTGTGTTCCCGAGAAGTTGGAAAGGCGTCTTGTCAGGTTCCTGCAGGTGACCAATATGGTGTGAGTGTTGGTAAATGGCTTTCCAGGAGTCCCTTTTTTTTTTTTTTTTTTCCCCTTAGGAGATGGTGGAGGAGTTTTGGAAACTACCTCCAATGTTTTATGCCTCAAAGATTTCCATTATATCACAAAGGGGATATTTTTTAAAATTATTTTAAGTATTTTATTTGCTTGTATCTGGCGCAGGCTGGATGGAATCAATGCTTGCCCCATCATGACTTTCTCCAGTCGCCCGACTGCACTCATGTATAAAAAGAAAAAAAGCTGCGACTTTATCCTGTAGGATTTCTGCAATATCCGTATCGTCCCGCTGCATATCTGCTTCACTTGGGTTTTTTTGTTTTTTTTTCTGATTGGCCACATGTGACTTTCTCTCTATTTTCTGACCTTGTTTCCCGTCTCACGAGCTGGAAGTGACTTTTCTTGCAAGTAAAACTATTTATACCAAATCCTTCGGCTTTATGTTCATTCACAGGTGTCGGTTTTGTACAGATCTCCTTTAGTATCACACTGTACAGGGGTATAATATATTTTTATTTTTTTTTAAACCACGTGGGTAAAATTTTGTCCTATGATGTACATTTTTTTTTTTTTTTTGGGAAGGCGGGTGGGACTGTGTATACATAATGTATAATATGTAACTTAAATATGTGCATTTTGATCAAAGTCACTGTGTGCAACTTTTTTTTTTTTTTTTTTTTTTTTTAATAAAAACCCAACTGTAAGTTCGCCTTCTCCCTGCCTCTGCGTTGCACTGTTACAGGCTGCACATGGAGTTAACTGAAAACCCATCAGCGAGTGCATTGTGTATGGAGAGTTTGACTCTTCAGTCTTGTTCAGACTGCTTTTTATTTCACGGTCTGTGTAGACTGCAGTATTTTGGACTGAGTGCAAGTCTACTAAATCAAACTTTAAAGCATTATAACTGTATATGAGACCGTATAGTTGGGAGACAGTCGGTTTAGGTAATTTTAGTCCATTCATGGACCAGGAAATTTGCCCGTCTAAACCCTGACATATCCTTGTGAGCGTCTCATAAATTGGCATGGATGAGGACAAGGATGTTTAAACTCCAGTGAGGATGAGCTCCCTGATGGATTCTCAGTTAACTCGTTCAAGAAGCGAGCAGTTGATATTGCTGTTTGCCTTCTATAGTCTCCTAGTTTTTAATGTAACAATAGCAAGATAATTTATGGACAAATACATGGCTTTATGTGGGGTATTCGGTGATAAGGCTGAGACTAATGTCCTAGTCTGATGTGCACAGTACTTGCTGATCATGCATCTCTGTGTGGGGGGATCCATTACATCAGCACCTTTAAACCCTGTAGGGGTCCATGTCCTTTTTAGAGGGGTTGTCCCATCTCACATCTATGGTGCCTCCGTAGCCTATGCCATAAATGTCAGTGATCCAAGTCCCACCACTGAGACCACCCCACCACTAGACCATTTTACAGCATCTTATGCTGGTGGGACCACTAACATGGCTGCCACTAATACACTAGTTGCCCATAGCACTGGCCATTTTGCAGGCTGTTACCAGTTATTACAAGGTGGTCAGGTACTAGTCCTGTCCGCCTCCTGTTTGGTGACGGGTATTTTAAGGCTATTGCTTGTATAATATAGGCCAGGTGTGGGTGAAGTACAGGCTACGTGTGGCCCTTTGGGTGTTCTGGAGCGTTGGCCTAACCCAGCAGCAAACGTTCCCTGGGACAGTTTGGATTCAACCTCCCATTCACTCCATGGTTGGGGGTGCTGGAGATTCGTGAAGCGTCTCATTCCACCCCCTCTGGGTCTGCCTCCTGCTCCTCTGGGCTCCATCCAGCCCTGTGGTCTGACTTCCATTCCTACTCTGACCTCGATTCTGATAAAGCATCCAAGATGCGGTACATGATGGTCTGATTCTTGCCATGAATCAGACAAAGTCAAGGAATGGGACACTCTTACCACAGAGCTGATGGTATCCTTAAACAAGGCTGAAATAACTTCCCCGGGTGTTATCCAACCATCAGTGATGAGATCTGCTCCCAGGAGTGGGAGTACCTGGGGGGAAAAAATGGTTTCAAAGAATGTATGGATCTCTTGTATCCTTTTCTTCCTACCTGCTCAAACCTTGGGCTGGGTCTCCTGTTGTGGAACCTTCCTGGCTGTTCTCAACACTATCCTCCCTCTCGCATACTGTGCCTCCTTCAAGGTCCCTACCAACTGATAAAAAGTCACTGGCCAAGTCTGCCTTTGAGGCTGTGGCAGCCTCGCTCTGCCCTGCCATCGCCTCCACCTAGGTTTAAAATCTGTCTCTGCCTGGGTGAAGCTCCTTAGTAAGGGCATAGTCCTGGGTGCTCCACCTGAAGATCTTGCTGATTGCCCATGCGGGTAAATCCTCAGTCCTAGAGCTTCTAGTAGCAATGGCTCCAACCCTGGAATGCAGACGTGGCCTAAAAGAAAAAATCCCTCACCAGCCTACCTTGCTAGGGCCTAAGCCTGTTCATAGCCAGACTGAATCAGATCGTCTTGTACACTCTTCCCTACAGTAGCGTCCACCTCTCTCCAGCGGAGAACCAAATGTGTCCCTATCAGGAAATGCAACCTGCATTTTCTTTCCTCTCATCCTCCTGAATGTCCAACCATTGGAACCATTCTCCTTCACAGCAGTTGGAGACCCTCCTTTAAACCAGCTCCTTCCTGGCGGTTGACAAAGCAAGCCATCCAGATGGAACAGATTTTTCCCTTCTCCCATGACAGCAACACCTGAGATAGGGTATCCACCCACCATGACAGAAAACCTACTGAATAAAAATGTCCTCCACATCAGTTTGGTTTCCGGTCCTCGTGGGGACCGGCAGAATGAAGCGGTACACTTACCCGGGGGAAGGGGGTCCAGGAAGGATGAGATTCGGCGCGTCCTGATGTAGCACGCCGGGAACTACAGCGGCCATCCGGGATTGTGTATGGGAAGAGCTAAGGGGATCACTGCACACAGCGTGCCAGATTTGAAACTTCAGGAGATAGGAGCCAGAGGTGAGCGGGGGCCAGGAAGTGCCCAGAAATATGGTAGCATTTCCTGCAGCAATCCGGATTCATGGATGAGCTACAGCAGCCGCTACCACCAATCTTCGCTGCAGTGGACACAGGTGCCTTTTCAGTGCCACCAGCAGCATTGGCAAGTACACAGCGTTGGCAGTCGTCTGAAACATAGTTCAAAGTAGAACAATAGGGAGTGTGCCCTGTGCAAGGGGGATTTAGACTGACCAGGGTGTATACACCAGTCTTGGAAGAAACCCCTGGGTTCGCTATGGATCTGAAGGCCATCATTAGATCGGAGGTCCAGGCGTCCTTAAAACACTTGATGGGGAAGCCAGAACTACTATCATCAGAGTCTGAAAGATCAGTAGATTTTTAAGGGGGATGATTCAGACCTGACGGATTCATCCTCCTCTGACAAGGACATAGGGGGTAGACCCTGCTTCCCAGCTGAGGATACGGACAGGCTAGTCAGGACAATAAGGTCCACTATGGGCATATCTGATCCCAAGACTACCAAAACAGTCCAGGATATTATGTTTGTTGGCTTGGAACAGAGGAAGAGGTGTTCCTTTCCAGTTATTGGAAAAAATCAAAATGCTCATTAGTAGCGAGTGGAAAAGGCCGGAAATGAAAGGTCCACTACCATCTCCTTCAAAAAGGAGATATCCTTTTGATGAGGAAGAGGCGGGCATATGGGAAAAAACCCCAAAGATTGACGTCGCGGTCACTAAATCAGTCAATAGATCTACTTTGCCCTTTGAGGACCTAGGGACTCTCAGGGATCCCTTAGATAAGAAGGCAGAGGTCTTCCTAAATAAAACAAGGCTGGAATCATTGGCAGGCTCATTAAAGCTGGCAATAGCAGCAACATGCACAGCAAGGTCTATGATGGTGTGGCTACAGCAGCTTGGCAACCATGTTGGAGACATCACCCTGAGAGAAAAGATCCTGGCAGACCTTCCGCTGTGGCAGAGAGCAGCTTCCTTTTTGGCTGAGGCTTTGGCCGATTCTGTTAGGTTGGCAGCAAGATCGGTAAACCTGTCTAATGTTGCCCGCAGAGTCCTATGGCTCCAAAGCTGGCCGGGAGATAGATGCCCAGTCCAAGACTAGGATATGCTCTATCCCGTGTGAAGGGAAATATCTTTTCAGTCAAGCCCTGGACGATATACTAGACAAGGCAGCAGACAAGAAAAAAGGCTTTCCCAGTGTATCTCCGTCCTCAATTCAAAAGCTCCTTTCGTAGGAGAAGGTATAGCATGAGCAGACCCTCCGAGGAACAGGGCAACTGGAAGGATAAGAAACCGAGGAGCAAGGGTTTCTTTTTTGGGGGTTCCTCGACCAGGAGGTGAAAATCCTCCAACTGATGTGCTGTCCCAGGTAGGAGGAAGGTTGCCCACCTCCAACCTGCCTGGGAGGAAATCTCCGCCAATGCATCGGTACTGCCCCTGCTAGGATCAATGATGTCATGCATCCCAGCAGTACAGTGGCCCAGTGTCATTCCAGGACCTTACAGCAGGATGTCCTAGAGGGAGAAAGGATGCTTGCTGGACGCCTAGAGGGGAAGATTATGCTCTCTCAGGAAGCAGTAAGACTCCATGATCTGGTGGCGGGATCCAAGAATTCTGCCGTAGGGTATTTCCATGGTCCCACCAGATATCGGATGTGATTGTGGCAGATGCAAGAGCAGAAGGATGGGGGCGCATCTCGGATAATCCAGGGAATCTGGTCAGAGGCAGAAGCTGGTGTTTCCTCAAACTACAAGGAGCTGCTGGCAATAAAGAAGGCAGTAGTTCCTTCCCCATTTAGAAGGAAACCATGTTTGAATGATGTCGGACAATCGAATTTCAGTTGCCTATATCAATCATCAGGGGGTACGAGATCCCAGCCCCTAATGTGACTATCTCCCAAAATTCTCCAGGTTATGGAGGAACATCAACTACAACTATCGGTCCTATACAAAAAGGGAAAGGCAAACGAAGCAGATTTCCTCAGTAGGACAACCTTAAAACCGGTAATGGGAACTGGACCCGTCAATTTTCCAGCAGATTGTGGCTCTTTGGGGGCAGCCAGAGATAGACTTGTTTGCCAACAGGAAGACAAAAATCTTCTGCTCTCTAAACCCAATAGAAAAACCATATGCAGTGGACACGCTACAGATTCCTTGGGGTTTTTAACTGTCTTATGCATTTGCCCCGTTAATGTTGATCCAGGCAGTTCTGAGGAAGATTCGGGAGGAAGCAGCAGATGTCATCCTCATTGCTCCTTTTGGCACAAGAGACCATGGTTCTCATGGATGAGGAGGATGTCCTTGTTGGATCCCTGGATTCTCCCCGACGTTCCGGTTCTCCCCAGGCAGGGCCCAGTGTCATATCCTCAGAACTCGTCAAAATTTGACGGCCTGGATTTTGAGAGGGCACTACTTGTACAGAAAGGGTTCATTCCTGCCTTAGTAGCCTGGATTTTGAGAGGGTGCTACTTGTACAGAAAGGGTTCGCTCCAGCCTTGGTAGCTAACCTGATGCAGAGTAGGAAGCCTGTAACAACTAGGATATAAGGCAGGATATGGGCTAAGTTTTTAGCTTTTTCAGGGCAGTCTATTGGGGGTACAATCCCAATCAGAGATATTTTAGAATTCCTTCAGAGGGGTATGGAGATGGGCCTGGCCACCAGCACCCTTTAGGTGCAGGTATCCGCCTTAGGGGCCCTATACAACTATAACCTGGCGGCAGATAAGTGGGTGACTAGGTTCATTAAATCATGCCCGAGGTCAAAACCTATGCCAGCTCCCAAAATGCCTCTGTGGGACTTAAATCTAGTCCTGGAAGTCTTTACAAAATCGCCCTATGAGCCCCTACATTAAGTGTCTTAAAAAATACTAACACTACAAATAGTGACACTAGTGGCCCTAATGTCGGCCCACAGGATTCGTGATTTACAGGCCCTATCAATCATTCTTTTATGCAGGTATCGGATGATAGAGTGGTTTTGAGGCCAGATCTAGCATATCTCCCCCAAAGTGGCCTCAAAGTGTCACAGGAGTCAGGAGGTAGTTCTCTCTTTCTCTAGAGAACCAAACACTACAGAGGAACGCAGATTTCACACACTAGATGGTAGGAGGGCATTGATGCAGTACTTAGACAGAACTGGGCAATGGAGGAAGAATGAGGCCTTATTTTGTCATTCCAGGGAATCAGGAAGGGGTTTGGTGTTACAAGGGAGATCATAGCTAGCTTATATCTCTAGTAATAGGCCGGTCCCTGAAAGCCCATTCCACCAGGGCCATGGCGACCTCCTGGGCTGAAAGAGTGGAGGTGTCGATAGACAAGATATGTAAGGCAGCCACATAGTGTCTATAGAAGGTGGAAGGGGAAGACTATCACCTCAAGCTGTCCTTCTCTGTTGACCTATCCTTTGGGAGGAAGGTATTGCAAGAAATGATCCCTCCCTAGCTTTTGATCTATTTAAATCTCTCAGGTGGTGCTGTCATTGGAGAAGGGAAAAAATCTTAGTTACTTTACTGACCTTGAAAGGGTTCAAAGGCGGGCTACTAAAATGATAAATGGAGTTGGTTCACTACAATACCCAGAAAGGTTATCAAAATTAGGTCTATTTACTCTAGAAGAGAGAAGACTTAGGGGAGACCTAATATATATGTACAAGTATATCAGAGGGCAATACAGAGATCTCTCCAATGAACTGTTTGTACCAAGGACTGTGACAAGAACAAGGGGGCATTCTCTTCGTTTGGAGGAAAGACAATTTCTGCCCCAGCATAGAAGAGGGTTCTTCACAGTAAGAGCAGTGAGGCTCTGGAATTCTCTTCCTGAGGAAGTGGTGATGGCCAACTCACTGAATGAATGAATGTAAGAAAGGAATGGATGCTTTTCTTGTGAGTAACAGTATAGAAGGTTACGAATAACAGAATATTATAGGTAGATGGCTGACCCAGCTTAGGGGAAGGAATTGTTTTCCCTATGGAGAAAATTGGCTTCTACTCTGTGGGTTTTTTTTGCCTTCCCCAGGATCCACAATGCAGAACAGCTGCACTAAAAATAGGCTGAACTAGATGGACATAAGGTCTTCCTTCAGCCTTCAAAACTATGTTACTATGTATGTTACTTACCGGTCAGATTTTACAGAGCCCATTACAGCACCCTTATATTCCCTCCCCCACTTTGTCACTTGTGGTGAGCACTTTTAAGGGTGATGGTTATGTTACTGTCTGGCGGTCCTCTCATGCTCTGAAACCAAACTGATGCGGAGGAGAGGTACCGCCTTTTTATTCAGTAGGTTTCCTGTCCTGGTGGGCAGATACCCTCGCTCAGATGTTGCTGTCAAGGGCTCTGTAGAATCCCATTACCGTTAAGTAACTAAGATTTTTCTTCTGCATGATGGGTCATCCCCACCTAGGGACTCCCCCAGGGTGGGAGTTCATATTCCAGTCAAGGATGTGTATCTCTCCGCAGTTGATTCCTGGGAAAGAGAGGTAGTCTCTACCGTTAAGAAAAATATATAGAATTTCCACATCCCGGCCTCCAAGAAATCTCTCGCTGGTTCCTGTGTGGTTTTTTTTTTTTAAGGCCATCATTTCTCCACTCCAGTCAGGTGTCACCATTCCCATCCCAGAATGCTTCTTAGGTTTTTACTCAGACTTTTTTGTGGTCCCAAAAAAGGATGATTGTGTCCTTTGCTGGACCTCAAACTCCTCAACAAACTAGTGCAGCTCTGTCGACTCAGGGTGGAGTTTCTCCGTTTGGTGAGCGCCTCCATCGACCTCCTTTTCAGTGGACATACAAGACGCCTATCTCCACATTCCAATCTGCGTCTCACACCAAAGATTCCTCAGCTTCACAGTTCAAGATTCTCATTTCCGATTCATGGCCCTCCTTTTTGGCCTACCCTCAGCACCCCCAGTCATCACGAAGGTCATCGCCCTACTTCGTCCCAAGGTTTTCCTAGTTATTGCCTACCTGGATGACCTCTTGCTTAAAGATCCATCATGAGAGTCTTCAGTTGACTCTAGACACTGTCTCGCCTGGACTGGCTCATCAACAAGACAAAGGTTTCTCTGCTCTTGGCCCAACACCTAGTTTTCTTAGCCATGCTTTTCAATACTGCATGCTCCAGTGTTTTCTTGGGATTCTCTCTCAGACGGCCATCACCCTGCCCGTTTCGAACCTGCATGCGTGTGCTGGGCAAGACGGTAGCCCATGGGTCTCAAACTGCTTTCCTCGAGGGTCACAAACCATGCGTGTTTTCAGGATTTCCTTAGCATTGCACAAGGTGCTGGAATCATTATCTGTGCAGGTGATTAAATTATCACCTGTGCAATGCAAGGAAATCCTGAAAACATGACCTATTTGCGGCCCTTGAGGAATGCAGCTTGAGACCTCTGCGGTAGCCGCTATGGAAGCAGTCCTCTTTTTCCAGTTTCACTCTTGTCCCCTTCAGCTTGCACTCCTATCATGTTGGGATAAGATCTCCTTGGCTTGCTCTTTCCTGTGCAATTAAAACAGTCGCTTTCTTAGTGGCATCTCTCTCCACTCAATCACCACCGGAGATGGTTCCTTCTTTTGCACTGGCAGATCGTGAGGACGGATATCAGCCTTCTCGGCTGGGGAGCAGTGTTTCATGGTCCTGGCGCGCTGGAAAGCTTGGGAGTCCTCCCTCCCCATTAACATCATGGAACTCAGGGCCATCTACCTTGCTCAGTAGGAGCATTGAAGATGGGTCATGGCTCAATCTTCCAGCATGACAATGACCCGAAACACACAGCCAGGGCAACTAAGGAGTGGCTCCGTAAGAAGCATTGCAAGGTCCTGGAGGGGCCTAGCCAGTCTCCAGACCTGAACCTAATAGCAAATCTTTGGAAGGAGCTGAAACTCAATTTTGCCCAGCAACAGCCGGAAACCTGAAAGATCTGGAGAAGATCTCCAGGAGGAGGGGGCCAAAATCCCTGCTGCAGTGCGTGCAAACCTGGTCAAGAACTACAGGAAACATCTGACCTCTGTAATTGCAAAGGTTTCTGTACCAAATATTAAGTTCTGTTTTTCTATTGTATCAAATACTTAATTTGCATTTTATAGCATGAAATATATAAAAATGCGACAATGTGATTTTCTGGTTTTTATTTTTATATTCTGTCTCTCACAGGTGAAGTGTTCCTACGATAAAAATTACAGACCTCTCCATGCTTTGTAGGTGGGAAAACGTGCAAAATCGGCAGTGTATCAAATACTTATTTTCCCCACTGTACCTTAAAATGTATATAAATGTATATATAATGTTGGCTCAGGGCACAAAATACAAGGACTCACACGGCCCCTGACCAGGAAACAGAAAATATTACGACTCTTGAAATATGGCGACACAAGCAAATTTTGTTTTCTTACAAATTTCTGAATTTTTTTTTCACCACTTAAATAAAACAAAAACTATACATTTGGTATCTGGATCATTACTAAACAGATCTTTGAGGGTTTGATTACTAAGTATCCCAAAATAACAACATTTCCCAAAATCCACAAAGATCCCCTCAACCCCCCCCCCCATAGAACACCTGGGGAGAGATCTAAAAATGGCAGTTTGGAGAAGGCACCCTTCTAATATCAGGGACCTGGAACAGTTTGCCAAAGAAGAATGGTCTAAAATTCCAGCAGAGCATTGTAGGAAACTCATTGATGGTTATCGGAAGCGGTTGGTCGCAGTTATTTTGGCTAAAGGTTGTGCAACCAAGTATTAGGCTGAGGGTGCCAATACTTTTGTCTGGCCCATTTTTGGAGTTTTGTGTGAAATGATCAATGTTTTGCTTCATTCTCTTTTGTGTTTTTTTCATTTAAGACAAATTAAATGAAGATAATACCAAAGAATTTGTGTTTGCAATCATTTTCAGGAAGAAACTGAGTATTATCTGACAAAATTGCAGGGGTGTCAATACTTTTGGCCACAACTGTAGTTTTTTGTTTTTAAAAATATTTTTTAATTTACAGAAATGCGACACTACCATGGGTGCGGCTTGTTCACCCTCATATGCAAACCTGTTCCCGAGATACTGGGAGTGTGGGTTGTTTAGGGATTGGGAGGCGCAGGCCGCTGACCACGTGCAATGCTGGATTAGGTACATTGATGATTTAGATGCGATAGATGCCCAAGCGTCCCCTCACCCCGACGAGCATGGCTGGTGGCGAAACGTGCATCGGTGTAAGGGGACAATTGGACATCTATCACATGGCAGTACCACTCAGGCAATGATTTGCTATTTACCTTTTCTTGTTTTTGGATACTATGGTATCCTTCAAAACATTCTCATATAAACATAGCATATTTTTCTGCCCCTTATTTTTGCCCAGCGTTCCGTACGGTATTACTGCTTTATATTATAGTTATAAGCGTTACCTTATTGAAAGCTTCTTTCAGGGTTAGGTCCCTATGTTGGGTGGACCCAAACACCTCATCTCCCACCGTTACACAGAAGGGAAACCCATCAGCCACTGGGGTTGGTGAGACTTCTCTGGGCCCACCCTATCTTTTACCTGAGCAATCGATGACGCTGCATCCCCCCCAAGCCCCAAACAACAGTCTCGGGCCTATGATAATTGGGTGAAATAAATCCTGGACCACACCGAACTCATGGGACTCAGTACCTCAGTTTGTCTGAATGTCCACTTTGGTTACCGGATAGTCTTTAGCTTCCCTGTGAATGCAGCAGACACCCACTTTCTTCCCAGAGATCAATTGAAAAAGGAGTGTGGCCCTCACAAGGGTGACCAAACTCCCTGAGTCTAGTAGTCCAGTCATTTGGAGACCCTTCTCACTTTCACCAGACAAGCTTGGGGTCCCTCGCCAGGTGGACAGTCAACACTGCAGGCCGAATATTCGTAGTGTGAACACCAGCATCCCATGCTACAGTCTATTTGCTCGGTGGTCAGGGGACAATGGACAGGTCTATGGCCTGGGCAGTGACTTGTCCAACAAAATCCACTGGCGAGACCCTCAGAATGACCTCGGTCACCCCCCGTGAACTTGGGACGCCCCACGCCTTTATCCTCCATCTCCCAGCATGGAGGTGGTTGCCTCCCCAAGGAACAGTTGACCCTGATACCTTTCGGTCAGTCTGACCAAATCATTGGTGCTTCGGGGATCTACCTGGGCATACCAAGTCCACATCGGGCTCAGAAAGGTGTGCATGAACCGGTCCATTCCAACCCGCTCCACCATCTGCGATGGGGTAGAGGTCTCCTACTGCAACCACCTTTGGACAAGCTGCAGCAGATCAAACATTTGGGAGCGAGGAGGTTTGTCACGGTGATATGCCCAGCGGTTGACCCAATGTGCCTTGACAGACATTGTCAACCCCAAATTTCCATTTTCAATTTCGCATATTCTTTGGCATCCTGTAAGGCTAAATCACAGTAGACCTTTTGTGGCTTGACCCTTTCAAAAATGGTTAAAAAGGCTGCTATAGTGTCTCTCGGGGTCATTTTCTGCAAGGCTCTCCTCACTGCTTTCTGGATAGAAAAATCATCAGCTGACCTTGGAATTGTAGCGGCCGCCGTGCCACGAACCACTGTGAGTAAATCAATCTACTACTGTTGCTGTTGTCGGTGCAGCTGCTGGAGCTATTGTATAAGCAGTTTACTTGTCTCCTGTTGTGCCAGCTGTTGCTGCCATTGCTGTTGGGCTTCCTCCATGCTGGGACGCGGCTCCCTGGCTTACAGCCACCTTCAACCAAGACATGCAGTGCTTCTGTAGCAGTCACACGTGTTCCTGGGGAATGTTGCCCGCATTCTCCACCATATGTGGTAGGCCAACTCACCTGGCTTCATAAAGAGGTAGACACAGGAACTGTTTCTATTTAAAGTCCGGCTGGTTTATTGCAATTCTCATAAAGGACGTCACCAGAAACCGTAACTACAGCCTCTCTCCGGCACAAGGTAAAACAACAGTTCCATACAATGGTGCTGTTAACACCATTTTACAAAGCCACGCAGGCGCAGCGATAAGGTAAGCAGCCATCTCTCCCAACTCATCAGCTGCTCACCATCTGTCATGGTCAATTAACCCCTCTCAGCACTTAGCGTGCTGGAGCATTTTCTTACATGTACTAAAACATTACCTCAAGTTTATCTCTGAACCACTAGATAGTCAACAGCCACCATACACAATGTCAAAATCTGCTCTTCTCTTCACACAACCATAGGGTGGAATGATAAAAGCTTGTCTTCCTACAGTACCCACTAAGTGGATCTACAGATTTAGATAGCTGGCACCGTGTGATCGGTGTGCAGAGAGCTCCCCCTTGTGGCAGCTTCCTGGGTTTAGCATTTATGGCCAGGGGGCTATATGGACAACCCCTTTAAGATGTTGTATTAACACATTAACAACCCTTGTATTGTGTGTTGGGAGCACTGTACCCCACAAATTGAGGCTGGCAGGCTCCCCTTAAGCAGTTTAATATTTCACATCTGAATAGGGGCAATAAACACCTTAAAAAAAAAAAAAAGTACAGTATAAGGTCGCCACTTCACCCCACCTCCGTAACGTACAGGCACAGAGAAACAATTATTTCACAGATTTTAAGGCTTCATATGGAAAGGAAAGGCAACCGGAGGAGCTCCAGCTGCTGCAGTACTAAAAGTCCAAGCATGTCCAGTCAGCAGGACAAAAGCTGCACATTGCCGGGGTATCAGGGGCGAGGAGGGGATTGCACAGGTATCCAGAAAATACTGCAATATTGCACCAGTTTTATGCATACATTTTGCATTTCACATGTAACATGCAACACGGGGGACTCCGGCCTCGGTGGGCCGTACAGCACAGGACGACGCCAGGAACTTCACAGCTTCTGTGTGGTGACACAGGGTAGGGTACGTTACGGTCAGTCTGCTGCGCCGACCAGTCTGAACCCATCATTAATGGGGACCATACAGGGCCTCTCCACAGATCTGCACCTGAAGTGGTTAACACTGCTCCAGTGACGACGAGACCCTCCACACAGGATGTCACTGCCACATGGTACGAGTAACAGTTGTCATAGGTAGTCCATGCTTTCAAAGCCTCGACCTCAAAGAAAAAAAAAAAAAAAAAAAAAAAAAAAAAAAAAAACACAAAAACTCATCTTCCACACCAATAGAAAAAAATATATATTAACTAGGGGGAGGGGTGTTGACTTTTGCTATATAGGACACAGATATACAGCACTAGTGATAAGTTAGGACACCCCTCTGCTCATGCAAAACTTTTCCTTGTACTTATTGGAGGGTACACATTGTAGATTCAGGCTGAAGGAAAATATGTGGAAACAAGTAAAGAAACATGTGAAGCAATCCTCCCAGTGCCCCCTCATACTCTGATCATGCTTTATACCCCCCTTCTTGCCGTTCTTTCTGCAGCTTCATCAGGTCTACACCTGGAAGTGCTGCAAACAGTCCTGAAGAAGATCCCAGCGGTGACGAGTACTTGCCGGCTGCTGTGCCTTCACTTTACAGTCCGACTCATCCCAAATGGATTGAGGTTGTGTAATTAAGGAGGCCATGTCATCTGAGGCAGACTCCGTCCCTGCCTTGTCCTAGCCCCTAACATTGCCTGGAGGCGATTTGGCTCATCGTTCTCTTGCAACACAAAGGATGGTCCCTCTAAGTGCGAAACAGACAGGTTGTCTCAGTAGTGGCCCCTTTGCAGCAATTCCAACATAAAGGCCTGCTTCTCGCAGTATCTGTGCTGTCCTTTTTCATTTTCTGAGGTTGATAACTGATGAACTTATCCTCTGCAGCAGAAGCCATTCTTGGTCTTGCTTTCCTGATACAGCCTCATCAGAGCGAGTTTCATCACAGTGATATCCTCAAGTGCAGGCAAGAAAGCTACCTTCAAAGTTCTAGCAGTTTTCTGTACTGACTGACCGTGTGTTACGGTAATGATGGACTGTCGTTTCTCTTTACCCAGTTGATTGGCTCTTGCCACATTCCGGATTATAACAGTTGTAGAATAGGATTCAGAACTGGATGCAAAACACACCTGATGGCTGTAAACACTTTGTGAAGGCCGCCGATTCCACAAATGATCTCTTGAGACCTTTCTATTCATTGGAAGATGCTGAGAGAATTACCCAGGGGAAATAAAGATAAAAGGCGTGGGGACTGTCAGGAATCTAAGTAAGATGTAAGACACATTCTGGTTTGTTTCACACGCGATTGTTTACTTCTTGCTTCCATATTTTTTCCTTAATGATTTTCCCACCTTCAGTCCGAGTGTTCACATTCCAATGAGAACATGGGAAACCATTGCATTAACACTTGTGTCTAACGTTTTGACAATTTTTTTTCCATTGCCAAGATCCTGTCCCAATATGTAGCAAGTATAATAATAAATATTAGCAAATACCTCCAATTATAAATGTAGTATAGTTCTTCTGATTGGGTATGTCGCTTACCCCATGTGCAGGTCATTGCAGTAGCTTAGGTACTTAGTTACTGCAATGCCCTGCACATGGGGTAAGCGACACAGCAAGTCAGAAGAACTAAGCTACATTTCTAGTACGTACTGGAATAGGATCTTGGATATGGGAATACCCCTTTAAGACCCTACCTGCCTTGTGCAGAGCCACCTACAGGCCAAATCATGGCACTGACCAGGTTACCTGCAGAGATTTTTCTCCTGGCAGGAGCGCAGCAGAGAATTACCCTCCTCCTCCGTGCGATCACCAACTCCTCTTAAAGGGAATGCTTCTCACCATTGCTATAGCAGCTCCTGGACAGATGGCGCCTGTCTGCTGCTATACGTGTTATGGAAGGTCTTCAGGATCGGGATGAGGGTTGGAAACGATGGCCGTAAACTCGCCTCCGTCTCCCAGCAGTTCTTCATCAGTTTATAGATCTAGCAAGAAAAGATATGAATGTGATGGAGCCAAACGTTCATTGCACTTTAGTTCTTCACCAAATTAAAAGGTGTGTTCCCATCTCCAAGATCCTGTCCAAATATGTAGATGTATTAATAGTAGTAATAAAATATACCAATTAGAAATGTAGTATAGTTCTTCTAATTAGCTATGTCACTTACCCCATGTGCAGGGCATTGCAGTAGCTAGGTATATATGGTTACGACCACTAACAGCTAACTAACTGTCACTATGAGTTGTCATATCCATGGATACAAAGCTACTGCAATGCCCTGTACATGGGGTAAGCACCAGCTACTGCAATGCCCGGCACATGGGGTAAGCACCAGCCACTGCAATGCACTGTACATGGGGTAAGCACCAGCTACTGCAATGCCCTGCACATGGGGTAAGCACCAGCTACTGCAATGCCCTGCACATGGGGTAAGCACCAGCCACTGCAATGCACTGTACATGGGGTAAGCACCAGCTACTGCAATGCCCTGCACATGGGGTAAGCACCAGCTACTGCAATGCCCTGCACATGGGGTAAGCACCAGCTACTGCAATGCCCTGCACATGGGGTAAGCACCAGCTACTGCAATGCCCGACACATGAGGTAAGCACCAGCTACTGCAATGCCCGACACATGAGGTAAGCACCAGCCACTGCTATGCCCTGTACATGGGGTAAGCACCAGCCACTGCTATGCCCTGTACATTGGGTAAGCACCAGCTACTGCAATGCCCTGTACATGGGGTAAGCACCAGCTACTGCAAAGCCCAGTACATGGGATAAGCACCAGCTACTGCAAAGCCCAGTACATGGGATAAGCACCAGCTACTGCAATGCCCGGCACATGGGGTAAGCAACAGCCACTGCAATGCTCTGCACATGGGGTAAGCAACAGCTACTGCAATGCCCTGCACATGGGGTAAGCAACAGCCACAGAAATGCCCTGCACATGGGGTAAGCAACAGCCACAGCAATGCCCTGCACATGGGGTAAGCAACAGCCACAGCAATGCCCTGCACATGGGGTAAGCACCAGCCACAGCAATGCCCTGCACATGGGGTAAGCAACAGCTACTGCAATGCCCTGCACATGGGGTAAGCACCAGCCACTGCTATGCACTGTACATGGGGTAAGCAACAGCTACTGCAATGCCCTGCACATGGGGTAAGCACCAGCCACAGCAATGCCCTGCACATGGGGTAAGCACCAGCCACAGCAACGCCCTGCACATGGGGTAAGCACCAGCCACAGCAACGCCCTGCACATGGGGTAAGCACCAGCCACAGCAATGCCCTGCACATGGGGTAAGCAACAGCCACAGCAATGCCCTGCACATGGGGTAAGCAACAGCCACAGCAATGCCCTGCACATGGGGTAAGCAACAGCCACAGCAATGCCCTGCACATGGGGTAAGCACCAGCCACAGCAATGCCCTGCACATGGGGTAAGCAACAGCCACTGCTATGCCCTGCACATGGGGTAAGCAACAGCCACTGCTATGCCCTGCACATGGGGTAAGCAACAGCCACTGCTATGCCCTGCACATGGGGTAAGCAACAGCTACTGCAAAGCCCAGTACATGGGGTAAGCACCAGCTACTGCAATGCCCTGCACATAGGGAAAGCACCAGCTACTGCAATGCCCTGCACATGGGGTAAGCACCAGCCACTGCAATGCCCTGCACATGGGGTAAGCACCAGCCACTGCAATGCACTGTACATGGGGTAAGCACCAGCTACTGCAATGCCCTGCACATGGGGTAAGCACCAGCTACTGCAATGCCCTGCACATGGGGTAAGCACCAGCTACTGCAATGCCCTGCACATGGGGTAAGCACCAGCTACTGCAATGCCCGGCACATGAGGTAAGCACCAGCTACTGCAATGCCCGACACATGAGGTAAGCACCAGCCACTGCTATGCCCTGTACATGGGGTAAGCACCAGCCACTGCTATGCCCTGTACATTGGGTAAGCACCAGCTACTGCAATGCCCTGTACATTGGGTAAGCACCAGCTACTGCAATGCCCTGTACATGGGGTAAGCACCAGCTACTGCAAAGCCCAGTACATGGGATAAGCACCAGCTACTGCAAAGCCCAGTACATGGGATAAGCACCAGCTACTGCAATGCCCGGCATATGGGGTAAGCAACAGCCACTGCAATGCTCTGCACATGGGGTAAGCAACAGCTACTGCAATGCCCTGCACATGGGGTAAGCAACAGCCACAGAAATGCCCTGCACATGGGGTAAGCAACAGCCACAGCAATGCCCTGCACATGGGGTAAGCAACAGCTACTGCAATGCCCAGCACATGGGGTAAGCACCAGCCACTGCTATGCACTGTACATGGGGTAAGCAACAGCTACTGCAATGCCCTGCACATGGGGTAAGCAACAGCCACAGAAATGCCCTGCACATGGGGTAAGCACCAGCCACAGCAATGCCCTGCACATGGGGTAAGCACCAGCCACAGCAATGCCCTGCACATGGGGTAAGCAACAGCTACTGCAATGCCCTGCACATGGGGTAAGCAACAGCTACTGCAATGCCCTGCACATGGGGTAAGCACCAGCCACTGCTATGCACTGTACATGGGGTAAGCAACAGCTACTGCAATGCCCTGCACATGGGGTAAGCAACAGCCACAGCAATGCCCTGCACATGGGGTAAGCACCAGCCACAGCAACGCCCTGCACATGGGGTAAGCACCAGCCACAGCAATGCCCTGCACATGGGGTAAGCACCAGCCACAGCAATGCCCTGCACATGGGGTAAGCACCAGCCACAGCAATGCCCTGCACATGGGGTAAGCACCAGCCACAGCAATGCCCTGCACATGGGGTAAGCAACAGCCACAGCAATGCCCTGCACATGGGGTAAGCACCAGCCACAGCAATGCCCTGCACATGGGGTAAGCAACAGCCACAGCAATGCCCTGCACATGGGGTAAGCAACAGCCACAGCAATGCCCTGCACATGGGGTAAGCAACAGCCACTGCTATGCCCTGCACATGGGGTAAGCAACAGCCACTGCTATGCCCTGCACATGGGGTAAGCACCAGCTACTGCAATGCCCTGCACATAGGGAAAGCACCAGCTACTGCAATGCCCTGCACATGGGGTAAGCACCAGCCACTGCAATGCCCTGCACATGGGGTAAGCACCAGCCACTGCAATGCCCTGCACATGGGGTAAGCACCAGCCACTGCAATGCACTGTACATGGGGTAAGCACCAGCTACTGCAATGCCCTGCACATGGGGTAAGCACCAGCTACTGCAATGCCCTGCACATGGGGTAAGCACCAGCTACTGCAATGCCCTGCACATGGGGTAAGCACCAGCTACTGCAATGCCCGACACATGAGGTAAGCACCAGCTACTGCAATGCCCGACACATGAGGTAAGCACCAGCCACTGCTATGCCCTGTACATGGGGTAAGCACCAGCCACTGCTATGCCCTGTACATTGGGTAAGCACCAGCTACTGCAATGCCCAGCACATGGGGTAAGCACCAGCCACTGCTATGCCCTGTACATTGGGTAAGCACCAGCTACTGCAATGCCCTGTACATGGGGTAAGCACCAGCTACTGCAAAGCCCAGTACATGGGATAAGCACCAGCTACTGCAAAGCCCAGTACATGGGATAAGCACCAGCTACTGCAATGCCCGGCATATGGGGTAAGCAACAGCCACTGCAATGCTCTGCACATGGGGTAAGCAACATAGACTTATCAGAAGAACTATACTACAGTTCTAATTGGAGGCATTTGCTAAATATTATTCTTACACCTACTACATATAGGGATAGGATCTTGGAGATGGGAATTCACCTTTACGACCTATACTTGCTGCTGATAAATGCGATCTCTTTTTGCACTCAGTCTTGTTCTGTAGACACTGGTTATCAGACACAGGGTATAAGGGTGCATGCTGAATTCACTGACAGCAAACAGAGATCCTAACACCTTGTTATAGTCATGCTGCTTACCTCTGGTGGACAATCATCCGGACAAGAAAGTCTCTGGCCCCGGTCCAACAAATCGATCAGCCGCACCACCGTCATCTGTCCTTGGGTGACGCCAATCATCTCTATGAATTTCTAGTAAAGAGGGCGGCGTGTCAGCGTATGCCGGAAACCTCACAGTATGTAATCAGTGCCTCCTTACACTAAGGGAAGCAGGCTGTGCGAGCACAGGCATTCTGCTGAGCTTGTGCTTGTACACAGCAACAGGCATGAAAAAGTAGTGCAGCAGTATAAAGGATGGGGAAAAGGCAAACTAGCTGGGTCTTATGAGATGGGAGGATAGGAGGTGGGCAATACGCCTTTGGTTATTTTATTGACATGACTGACTTGTCGCACTTTTCAGCCTCCTTTGTCACCTTTCCAAGTGGGTAGGGCTAAGAACAAGGGGCGGGGTGGCCTGACAAGTCTGTTATAGTCTAAGCCAGCTGAAATCTATCAGTTCATACCTGTGAGAGCAGAGAGATGGCAGGGACTGCCGGGGAGATGGTGACACAGACCGTGAGAGGGAAGAGATGGCAGGGACCGCTGGGGAGATGGTGACACAGACCGTGAGAGGGAAGAGATGGCAGGGACCGCTGGGGAGATGGTGACACAGACCGTGAGGGGGAAGAGATGGCAGGGACCGCTGGGGAGATGGTGACACAGACCGTGAGAGGGAAGAGATGGCAGGGACCGCTGGGGAGATGGTGACACAGACCGTGAGGGGGATGAGATGGCAGGGACCGCTGGGGAGATGGTGACACAGACCGTGAGAGGGAAGAGATGGCAGGGACCGCTGGGGAGATGGTGACACAGACCGTGAGAGGGAAGAGATGGCAGGGACCGCTGGGGAGATGGTGACACAGACCGTGAGAGGGAAGAGATGGCAGGGACCGCTGGGGAGATGGTGACACAGACCGTGAGAGGGAAGAGATGGCAGGGACCGCTGGGGAGATGGTGACATAGACCGTGAGAGGGAAGAGATGGCAGGGACCGCTGGGGAGATGGTGACATAGACCGTGAGGGGGAAGAGATGGCAGGGACCGCTGGGGAGATGGTGACATAGACCGTGAGAGGGAAGAGATGGCAGGGACCGCTGGGGAGATGGTGACACAGACCGTGAGAGGGAAGAGATGGCAGGGACCGCTGGGGAGATGGTGACATAGACCGTGAGGGGGAAGAGATGGCAGGGACCGCTGGGGAGATGGTGACACAGACCGTGAGAGGGAAGAGATGGCAGGGACCGCTGGGGAGATGGTGACACAGACCGTGAGGGGGAAGAGATGGCAGGGACCGCTGGGGAGATGGTGACATAGACCGTGAGAGGGAAGAGATGGCAGGGACCGCTGGGGAGATGGTGACATAGACCGTGAGGGTATGTGCACACGTAGTTTTTAGTCTCTGCGGATTTTGTAGAGAAAACCGCAGGAAATCCGCAGGACAAAGTGCTGCGGTTTTTCTGCGGTTTATCTGCGGTTTATCTGCGGTTTATCTGCGGATTATCTGCGGATTATCTGCGGATTATCTGCGGATTATCTGCGGATTATCTGCGGATTATCTGCGGTTTTGCCCTGCGGTTTTACACCTCATAATGGATGAGGTGTAAAACCGCAGCGTTTCTGCACCAAACAATTGACATGCTGCGGATTGTAAACCGCAGCAAAACCGCGCGGAAAAAAACGCAGCATGTGCACAGCTTTTTTTTATTTCCATAGGAAATAAAGGTACTGTACAACGCAGCAAAATCTGCTGCGTTTCTGCAGAGCCAAAAACGCTGCGGAAACGCAGCAGAATCCGCAGCGTGTGCACATACCCTGAGAGGGAAGAGATGGTAGGGACTGCTGGGGAGATGGTGACACAGACCGTGAGAGGAAAGAGATGGCAGGGACCGCTGGGGAGATGGTGACACAGACCGTGAGAGGGAAGAGATGGCAGGGACCGCTGGGGAGATGGTGACACAGACCGTGAGAGGAAAGAGATGGCAGGGACCGCTGGGGAGATGGTGACACAGACCGTGAGAGGAAAGAGATGGCAGGGACCGCTGGGGAGATGGTGACACAGACCGTGAGAGGGAAGAGATGGCAGGGACCGCTGGGGAGATGGTGACACAGACCGTGAGAGGGAAGAGATGGCAGGGACCGCTGGGGAGATGGTGACACAGACCGTGAGAGGGAAGAGATGGCAGGGACCGCTGGGGAGATGGTGACACAGACCGTGAGGGGGAAGAGATGGCAGGGACCGCTGGGGAGATGGTGACACAGACCGTGAGAGGGAAGAGATGGCAGGGACCGCTGGGGAGATGGTGACACAGACCGTGATGGCAGGGACCGCTGGGGAGATGGTGACACAGACCGTGAGAGGGAAGAGATGGCAGGGACCGCTGGGGAGATGGTGACACAGACCGTGAGAGGGAAGAGATGGCAGGGACCGCTGGGGAGATGGTGACACAGACCGTGAGAGGGAAGAGATGGCAGGGACCGCTGGGGAGATGGTGACACAGACCGTGAGAGGGAAGAGATGGCAGGGACCGCTGGGGAGATGGTGACACAGACCGTGAGAGGGAAGAGATGGCAGGGACCGCTGGGGAGATGGTGACACAGACCGTGAGAGGGAAGAGATGGCAGGGACCGCTGGGGAGATGGTGACACAGACCGTGAGAGGGAAGAGATGGCAGGGACCGCTGGGGAGATGGTGACACAGACCGTGAGAGGAAAGAGATGGCAGGGACCGCTGGGGAGATGGTGACACAGACCGTGAGAGGGAAGAGATGGCAGGGACCGCTGGGGAGATGGTGACACAGACCGTGAGAGGGAAGAGATGGCAGGGACCGCTGGGGAGATGGTGACACAGACCGTGAGAGGGAAGAGATGGCAGGGACCGCTGGGGAGATGGTGACACAGACCGTGAGAGGGAAGAGATGGCAGGGACCGCTGGGGAGATGGTGACACAGACCGTGAGAGGGAAGAGATGGCAGGGACCGCTGGGGAGATGGTGACACAGACCGTGAGAGGGAAGAGATGGCAGGGACCGCTGGGGAGATGGTGACACAGACCGTGAGGGGGGAAGAGATGGCAGGGACCGCTGGGGAGATGGTGACACAGACCGTGAGAGGGAAGAGATGGCAGGGACCGCTGGGGAGATGGTGACACAGACCGTGATGGGGAAGAGATGGCAGGGACCGCTGGGGAGATGGTGACACAGACCGTGAGAGGGAAGAGATGGCAGGGACCGCTGGGGAGATGGTGACACAGACCGTGAGGGGGAAGAGATGGCAGGGACCGCTGGGGAGATGGTGACACAGACCGTGAGGGGGAAGAGATGGCAGGGACCGCTGGGGAGATGGTGACACAGACCGTGAGAGGGAAGAGATGGCAGGGACCGCTGGGGAGATGGTGACACAGACCGTGAGAGGGAAGAGATGGCAGGGACCGCTGGGGAGATGGTGACACAGACCGTGAGAGGGAAGAGATGGCAGGGACCGCTGAGGAGATGGTGACATAGACCGTGAGAGGGAAGAGATGGCAGGGACCGCTGGGGAGATGGTGACACAGACCGTGAGAGGGAAGAGATGGCAGGGACCGCTGGGGAGATGGTGACATAGAAAGTGAGAGGGAAGAGATGGCAGGGACCGCTGGGGAGATGGTGACATAGACCGTGAGAGGGAAGAGATGGCAGGGACCGCTGGGGAGATGGTGACACAGATGGTAATAGAGATGGCAGGGACTGCTGGGGAGACTGTTACATGGACACATAGAGAAGTCTGGGACTGCTGGAGTGATCGTGAAACAGAAAGTGAGAGCAGAGAGATGGCTGATACTACCGAGGAGATTGTGACGCAGATGGTGAAAGGGAAGAGACAGCTGGATGCTGCTGGGAAATAATGCACACAAGCACACAGTGTGAATGTGGGAGAAGGATGCTGATGGGATGATGGGAGATTGACTTTGCTGGGGGGCACCGGTTGCCAAAACTGCTGAAAGGGGTTATAAGGGAACCAAAAAAAGAAAAAGAAAAAACCCATGGGGACTGTGTTAGACACATTACTAACGTTGCCCTTCTAAAAAAATTGCTGCAGTGTCAGCCCCCCGTCTATAATTGTGGAAGATAAGACGAAGAGAAAAAATATGGACTTACAGTCGGGGGACTGAGATTGGTGTCACATTGAGTCAAAAGTTCATAGAGCGTCACCCCAAACGACCAGACATCAGAGGAATAGAAGAACTTGCATTCCTTTAAACACTCCGTGGCGTACCTAGAAGGGAAAAAAAAAAGTTAAAGTGTGTAGTTGGTAACTGGCAGCCTCGCAGGCGCCCCTGCCCATTGCCCTGCTCTGGAGATATAGCGAATGCGGCCTCCAGGTGGTAGCACCACAAGACTTGCACACTACCTATACTAGTGCACGCTCTGTTCGGTTGAGCGTACATGTGTTTTCAATGGGAAGCCATGGCCAGAGCAGTGCAAAATAAATACTCCATACCCGGCTCTTACCAAAACACAGGGCTATCGCCATCCTCTCTTACGCGGTAATACTCGTGTCCTTCCGGCACGGCTTTAGCGAGGCCAAAATCTCCAATCTTCACCACATTCTCATTCTCCACCAGGACGTTCCGGGCAGCGAGGTCCCTATGGATGTAATGCTGAGAGTGCAGGTATGCCATGCCCTGTGTGTACAAGAGACGGATCAGAGTAAGCCACCGCCATACCCACCACAGCCCCCCAGGAGACCAAGAGGGCAGAGACCCCACCTCACAGATCTGCTGTGCAAACCGTAACATCCGAGGCAGTTGCACGTTGTGTTTAGGTAGATAGTCCCGCAGACTGCCCAGAGGGACGTACTCCATAATGAGCTGCACGATCTTATCTCCTGCGGACACAGATAGTAGTGGATGAATATGGCAGATGGGACGAGAGCAAGTGGAAGTGAGAAGCGAGGAGTGAGACTGAGTGGAAGCGGACCCCACCTTGCTCGCTGCAGCAGCCTTTATATTTCACAATGTTCTCATGGTAGAGGGTCTTCAGTATCCGGATTTCTCCTTTCCAGCTGGTCTCCAGCTGCTGACTGCACCCAGACTTCAGAGACTTCACAGCCACCATCTCCCCTGTCCCATCGTTATTTGGATCGTAGCAGTACAGGCTCACTTTCCCAAAGTGTCCCTGGAGGGGGAGGAGGAGAAAAATCTGTGAATTTTGAAGGCTTTTAAGCCTCTTGCGTAAGGCACATGTGCACAGTGAAGCTGAGCCAGCAGCATATACAGCGAGTGCCGGGTGTGTTATACAGCTGAAACTCGCCTGCAGGAGCAGCAACCGGAGTTAGCTCAGATTACATCACTTAAAGGGAAGGTGCCATCCAAAAAAATTTTTTTCAGCAATTGAAAAAATGTAAAGAATTAATGTTTACATTTTCTTAAAAAATATCATTTGTTTTTAATTTTGCAAAATATGAAAAATAATTTTAAAAAGTTTGGCATTTCCACTTGTTAACACTAGGGGGAGCAGCTACTGAAATCTGGCACAAAAACCTATGACATCTATAGACACAGTGAGCAGCCATTTTGATGGGGCCTGCAAAGTTACTGACTGTCTTTGCATGTAAAGTCTGGATCAGAACAGGCCATCAACCAGCAGAAATGTTTCCTGGATTTCTGTGGAGCAGACAAGCAGACGGTCCATCCATGTGAATAAAACACAGCGCTCTATGTACAATCCCTGGCACTGAACAGGGCGCCCCCCACAGACCAGCACACTGCTCTCCTGAAATACTCTGTGCTGCTGTCGCCCTGCTCCTTCCACCATATATCAGGCCCCTGTCCCCTCGGTTTCACACATCGCCAGGACAGGATCTGAGGAGAGGAATGGGGTCTTCGGTCACCGAGGATGGCAGGCAGCAAGGATCCTGGGAGCAGAGTGACAGCAGCACAGAGTATTTCAGGAGAGCAGTATCACACGGGATAGGATTAGATACACGGCTCAGCAGGCAGCATCACACAGGAGAGGATTAGATACACGGCTCAGCAGGCAGCATCACACAGGAGAGGATTAGATACACGGCTCAGCAGTCAGCATCACACAGGATAGGATTAGATGCACAGCTCAGCACACAGTATCAAACAGGAGAGGTTTAGATGCACGGCTCAGCAGTCAGTATCACACAGGATAGGATTAGATGCACGGCTCAGCAGTCAGTATCACACAGGATAGGAATAGATACACGGCTCAGCTGTCAGTATCGCACAGGATAGGATTAGATACATGGCTCAGCAGTCAGTATCACACAGGAGAGGATTAGATACACGGCTCAGCAGGCACTATCACACAGGAGAGGATTAGATACACAGCTCAGCAGGCAGTATCACACAGGATAGGAATAGATACACGGCTCAGCAGGCACTATCACAGGAGAGGATTAGATACACGGCTCAGCAGGCACTATCACACAGGAGAGGATTAGATACACAGCTCAGCAGTCAGTATCACACAGGATAGGAATAGATACACGGCTCAGCAGGCACTATCACACAGGAGAGGATTAGATACACAGCTCAGCAGTCAGTATCACACAGGAGAGGATTAGATACACGGCTCAGCAGTCAGTATCACACAGGAGAGGATTAGATACACAGCTCAGCAGTCAGCATCACACAGGATAGGATTAGATACATGGCTCAGCAGTCAGTATCACACAGGAGAGGATTAGATACACGGCTCAGCAGTCTATCACACAGTGGAGGATTAGATACACGGCTCAGCAGGCAGTATCACAGGAGACAGTATTACAGATATGCCCACACTGGTGAAACTTCCAGCCCCCCCAATTATACACAAGACTATGGGCTGTATAAGTCACTGTCCTCCTCAGACAGCCATAAAAGCAAAGGTGTCAGATTACCGGAGATCACTGGGGCTGTGAGTGAGGAGGCGGAGACAGAGCAGGAGGACGCTGGAGCAGGAAGCACAGGGCCGAGCCTGGAGTAAGCAGGACAGAGGAGCATAGAGGAAAGTCACCCGCACTCACCACTCTCCATCCTCCGGCTCCAGTGAGCGCTTCTCTCCTCTGCTGACCACCTTCTCCATATCTACAGCCTCTCCTCACAACACAGGACCTGTTATGCCACAAGTGGTCCTGTGATAGAGGGTAAGTAGAGCTCAGCAGATAGCACTGGGCTACAGTAAAATGGCGCCCAGCCACACCTACAGCAGTGAATGGTGCAGCCCACAGGGGCGTGCCCAGTTCACTGCTAATGAGGCTGCAATGTGCGGTCGGGAGCCGGCCGCAGTCTTCTATGTTCAGGGACGGCCATATTTGCAGACTGTATGAGTCCTCCACAGATCTGCAAATCAAGATGGCAGCGCCCAGTGGCTACATTAAAACATTATTACAAACAAACCATAAATCCTGGTTAGTACATTTGCTGAAACATGTTTTGTAACTTACTATTTTTTTGCAAGTTATATAAAATTGCGGCACCTTCCCTTTAACCCACCAGGATCCTGGAGCCATTAGCCACAAGGTCAAAAGTTTTAAAGGGGTTGTCTGATTATGCTTTTGCAGGAGCACACTGTTCATCTCCTTTCAAGCTTCCTGAGGATTAACCTAGCGCTGGTGTTGCAGAGGTAACGTTGCCTCTGCTTGCACCATCAGACAGCGCACAGTTCGGGCCAGCGATCCAGCTGTGCTGCTAATATGGTCACATTCACATGCTTGAAAACGCTGAGCTCCTTTCCTAGGAACCCAGCCACTGCAGATACGGCTGACCTAGGAAAGGAGTACAGAAAATTGCAAAGGTAAGTAAATAGCTGGGTGGCGGCAGGCCAGGTGTAGCCTGTTGGGGAGGGAGACGACTTTTTTCTTAAGATGTATTCTTAGTGTCAGCACATAACCATGGCGTCCGAGAAAGTTAGGCGCCACAAAATGGCACCAATATAAAAACTACAGCAATACCTCTCCCAGCTCCCGGATCTTCTTTAAGTATCGCTTCTGGAACACGGTTGGGTCCGTGATGGAGAAGTCAGGACTGATGGAGCCAATGTCAGAAAGATCTATGGATGAGACAAGCACAAAGGGTGAGCACTAGACGGTAAGGCGGCGACAGCTGTGTCTGACAGGTCCTGACCATTGCTCACCGAGGGGCTGGAGCTGGGTAAGGTCTCTGAGGATGGTCCGGAAGGACGGTCTCCCCGAGGGGTTGTAATTATGACATACACCTATGAGGTCAGCAAGCTCTTTGCAGGAAGGCTCGGGGAGGCCCAACTCCTTTTCGTAAAATCTTTCCTTCTGCAAAGGAAGATGGGAAGACACGAGACATGAAGTTAAAAATCTATAGGATTTATTTTTAATCTTAGATAAGTTCTGTTGCTTGAGATCGTTATAGCTAAACTGCCAGAAGTGCAGTCACCTCTAGAGGGAGCTCCCTGCTAACAATTTATACTGCTCCAAGCTCCCTCTAGTGGTGGTGGCAAGAAGACAGAAGTTACTCTCCTGGCCCCAGCAGCAAGCACTGTGTCCCCTCTCTGCAGCAGCCGGTCTTATCTGTTCACATGCACATCAGTTTCCCATAGCAATCATCTGCCTGGGTCAATTAAAGCCAGGTCAGAGGGAGAGCGATATCCGAGTCTTCAAGTAGTTGGTTTTCTTAGGTCTGCTCAATTAGTCCGGCTACAACACTGCTATCCCGTTCATGGTCATTCCGCCCCCGAGACGCCAGCCCGCCCGGCGTCACCTCCGAGATGCCGGCCCTGCCCTCGAGACATCCCTTACATCTTCTAAGCCATTTAAAATGCGACTACTGTCCTACTGCACCAGCACTACCTGTCCGTTATAAATGACTGCTCGCCAGACCATCGGCTTCAGGAAGCCACCCCAGAGGGTGATACATTACATGGACTTTGACTGTGTTCAAAGAAGCTGAAGAATTGGAAGTGCCGGTGAACGGCACACTGTCTCTAGTCGCGGCCCCTTACCTCTGAAGCGGTCCTTTCCTTTAAGGGCACTTCCCCATTAAAACATATTTCCAGCAGGGTGGTCCCGAAGCTCCATTTATCTGCGGCTGTGCTCAGGTGGGAGGCGTTGCGGACACACTCTGGGGCGATCCAGGGGATCCTGTCCACCCGCTCTGCAGGAAGAACGCGACCATTAATATGCCGGGCTTTTCTACAGTCCTCAGGGGTCACATTATAATCCAGTACCTTCTCGGGACAGCACCGTGAACGTCACTCCGGGGTCACTCAGCTTGATGAATGGAGAGGACCCGTCCTCCAGACCTTTCCTGGCCAGAAGAATGTTCTTCGCACAGACATTTCCATGAACCAAACGCTTATCTTCCTGCAGAAACATAATGAACCCATTTACCTACACAGTGTGGAGATCATTCTGGGGCATTAAAGTCCTCTACAGGAAGACGCCGGACCTCCAGAAAATGGACAACTGGTTTCAGTGGCAAGGACAAGTTTAACCCCCTTCCAATTTTTGCCATTTTGTTTTTTTCCTCCCCGTCTTTCAAGAGCCATAACTCTTTACATTCCTGCGTTGACATGGCAGGATGAGGGCTCGTGTTTATGCTGGACGATTTGAAGTTTTAAATTACATAATTGTCACATAATGTAAAGAAAAACCATGAAGAAAAAAAAACCCAACTTGACCAAAATCGTGAGGGGAAAAAAAAAAAAATGAAATTCTACCATATTACATTTCTTTAACAATGTTCATTGTATAGTAAAAAAAAGTCCTGAAAAAAATTCTCCAAATCATTACAATTATGGAGAGACCAAATGTAATTTATTTTTTTAATAATATTAATGTCTTAAAAAAAAAAAAAAAACGATGAACTTTGTAAAACAAATCAGTTAAAAAAATAAAATAAATAATATGCAATTTTTTTCAGTAGGCATCCATAACTATTTTTCCTTCCATGGAGCTCATTGCTCCTATTTTTAAGCAAATAGGACACTTTAGTCTTCTTTTTTTTCCCTCTTTCTTTGCCGCGCCTGATAAATGTCGATTCTGGTGCTTTGATTTTTTACCATATCGGTCAATTTTAGATTTTCATAGGTCGGACATTTGTGGATGTGGAGATACCAAATATGACCATTGCTCTTTCAAAAAAGAAAAAAAAAAATAGGGATTATTGTGTACTAAAATCCTTTTCTCCGAGCCAATCACTGGGGGACACAGACAGTGGGTGTTATGCTGCTGGCCACTAGGAGGACACTAAGTAAACCAGAAAAAAGTAAGCTCCTCCCCTGCAGTATACACCATCTCGCTGGATGAGATTTCTCCAGTTCGGTGAAAAAAGCAGTAGGAGCATAAACAGTCAACAATAACCATAACTATGTCAAAA
This sequence comes from Dendrobates tinctorius, assembly GCF_039654945.1. Lineage (NCBI taxonomy): Eukaryota > Metazoa > Chordata > Amphibia > Anura > Dendrobatidae > Dendrobates > Dendrobates tinctorius. The sequence goes on along the minus strand of NW_027361786.1, from coordinate 739,025 downwards.
CCTAAGAATGCTACAGTGAGCCAATAAGCTAAACAGGGTGGGTGCTGTGTCCCCCAATGAATGGCTCGGAGAAAAGGATTTTACGGTGAGTACACAAAAATCCTTATTTCTACTACGCCTCATTGGGGGACACAGACAGTGGGATGTCCAAAAGCAGTCCCTGGGTGGGGAGCATACATCTGCTAATACCCCATGTACCACCGAGTAACACTGAGGTACTGCCGATTGCAGGATGCGTCTGCCGAGAACTGCATCCGCAGAGGCCTGAGAATGAATTTGGTAATGTTTTGTAAAAGTATGCAGGCTGGACCAAGTCGAAGCCTTGCAGATCTGTTCTGCCGAGGCCTGGTGCCGAATGTTCCAAGAGGTGCCCGCTGACCGGGTAGAGTGTACCTTAATCCCCATTGGGACAGACGTGTAACTGACACGGTAGGATTCCTGAATCACTAAGCAAATCCACCTGCCTAGCGTTGCTTTTGAAACTGCTAGACCCTTCCTATGCCCCTCTGGAAGTATGAATAGGGCGCATCTGACTTGCGGAAGGGAGCCGTCCGCGAGATGTACCGTCTCAGCGCCCTAACCACATCCAGGGGTGTGGAGGGCCTTCTCAATGCGATGGACTGGCACCAGACAAAAGGAAGGTAAAAATTTCCTCGTTGGGATGGAAAGAGGAGACGACCTTGGGCAGGAAGGACGGGGACGTCCTGAGAACTACCTTGTCCTGATGAAAATTCAGGAACGGAGAACGGCAGGACAGAGCTGCCAATTCCGAAACTCGTCTGACGTAATTGCCAGTAGAAGACCACATTCCAAGAAAGGACGGTCAGTGACACGTCCTGCAGTGGTTTGAAAGGAGCCTCCTGTAAGGCCCAGGTTAAGGTCCCATGATTCCAATGGCCTTCCATAAGGAGGCGCCACATGGGAAACTCCCTGAAGGAACGTCTTGACCTGAAGTTTGGTGGCAATTTTGTGTTGGAAAAGCACTGACAAGGCCGAAATTTGGCCCATGAGCGAGCTAAGCGCGAGGCCTGATTTTAATCCGGATTGAAGGAATTCCAATATGGCCAGAATGGAAAATACCAGAGGTAATCGACCATGATCCTTGCACCGCGAAAAGAAGGTTTTCCAGGTGCGGTGAAAGGTGCGCGGGGACACACAGGCTTCCTAGCACTAATCATGGTGGAAATCACATTGTGAGAGAACCCAGCCTGTGCTAAAATCCAGGATTCAACGGCCACAACGTCAAAGCCATGGCCCCGGAGTTCTGGTGGTAAATCGGGCCCTGCGAGAGTAGATCCATGCGACCTGGAAGTCGCCAGGGGACATCGGCGACTAGTTGTATTAGTTCTGCATACCATGCTCGGCGCGGCCAATCTGGCGCAACTAGGATCACTCGTACTCCCTCCTCTCTTCTTGATGACCCTCGGAAGCAAGGGAAGGGGGGGGGGGGGGGATGTACGGGAGCCGGAACCGGTGCCATGGCAAAACTAGGGCGTCCACTCCGATGGCATATGGATAGCGCAATCGGGCAATTAACCGAGGAACCTTGTTGTTTAGTCTTGAGGCCATGAGATCCACATCCGGAGTCCCCCAACGATGACAAATCTGCTGAAAGACTTACGGATGAAGAGATCACTCTCCTGAGGCAATGCCTTGGCGACTGAAAATCTGCCGCCCAATCTTCTACGCCCGGGATGTGGATTGCTGAGATGGACGAATGGTTTGTCTCGGCCCAATGGAAAATGTGACTCACTTCGTGCATCGCCATCCTGCTCTGGGTACCTCCCTGGCGGTTGATATACGCTACAGCCGTGGCGTTGTCGGATTGGATTCTGATGGAGTGACCTGCGAGGAGATGGTGGAAACTCCGTAGAGCTAATCTGATCGCTCGTATCTCCAAAATGTTGATGGGGAGACGGGACTCCTGAATTGACCAACGACCCTGTGCCATGTGGTGACGAAAGACCGCACCCCAGCCGAGAAGACTGGCGGTTACTACCAACCATCTTACTGAATATGAGTCAACAGTGTGATGCAGCAGCAAAAAAGGCAAATGCAATTCTAGGATGTATTAACAGAAGCATACAGTCTAGATCACGTGAAGTCATTATTTCCCTCTACTCCTCTTTGGTCAGACCTCATCTGGAATATTGTGTCCAGTTTTGGGCACCACATTTTAAAAAAGACATCAACAAACTGGAGCAAGTTCAGAAAAGAGCGACCAGAATGGTGACTGGTCTGCAAACCCTGTCTTATGAGGAAAGGTTGCAGGATTTGGGAATGTTTAGTTTGCAAAAGAGAAGACTGAGAGGAGACTTAATAGCTGTCTACAAATATCTAAAGGGCTGTCACATTGTAGAAGGATCAACTTTATTCTCATTTGCACAAGGAAAGACTAGAAGCAATGGGATGAAACTGAATGGGAGGAGACACAGATTAGATATTAGAAAAAAACTTTTTGACAGTTAGAGTGATCAATGAGTGGAACAGGCTGCCACGAGAAGTGGTGAGTTCTCCTTCAATGGAAGTCTTCAAACAGAGGCTGGACAGACATCTGACTGGGATGATTTAGCGAATCCTGCTTTGAGCAGGGGGTTGGACCAGATGGCCCAGGAGGTCCCTTCCAACTCTACGATTCTATGATTCTATAAAACCTCCCTTGATTCGGGGAGGACCTCAGTGTCCACCACCTGAGGGCTTGCCTGACCCGCAGGGACAGAAGGATCCTACCGTCCAGGGAGAACGGGTTCTTGTCCCAAGCTAACAGTAACGCATGTTGTAAGGGATGGAGGTGGAACTGTGCAAATGGAACTGCTTCCATCGGTGCCACCATCTTTCCGAGAACTCTCATGCTGAAACGAATGGAGTGAGAAACCGGTCAGGAAAGAGTCCGCGCTGCCTGTTGTAAGGCTTGGGTCTTTTCTGGAGGGAGAATGACCAACCCGCGGGAAGTGTCCAAGATCATTCTTAAAAAGGAAATCTGCTGAGCCAGTTTTGGGAAAGACTTTTCAAAGTTTTTTCTTCCACCCCAGGCGAGAAAGTGTATTACTGTTATATCCACGGATTCCTCACAGGCTGGAAGGGACAGACCCTTGATGAGCAGGTTGTCCAGATACGGTAACACCACCACTCGCCACGAGTGGAGAATGGCCATGACAGCCGCCATGGCCTTAGTAAAGATCCTGGGGGTGGTGGCGAGTCCGAAGGGCAAGGCACCGAACTGGAAGTGTTCCTCGTGAATTGCAAAAAACGCAGGAACTGCTGGTGGGACGGACAGATCGGAATGTGAAGGTAAGCGTCCTTGATGTCGATGGATGCTAGGAACTATACTTTTTACATGGAAGCGACAACTGATCGGAGAGATTCCATTTGGAATCGCCGTACCTTGAGAACCTTGAGAAACTGATTTAACAGTTTGAGATCCAGGACGGGTCGTATCGTCCCGTCCTTTTTTGGAACCACAAAAAGATTTGAATAAAATCCCCTGAACTTCTCATGATGAGGGACCGGCAAGATGACTCCGTCCCTTAGCAGAGCCTGACCAGCCCGAAGGAAGGCTTGTGTTTTACTTGGGGGGGGAGAGGAAAGGAAAGGAAAAAACCGAGTTAGCGGGGGGGGGGGGGAAAGAAAATTCTATCTTGTATCCGGAGGACACCAGCTCCCTGACCCACTTTTCGTGGACGACCGCGAGCCAAGTGTGGCTGAAGGAAAGTAGGCGACCGCCAACTTTGTCGGTGTCCGCCGGATACCGCAACAAGTCATTGGGTGGATCTATGAGATCTGGCTCCCCTAGATCCAGAAGCCCTAGGCCTGGGTTTCAAAGAGCGGTTAGGTCTGTATGAGACCTGGGTGCCTCTGTCTCCGCGTGGGGACCGACCTGAGCTGGAAGAGAAGGTAGAGGAGGACCAACCGGAATTGATGTGAAAAGATCGAAAACGCGTCGGCTGTTGGTTGTGAAATGGCCGAACAGCCTTTTATTGAGGAAGGCATTTACTGGTAGTATCAGAAATGAGCTGGTCCAGTTTCTCTCCAAAAAGACGACCCGTTTGAAAGGGGAGAGAAGTCAATGATCTTTTAGATGTGGCATCCACCCACCAGTCGCGGAGCCATAGGGCTCTTCTAATGGAGATCGCATTAGCGGCAGTTTGAGCAGCGCAATTGGCGGCATCAAAAGAAGCGTCCACTACAAAGTCCGCTGCGTGAATTATCTGCCTGGCGGCAGTGGTTTCCTCCGGAGGAAGATTGGTGCCCTGGAAGGAAGTAATCAAGACTTCTGCCCAAGCGGCCATTGCCTTAGTGACCCAAATTGCCGTGAAAGATGGAAAAAAGCGCTGCTCCTGAAGCTTCAAAAAAACTGAACGGGGCAAGGTAGTAAATTTGACGATCGGAGGAGTTTCTGACTGAGGAACCCTCAGAAACAGATACTGGGGGGGGGGGGGGGGGTTTGGGGGACTGTAACCAATCCTTCATTAGGTCTGGATCAAAAGGGTATTTAGCCTGAGTAGACTTTTGCCCTGTGACCCGCTTATGCAGACGATGCCTATGTTTCTGGATGGCTGGTAAATAACGTGCGCACACGCTAGGTTTTCATAAATGAGATAGGGTGTGCTGGAGCGGGAATATTTTCCTCATCCAACTTCAGAATCCTGTTGACTGATTCTATAAGAGAATCAAGCGACTCTTGGTCAGTTGGGGGATTCTGAGGGGCTGACATGTCAGATTCTAATTCAGAGTCGTGCTCGCTGTGAACCTCAGGAGAGGGAGAGCGAGAGACAGGAGTCGCCGATGCTGAGGCGCGAACGGGACTAGGGGACACGTCATGGGTCCGCTTTCTAGAGATCTGACCATTCCTTGAACGAGTACGGCCCCTGCTGGTGGACTGTTCCCGGCCGACGCCAGAGCCCTCCTCGGGAGGTAAGGATGCTTTCTGACTTAAAGAGTCCTCCCAGAGGGAAAATATAGCGTGGGTCAGAGACTCCACCGACCGTGACAGGGACGTAGCCCACTCAGGGGTACTAAACGCAGGAGACTCGTCAGCAGCGGCGGCGAGGGGCGTTGGAGCACAGTCCGTGCATAACGGATTAGTCTGTGCACTGGGTAAGGCAGACTTGCAAGTGGTACTCACGGTAAAAAACGCAGTGTGCTTCTTAGCAGCCAGTTTAGCCTCCTTAGATTGAGACATAGCGCTCCTGAAAGGGTTAACGGCATAGTCTGACTGCAGCTGCAGGGAATGTGCCAGGAAGGGGTTAAGCTTTAATCAGAGCAGATTAGAATTGCGCGTCTCGTAAGGAATGAGAGGCGCCAAGAGGAGGGGGCGGCGAGGTTAGTGCGGGTGGCGCTATTCAAATTGCGGCCCAGTAGGCTGGGAAAGCCGAGAACTAAATTTTTGGCCTATCCGCGGTAGGCGCCGGGGGCAGGGAGGAGGCGGCGCTATTCAAATTGCGGCCTAGTAGGTCGGAAAAGCCGGGGACTAAATTTCTGGCCTGTCCGCAATAAGCGGCGGGCGGGGGGGGGGGGCGGGGGGCACCCAGTGTACCGTCGCTGACGCTAAGTCAGCGCTTCTCCCGGGGACAAGGACCCGACCCCATACCTCTATTCCAGTGCTCAGGCAGGTCGTGCTGTCCGGGGTCTTCCAGCTGTAGGGTCTTCATCCTCCGGGCGATGCAGCAGAGCTGGAGGAGGTCTTAAAGGGATATAGCTCAATCGATCCACCCTGTGACAGGGGGATGGAGAGCTCTGGGGCTGATTCAGGGCATCCGAAAAGCGCTGCCCAAGTCCTTCTCCATGCACTCCTGTGCTTCGTCCTGTTGCGCTTGCCCTGTATCCGTGGAGTACCGACCGTAAGGGAACCATCGTCAGAGGAATCAGCCCCAATCGTCGCAGAAAAGTGTACGGGGAGGTATACTCCGCGTGCTCGCCTGTTGTTGGTTCGGGGGAGAGCGGGCCGTAGAAAGGAACCGTCGCCCCTTCACTCCGTTAATTAAAAAATAAAAATTTACAGAAAATTCAAAAATAAAATAAAAACGGTGGGGTCTGAAACCAGACACAAGTGCCTCCCACAGACACTAAGCAAAGAACTGGAGAAATCCCAGCCAGCGAGAGGGTGTATACTGCAGGGGAGGAGCTAACTTTTTTCTGGTTTACTTAGTGTCCTGCTAGTGGCAGCAGCAAAACACCCACTGTCTGTGTCTCCCAATGAGGCATAGGAGAAAAAAAAAAATCCTTGTGTTTTGGGTAAAGGGGGTGGGGATGTGATTCAAACGCATATTTATTTATTTCCTAATATATATGGAAGCAGAAGTAGCGTGATTGCGTAGGCGCTAGTCCTTGTGATAAAAATGATACCTTCTTTGTAGAGATCCCATGCGCCAATCCTGAGAAATCTAGTATAGAAACCATTTGCTGATCAGGCAGGAAGTGCAGTGGGGGCGTGACAATGCACTTAGGCGGCTTCTTCCTAGTGCGCTGACACACCCCTACTGTACTTCCAGCCTGATTTGCATATGACTTCTACACTAGATTTCTCAGGACTGGCGCAAGGGATCTCTATAAAGAAGACATCATTTTTATTCAGGTGCGGGCTCCTTTAAAACCGTACCAATAGTTCCATATCAAAAAACATGCCTTTAAAAACCTTTAACTAGTCACTCTATTTTTTGGGGCTTTAAACTTTTTCAATAGATTGTACTCCAGAGCTGTATTCACAATTCTGCAGGCTTCAGAACGCCAGCACACCGCTCGATAATGCACAGTACAGGACTGGGTGGTTCCAGGCAGCGGATACCCACCAGATAACTCAGGGCACTTGCCAGCTGTCTGGCCACTGTGACTTTCCACCCAGCAGAGATAAGAGATTTATCCTTTCGCAGGCAAACATCCAACGGGCCGTGTTCAACGAACTCCTCCACCATGATGTCTAATGAGAGACCAAATGGAGAAGTGGATACAAGTCTGTGGTATACAGCGCTCGCTATTCCCTGCAGGGGTCAGTCACTACTCACTCTCCGATTCCCGGACACAAACCCCATGGACAAAAACCAGGTGGATGTGGGAGACCTGACTCATCAGACTTGCAGTCTCGAAGAAAGCCTGAAATGCAGAAATAAGGACAGTAAGCTGCCAGAAAGCTGGAGATAAATGTCGTGGTGGGGTATATTATGTTACAGCATCAAAGTTAAAGACATGAAAGGCCAGGATCAAAGGATCAGCAAGGACACCACCATGACACATAAGAGATCATCCAACCCCACCAAAATTGGCTGGTTTAGCATCTAATGTGTATGAGCAGCTTAAAAATAAATTCAGAAAATGCACCAAAAATAAAAATATCCCAACACTTCCCCTTATAAATCTTATCCATTTTCATTGTAGCAAAATTGAGAAAAATAAAAAGAAATCTATTATGTGTGTCTCATATGCTCAGTCAGTCCACTCATGCTCCTCCTCGACCCACCGGGTGTGACTGTAGGACAACTGGCTGCAGCAGGACCCTCCCCCCTGTACAGCATCCTGTGTGTGACTATAGGACAACTGGCTGCAGCAGGACCCTCCCCCCTGTACAGCATCCTGTGTGTGACTATAGGACAACTGGCTGCAGCAGGACCCTCCCCCCTGTACAGCATCCTGTGTGTGACTATAGGACAACTGGCTGCAGCAGGACCATCCCCCGTGTACAGCTTCCTGTGTGTGACTATAGGACAACTGGCTGCAGCAGGACCATCCCCCGTGTACAGCTTCCTGTGTGTGACTGTAGGACAACTGGCTGCAGCAGGACCATCCCCCGTGTACAGCTTCCTGTGTGTGACTGTAGGACAACTGGCTGCAGCAGGACCATCCCCCGTGTACAGCTTCCTGTGTGTGACTGTAGGACAACTGGCTGCAGCAGGACCCTCCCCCCTGTACAGCTTCCTGTGTGTGACTATTAGACAACTGGCTGCAGCAGGACCCTCCTCCTGTACAGCTTCCTGTGACTGTATGACAAATGGCTGCAGCAGGACCCTTCCCCCTCTACAGTTTCCTGTGTGTGACTGTAGGAACTGGCTGCAGGACCCTCCTCCTGTACAGCATCCTGTGTGTGACTGTAGGACAACTGGCTGCAGCAGGACCCTTCCCCCTCTACAGCTTCCTGTGTGTGACTGTAGGACAACTGGCTGCAGCCATCATATATCACTTCTCTCTACAGATAGAGATGATATAGGACAAGCCAGTTTCAGATCATCATAACCGATATGACCGGTGCTGAGTGTTGGAGCCAATTTGGGGATAGATGATGCCAAGATGGAAGATAAGGAGGACAGCACCATAGATGGGCAGATATACAAAGGCACGCACAACACTCACCAGCGATATGTCTTGGTGACTGGGATCCAGCACTTTCAGGACCACTCGTAGATCACGGGAGTTATTGTTCTGCTCCCGGTAATCATAGTCCAAGTCGTGCTCACCACCACCGCTCACTATGAGAACCCCCTCGTAGATATTCGTACGGGTCCCCTGACCCAGGTGGGATTTCTGCAAGACATATACAATATGAAAAGAACACTAGACGAGACGTGAAATCATCCAGAAGTGACAATTCTATAGATCACTCCATATTGTGAGCCTGGAGAAGGAGCAGAGGGTCAGATCCCACGACTAAGTGTGAGGCCCAGGAGAGGTGACAGACTGCGCCTTGTGCATCCGCATGCAGCAGGAGGACTCAACAGCAGCAGGAGGGACGGGCAGAGATAATGGAGTGGCAATAGTCTGACATCTACAGGAAACTAAAGGATCCATTATGGCTTTTTTTTTTTTTTTTTTTATTAGGAACATCCCCTTTAAAAGCACGTACTTGTGTGATCTCGTTTTTTCGGATCTGGTGGAAGCTGAGCTGACTCAAATTTAGATTCCTGGACAATGCGTTTTCCTTGCTGCTCTTCCCTTTCCGACAGATGGTTAAGTTGGAAACTTCTGAAAAAAAAAAAACAACCTCATGTAAATGATCAATGTAAACATGCGCCAATATGTCACTGCCCCGGGGTCTATTATAAAGGGAGCTAAATAATATAAAGAGCATCACATTGCACGGCACTTCTATGTTCTGAAAAAATAGAAAAAAAAAAAAGATCTTAAAGTGTTCAAGGAATTCTACGAACATTAGTATTTTTCAAAATTTATTTTTTAAATAGCCGTCCTACCGCTGGCAGCCACCAGGGGGGCAGAAGACCCATGTAATCAGCTGTATGGGGCCGACCACCTGATTTCCCCAGGACAAATCTTATAATATTGGGTCTGGTCCACACCGCAGCGTCCACCACTGCACTGTTCCGTAACAATGTGTCAGCGGCATCTGACGCAACAGACGGACTCTCGGGGCTCGTACCTCCAGATTTTGGCAGGACACACTGCTTCACATGGAAGACCTCCTGGCCAGATTTCAGCGTGCAGCCCCGCAGGTTGTCCGTTAACTCCTTGACGCTGGTGAAGCCGCGCTCCCACTGTTCCAGCGTGTACATGTCGTCCTCTTTATCTATCCGGAACTGCTTATAACTTATCCCTTTATTCTACAGGAGAAAAAAAAAAAAAAAAAAAGGTAAATGATTTGGAAATAGCACCACTCTGGAAATAGCGCCACTCTTGATCAGAGGTTGCTGCTGGTACTGCAGTAGAAGTTATTGGTACTGAGCTGTAATATGAGACAAAGCCCAAAACTGAAGCGGTGCGGTGCCCCACAAGCTCCGTGCAGGATGTGTAAGGTGTCCGTTGTGCTCTCGCACAGACTCTCTGAGCACAAAATGGTGAGGAAGAGCAGATCTAAATCACTCTGCCCAGAGTTGCTTCTGCTAGCCCACCGGGGCTGCTGACCTGACCTGTCCCCTTTTCCAACCCCAGATCACCGCAGATGCCGACATTATCCCTTTTCTGGCCCCCAGCCCAGAATGTAACAGCCACTCATGACGAGCTTTCAGCCAGCCTGGGCAGGCACAGTAATGTGTAGCTACTTGCTTGCTGTCAGTGAAAAGAACATAGTTTCCTAAGAGCAAGCAGAGATCTCCAATAAAGGTAAGGAATGGCGGCCTCCGCTGCCGGCCTCCTCTGCTGACCTGGCTGATGCCTTTTACAGTCATGATGAGCCGGTTGAAGGTGAAGGCGCTCCAGCGGATGATGTACGGGCCGTCTGCCTGCTCCTCGCGCTTCAGCTTCTGGATGACGTACTGCTCCCTGTGACAGTAACAGACGGGCAGCAGCGTGAGGCGGTGTACACACTAGGACAGCATTTACAGACGTGCATACATGTACATTTATATCCTTTTAATCCGGCATCTGAGAATCTAGAAAGTCTGACACCGTACGGCTTTAGAATATATCCAATGGAGTTTAGTTTCTAAGACGGACGTATAATCCATACGAGTTAATAATCGGGCATCTCCGGTCCCAAAAATGGGGGATTCATAGAAAATTACTGATCGCGTTACTCCTTTTGTCGGATAACGCTGGCAAACACAAGTAATTGTATAATTCTCAGCCGTTCTTGAGCACTTTTTTGTAGCTCATCGCCTTGGAGACCGACCACCCCTGATAGACAGCAGAACAGGTGCAATGATCAGGAGCTCTTTTCAGGGAGCTTGTAAGCTCTGTGTGGATGCAGGGCCAGGATCTCTGGAGCGTGCCATTAACCCTTAATGCTGGCCATCAGCGCAGTTATTGCAAGATAGAGAGAAGCAGTGGCCGGTCTCCTAAGCAACAAGCTAGAAACAAAAAGCAAAAAATATTAATATCTTGAAGTAAACTGCAAGATTAATTTGCTCAATGTGTCATGAGGGGGGCTCACCCTGCATATAGGGAGGCCGAATGTGAAGGGGGGGGCTCACCCTGCATATAGGGAGGCCGAATGTGAAGGGGGGGGGGCTCACCCTGCATATAGGGAGGCCGAATGTGAAGGGGGGGGCTCACCATGCATATAGGGAGGCCGAATGTGAAGGGGGGGGGGGCTCACCCTGCATATAGGGAGGCCGAATGTGAAGGGGGGGGGCTCACCCTGCATATAGGGAGGCCGAATGTGAAGGGGGGGCTCACCCTGCATATAGGGAGGCCGAATGTGAAGGGGGGGGCTCACCCTGCATATAGGGAGGCCGAATGTGAAGGGGGGGGCTCACCCTGCATATAGGGAGGCCGAATGTGAAGGGGGGGGGGCTCACCCTGCATATAGGGAGGCCGAATGTGAAGGGGGGGGGGCTCACCCTGCATATAGGGAGGCCGAATGTGAAGGGGGGGGCTCACCCTGCATATAGGGAGGCCGAATGTGAAGGGGGGGGCTCACCCTGCATATAGGGAGGCCGAATGTGAAGGGGGGGGGCTCACCCTGCATATAGGGAGGCCGAATGTGAAGGGGGGGGGCTCACCCTGCATATAGGGAGGCCGAATGTGATGGGGGGGCTCACCCTGCATATAGGGAGGCCGAATGTGAAGGGGGGGGGCTCACCCTGCATATAGGGAGGCCGAATGTGAAGGGGGGGGCTCACCCTGCATATAGGGAGGCCGAATGTGAAGGGGGGGGGCTCACCCTGCATATAGGGAGGCCGAATGTGAAGGGGGGGGGCTCACCCTGCATATAGGGAGGCCGAATGTGAAGGGGGGGGGGCTCACCCTGCATATAGGGAGGCCGAATGTGAAGGGGGGGGGCTCACCCTGCATATAGGGAGGCCGAATGTGAAGGGGGGGGCTCACCCTGCATATAGGGAGGCCGAATGTGAAGGGGGGGGCTCACCCTGCATATAGGGAGGCCGAATGTGAAGGGGGGGGGCTCACCCTGCATATAGGGAGGCCGAATGTGAAGGGGGGGGCTCACCCTGCATATAGGGAGGCCGAGTGTGAAGGGGGGGGGGCTCACCCTGCATATAGGGAGGCTGTGTGTGAAGGAGGGGGCTCACCCTGCATATAGGGAGGCTGAGTGTGAAGGAGGGGGCTCACCCTGCATATAGGGAGGCTGTGTGTGAAGGAGGGGGCTCACCCGGCATATAGGGAGGCTGAGTGTGAAGGAGGGGGCTCACCCGGCATATAGGGAGGCTGAGTGTGGGAAGGCTCACCCTGCATATAGGGAGGCTGAGTGTGAAGGGGCGGGCTCACCCTGCATATAGGGAGGCCGAGTGTGAAGGGGCGGGCTCACCCTGCATATAGGGAGGCTGTGTGTGAAGGAGGGGGCTCACCCTGCATATAGGGAGGTTGTGTGTGAAGGAGGGGGCTCACCCTGCATATAGGGAGGCTGTGTGTGAAGGAGGGGGCTCACCCTGCATATAGGCAGGCTGTGTGTGAAGGAGGGGGCTCACCCTGCATATAGGGAGGCTGAGTGTGAAGGAGGGGGCTCACCCGGCATATAGGGAGGCTGAGTGTGAAGGAGGGGGCTCACCCTGCACATAGGGAGGCTGAGTGTGGGAAGGCTCACCCTGCATATAGGGAGGCTGAGTGTGAAGTGGCGGGCTCACCCTGCATATAGGGAGGCTGAGTGTGGGAGCTCATACAGTATATAGGGGGATGTCAGGAAACTTAATTCTGCTGAATAATAAGTAATCAGTTAATATTGACCAGAATTGATTTCAGCCTATTAGTTCGGCCTCTACAATAGTCACGGTCTCATCTGGCCCCTGATGAAAATTAATTGCCTGCCCCTGGTCCATTATGTATAGCGCCATGATATGTATGTATAGCGATACAGTTTTCCATGTACAGGTGTGTAAACCACGTGACCCGTCACGCATTAGGGGTCCGGGCTACTCTTAATCCGCCCCTTTATTTCGGTAAATACCTTTTTTCTTCTGCCGTACAGTATAACCGCCACCCTGGACACTCCATACACAGGGCTTTCTCCCCTTCCCCCCCCCCCCCCCCTCTTTACAGCATGCAGTGTATGGGTTAGATAAGCTTGCTACACCAAACCCTTACAGCAATGATGGGGAACAAATGGTGAGGAGAGAGGAGGAATTACAATTTTTAGAAACTTTTTTCTACTTAATTTTTTAGTCCCTTTATTGTGAAAACAGGAAAGGGGAATATTCAGACTTTTCTAGCTTTATATATTTTTAAAAATAATTTTTTTAAAGCTCCTCTTATGCGATTTGAACCTGCGATTGAGGTATATGACGGCGTAAACACCTCCAATGCAATTTCTGTCCTCAAAAATAGGTATTAGACCTACCGGTAATGATGTTTCCAGGAGTCCATCCTGACAGCACTATGGAGGACGTCCTCCTCCTCCTTACAGGGACAGGAAAGCACACGAGAGGTTAAAAGGCCATGTCCCACCCCCTTTCCCTCAGTGATTTGACAAGTACCACAAGGTGGATGATGCTAGTAACGGTTTAATGAAACAATCATATTACAGCATATGACATAACATAATACAACATAGTATAACATAACAGGGAGGGAACTACCCGTGCTGTCAGGATGGACTCCTGGAAACATCATTACCGGTAGGTCTAATACCTATTTTCCAGGACGTCCACCTGACAGCACTATGGAGAGTACCAAAGCACCTCCTCAGGGTGGGATTACTGCCTGGAGAACTTTTCTCCCAAATGCGGTTTGTTGGCCAGCTAACACATCTAGTTTGTAGTGTTTGCAGAATGTATTAAGACTAGCCCAGGTTGCCGCTCGACAAATTTGATCAACTGACGCCCCCGCCCGCTCGGCCCATGAGGCCGAAACCGCCCTTGTAGAGTGGGCTTTTAAGGAATCAGGCGGGCTGGCGCCTTCAGCCTGGTAGGCGTCCGAGATTACTGAGGTAATCCAACGCGCTATGGACGCCTTAGAGGCCTTCTTCCCTTTATTCCTACCTCCAAAGAGAACGAACAGGTTCGGGTCGACACGCCAACTATTGGTGGCCTCTAGGTATTCTATAACTGCGCGCCTCACGTCTAGCGAGTGGAGCCGCCGCTCCTTCTCATTTCGGGGATTATCGCAGAAAGAGGGTAACACTACCTCCTGGTTCAGATTTCTTGTAGAGGCTACCTTCGGGGTAAATGCCGGGTCTAACCTTAGGATTATACTATCCTCTCTTATCTGGAGGTATGGATCCTTAGTGGATAGGGCCTGGATCTCCCCTATTCTTTTGGCCGTGGTAATGGCTACTAGAAAGGCCGTTTTACGAGTGAGAGCAGGGATGGCCATCTTCTCACTAAGGGCGAAAGTGTCCGAGCAGAGGAACCGAAGTACCAGGCCCAGGTCCCATGGCGGGGTGAGCTGCCTAATCGTGGGGCGCAGGCGCTGTGTGGCTTTTATAAACCTTATCACCCAGGGATGTGCAGCTAACTGATAATCGAAGAAGGCGCTCAAAGCTGAAACCTGGACTTTTAGAGTGCTGGGCTTGAGGCCTTTATTAAAACCTGCCTGCAGGAACCCTAGTATGTTAGGGAGATCAGGGGTACCTGCCACGAGCTCGGACCTGCCACCCTCCAGACAGAATCTCTTCCATATCTTCCGATAAATTGCAGACGTCACCGGCTTCCTGCTGGCCTGTAGGGTGGATATGACCTGCTCCGACAATCCTTTTGCCTTCAGGATGTCCCTCTCAGGATCCAAGCCGATAAATGGAGTCTTGCTGGGTCCGGGTGGTGGATCGGGCCCTGGTGGATGATGTTCTCCCACAAGGGCAGCTCGACTGGATCTTCTACTGCCATGGCTCCCAGAAGGGAAAACCAGCTTCTCCTCGGCCAGTATGGCACTATCAATATCACTCTTGCGTGGTCCTCGCGTATCTTTCTGAGCACTGCCGGTATGAGGGCCAGTGGTGGGAACGCATAAGAGAGGGATTCTCCCCAAGTCTGACTCAGGGCGTCTACGCCCTCTGGATGGTCCATCGGATTTAGGGAGTAGAATCTGGGAACCTTCGAGTTCTTCCGGCTTGCGAAGAGATCTATACTGGGGTTCCCCCAGCGCTGACAAAGCTGGTCGAAAATCTCTACGTTCAATTCCCACTCTGTCGGGTGGATCTGTTGTCTGCTCAGGTAGTCTGCCACTTCGTTTTGGGAACCCTCTAGATGTACAGCGGTCACGGATCGAACTGTACGTTCTGCCCACGTGAATATCTTTTCCGCCAGTGCCTGTAGTGGTTGATGTCTGGTTCCTCCTTGGTGTTTCAGGAATGCCACTGTCGTTGTATTGTCGGATAAAATGCGGACATGACGACTCTTTAGTACCGACCGGTTTCTCCGCAATGCTTCCCAGACCGTGAAGAGTTCCTTGAAATTGGAGGATCTGGCCTTGATGCTTGCTGGCCACTTCCCCTGGAAGATCTTCCCTTCTATGTGGGCTCCACATCCCCACGCACTTGCGTCTGTGGTGACTACCACGTATGGAGAGGTTGTCCAATGCACGCCCACCTGGAGATTCCTGGCCTGTAACCACCAGCGAAGGGACTCCTTTACTCGTCCTGAGAGCCTTAGGGGTTTGTCTAGCGACGCCTGACTCCTGTCCCACCTCGCGAGAATCTCTCTTTGTAACAACCGCGAGTGGAATTGGGCCCAACGGACACACTGGATGCAGGCCGTCATGAGGCCCAGGACCTCCATTGCTTCCCTTATGGAGCATTGACGCCTCAACAGGCCTCTGGTTCTGGCCTGAATGGACTTCTGCTTCTGCTCGGGTAGCCAGGATATTCTGTCGGCTGAGTCTAGGAGGACTCCCAGGAATACCTTTCTGGTGTCTGGTGTGAGGTCCGACTTCTCCCAGTTGATCACCCAGCCCAGGAACTCCATCACAGTAGTTGTTCGAATCCTGTCTCGGATGAGCGCTTCTTTGGATCTTGCCACCAGTAAGAAGTTGTCCAGGTACGGCACAATCACAATACCCTGATCTCTCAGGTAGGCCACCACCTCTACCACCAGCTTTGTAAAGATCCTGGGAGCTGAGGCCAGCCCGAATGGAAGACCCTGGAACTGGAAATGGCAGGTCCGGGCTGGTGAACTGATCGCGAACCTTAGTAGGCCTTGGGATGAGGGATGAATAGGAACCTGATAGTATGCCTTTTTTAGGTCTAGGGTGCACATAACTGCGTCCCTGTCTATCAGAGGAATTGCGGATCGGATTGATTCCATCCGGAACCTCCTGTATCTGACCCAAGCATTTAGTGGCTTCAGGTTTATGATGGTGCGGGCCTCGCCGGATTTCTTTGTGATTGCAAACAGGGAAGAGTAGTGCCCTTTCCCTCTTTCTGACGGTGAAACTGGTATTATGACCCCTGAGTCTAACATGTCCTGAAGATCCGACCACATTGCGGAGTCCTCCTGGACGACAGTGGGGGCAATATATCTGTCGGGGGGAGGAGAATAGAGCTCTATCCTGTAACCTTCTCTGATGGTTCTGAGGACCCACTGATTGTTGGTGACTCGTGACCAGTTTGCTGCAAAGTGGCGAAGCCTCCCCCAATGCCTATGGCGTCATTGTCTCCTCGATCTAGATGTCGATGCAAATGGGGGACCTCTGTTCCTCCCACTTTGGCTGAAGGAGCCTTTGTAGGAGCTTCTATTAGACCTCGCCCGGCCCCTAAACTCTGACTGTCCTCTGAAGGAGCCTCTCCGAAAGGACTGGGACCGCCTGGGCTTTTCTTCCGGGAATCCCTTATTCTTATCGGACACCAGCTCAAGGATATTATCCAGGGCTGGACCAAACACCCTCAGACCCGAGAAAGGGATGGCACATAACTTGGCCTTAGAAGGGTTATCCCCCGACCAGGATCTAAGCCAGACTGCTCTCCGGGCCGCATTAGAGAGGGAGCTGTTTCTGGCCGCAAACCTAACTGATTCCGCCGACGTATCCGACAGGAACGCCGTGGCCCCACTTCTGTCGGTGCCCGCACGGCCAGCCGCCTGCGGGGAGCCGACCCGTCCTGGAGCCGAGAGCCCCCCCACCGGGAGGAACGGCTCCCTCCAGGAGCGCCATCCTGCTCCTGGCCTTTGGAGCCGAGGGACTCCCCACCGGGAAGTTTCGGCCCCGGGACCTCTTGACAGGGGAAGGATTGGACCGGCCGCACGATCCCCTGGGTCCCTCCGGTAAGCTCTCGCGTGTCCCTCCGTGCAGGGACAGGAAAAAACACTGAGGGAAAGGGGGTGGGACATGGCCTTTTAACCTCTCGTGTGCTTTCCTGTCCCTGTGAGGAGGAGGACGTCCTCCATAGTGCTGTCAGGTGGACGTCCTGGAAATCAAATTTTATCCAAATGTCAAAATTTTTAGTACACAAGACGATGAGAAAGCAGAACGCAGCCCCCTTCCGAATGAAAATTTATAATAAAAAAAAAAAAAAAAAAAAAAAAATAATATATATATATATATATATATATATATATATATATATATATACACACAGCAAAAGTTTGGACACACCTTCTCAAAGAGTTTCACTCTGAAGGCATCAAAACTATGAATTAACATGTGGAATTATATGATTAACAAAAAAGTGTGAAACAACTGAAAATACTGTATGTCTTATATTCTAGGTTCTTCAGAGTAGCCACCTTTTACTTTGATTACTGCTTTGCACACTCTTGGCATTCTCTTGATGAGCTTCAGGAGGTAGTCACCGGAAATGGTCTTCCAACAGTCTTGAAGGAGTTCCCAGACATGCTTAGCACTTGTTGGCCCTTTTGCCTTCACTCTGCGGTCCAGCTCACCCCAAACCATCTCGATTGGGTTCAGGTCTGGTGACTGTGGAGGCCAGGTCATCTGGCGCAGCACCCCATCACTCTCCTTCTTGGTCAAATAGCCCTTACACAGCACGGAGGTGTGTTTGGGGTCATTGTCCTGTTGAAAAATAAATGATGATCCAACTAAACGCAAACCGGATGGAATAGCATTCCGCTGCAAGATGCTGTGGTAGCCATGCTGGTTCAGTATGCCTTCAATTTTGAATAAATCCCCAACAGTGTCACCAGCAAAGCACCCCCAACACCATCACACCTCCTCCTCCATGCTTCACAGTGGGAACCAGGCATGTAGAGTCCATCCGTTCATCTTTTCTGCGTCGCACAAAGACACGGTTGTTGGTACCAAAGATCTCAAGTTTGGACTCATCAGACCAAAGCACAGATTTCCACTGGTCTAATGTCCATTCCTTGTGTTCTTTAGCCCAAACAAGTCTCTTCTGCTTGTTGCCTGTCCTTAGCAGTGGTTTCCTAGCAGCTATTTTACCATGAAGGCCTGCTGCACAAAGTCTCCTCTTAACAGTTGTTGTAGAGATGTGTCTGCTGCTAGAACTCTGTGTGGCATTGACCTGGTCTCTAATCTGAGCTGCTGTTAACCTGCGATTTCTGAGGCTGGTGACTCGGATGAACTTATCCTCCGCAGCAGAGGTGACTCTTGGTCTTCCTCTCCTGGGGCGGTCCTCATGTGAGCCAGTTTCTTTGTAGCGCTTGATGGTTTATGCCACTGCACTTGGGGACACTTTCAAAGTTTTCCCAATTTTTCAGACTGACTGACCTTCATTTCTTAAAGTAATGATGGCCATTCGTTTTTCTTTACTTAGAATTTGTATTATGGCAAGAAATAAAGCAGCTAACAGTCTATTCAGTAGGACAATCAGCTGAGTATCCACCAGACTTCTGCACAACACAACTGATGGTCCCAACCCCATTTATAAGGCAAGAAATCCCACTTTTTAAACCTGACAGGGCACACCTGTGAAGTGAAAACCATTTCTGGTGACAACCTCTTGAAGCTCATCAAGAGAATGCCAAGAGTGTGCAAAGCAGTAATCAAAGCAAAAGGTGGCTACTTTGAAGAACCTAGAATATGGGACATATTTTCAGTTTCACACTTTTTTGCTAATTATATAATTCCACATGTGCTAATTCATAGTTCTGATGCCTTCAGAGTGAATCTACAATTTTCATAGTCATGAAAATAAAGAAAAAACTCTTTGAATGAGGTGTGTCCAAACTTTTGGTCTGTACCAAATTATATATATATATATATATATATATATATATATATATATATATATATATATATATATATATATATATTATAATATCTCTCTCTATCACACACACAAAAACACACGTACTGTAGGGGCCCGTGAATCCCATTGACAGCGCTCATCACCAAGCGTGGAGGGGCCACTTCGTGGCACAGGTAATGGTTGGAGTCTGTGGTGAGCCTGAAGAAGCCATCTACCAGCGAAACAAAGGACAGCGCCTCTTCATATGAAGACAGGACGATCTCCTGGAGACAAGACGTATTAAGAGGATGTTGGTTACCACAAGATCAGTACCATAAATGGAAGAGAAATCGCAGTGGTGTCACTGCTGCAAGGTCAATCCCAAAGTAGGGAAGCTATCCACTATATGTTTGGTCACTTTACAGTTGGGGGTGCGCTCACCAGGCAGCGGTTATCCTGGCAGTTGATGCTGACGCGGCTTTTGCTGATGACGATGTGGGTGATATCCTGGAAGTCACAGAACGGCTCCCACTTGGGCTCGCTGGCTTCAGTCGCCGGTTTCGCCGCCTTCTGTCCTTTGTTGCGGCTTCTCTTGCTGAAGTAATTTCTATGATGGCCGCTCTCTGCTGCCTCCTGCAGGAGAAAAGAAAGCAAAAAAAAAAATAAAAATTAATAGTGATACGAAAATGTATCCTACAGTAAGTAGCAGTCATCTGATTTTTTGTAAACCTACGTTCCCATTGCTCTCTATTTACAAGATCTGCTCATCGGAGGAAGCAGAAAACCCGCTGTGGTGTGCTGTTAACACAGTGGCAGGGTAGGTTACCGCAGCGCTGCGATCTCACCAACATGTGTCGCAGTATTTATAACAGAGGGCTCATCTGTTCTAGACCTTTTTAACGTTTGTGTGCACACGTCGTCTTTTTCAGGTGGTTTCTGCATGGAGACCGCCTGAAAAAGCGCTGAATGACTGATACAAAGAAAGAACACTCTGAGCTGCAACAACAATCCTGCGCACTGCAATGACAATCTTTCGCACAATGTTAACTCTCGTTAATCCTTTCAATCTTGGTTGGAAGTCTCTCGCAACTCAAAGGTTAAGGAAAAAGTTAAAAAAAAAAAAAAAGGAAGTGGCGGCGGCGTTGCGAAAACATTGAAAAACACCCCAATGAAGTAACTTCGGGAATAACGCCACCTGCGTTTTCCAGAAGAGTCTTGGTAAACATAGCAGGTATGCTGGGGTCTTAAAGGGGCCATGCATTTGCTTTCTATAGCCTGTGTGTGCTGAAATGTAGCTACAGAATGAGTTATCCAAGAATCCGTCAGTGAGCTCGCTCTGGGGAGAGTTTTTGTAACTTTCATTTTCCTTCTTTTTACCTCCTCAGTCTTCACAGACGGGTACATTCGGATAGTGCTTGCGAATACAAGTCATTTTTCAATTTACTCCCTGTTAATATCTCTAGAACAGCTACAAACTTGCTTGTATTTACAAGAACAATCCAATGACATCCATTTATGAAGATGGGAGTAAGACGCCTTTAAAATTTTCTGCAGCAAAATTCAACTGAACCCAAGTGCAAAAAAACATTACACGAAGAGGTAGCGGACAACGCACTCGCCTCCTCTTTCTTCTGCCGCCACTGGATCCCCTCCATTCCGCTGACAAGGACCTGGTGCGTCGCCGTCGCCTCGCTGCTCACGGACTTGCTCTGGTCCATGTAGCCGCCGCCATTAATGTACAACGGAAGTTTCTCTCCCTCTGTAGGAAGCTCCAGGCTCAGGGTCCCGAACACCTCGCAGCCAAATCTGGGGGCCAGGTTCTCCAAGGTGGACAGGTACTTGTACATGACGTCCTCCTCGCTCAGCTTCCCGGCGCTCACCGTGTGCAGGTGGAAGTGGCGGATGAATTTCTTAAAAACGCTCCTCATGCGGAGCTTTGTAAGGTAGTTGTTCTGCTGGATCTGCCGGCAGAAGGATTTGGGGATACATTCCTTAAAACTACAGAAAGAAAGGGAAAAAAAAAACAAAAACATTTTAAGTATTAGAATATGAAAGATCTGAGCAAATCCCCTGCATGAACGGACCGCACAAGGCTTTGCAGAAGTCGCCGACAGTACAGGTACCCCATCTTATGGGTCACAGAGTTGAGGTATACTTCTGCTCTTGTAGAGGGATGATATAAAATTATTTTTCTATTATTAGAGGCTTCGCCTGCTGTCTTGTCCATATCAAAATACTTTACACTGCAGCTCTGCTTCCTCAGCATTGTATCTTAATTAACCAGACGACTAGTTTTTAGCAAACCAAGAAGAATAGACTTCTGTTGATTTTTTATTTTAAGTGTTGGTCAAGAAAAGACTTTTGCTTCTGTAAGCCTGTAATATTAACATTTCATATAACATTGGTCTTGTATCCTTGATGGCTAGTGATGTTTACTGATATGCTAATTATGCATTGTGTAGGCCAGATAGTTTGGTGACTTCGATAACAGAGAAGGAAAAACTATGCAACTAGATTAAATAGGGATTTTTGTGTACTCACCATAAAATCCTTTTCTCCGAGCCAATCATTGGGGGACACAGACAGTGGGTGTTATGCTGCTGCCACTAGTGGGACACAAAGTAAACCAGAAAAAAAGTTAGCTCCTCCGATGATGTATACACCCTCTCGCTGGCTGGGATTTCTCCAGTTCGGTGAAAAAAGCTAAACAGTCAACAATAACCATAACTAAGTCAAAGCCTAAGAATGCTACAGTGAGCCAATAGGCTAAACAGGTTGGGTGCTGGGTCCTCCAATAATTGGCTCGGAGAAAAGGATTTTACGGTGATTACACAAAAATCCCTATTTCTCCTACGCCTCATTGGGGGACACAGACAGTGGGACGTCCTAAAGCAGTCCCTGGGTGGGAGCATACATCTGCTAATACCCCATGTATCACTGAGGTACTGCCAATTGCCGGCTGCGTCTGCCGAGAGCTGCATCCTCAGAGGCCTGAGAATGAATTAAGCAATGTTTGTAAAGGTATGCAGGCTGGACAAAGTCGCAGCTTTGTGGACAGGCCTAAGAATGAATTTGGTAATGTTTTGTAAAAAGTATGCAGACTAGACCAAGTCGCAGCCTTGCAGGCCTGTTCTGTCGAGGCCTGGTGCCGAATGGCCGAAGAGGCGCCCACTGACCGGGTAGAGTGCGCCTTAATCCCCACTGGGACAGGCACGTTCCTGACAGTAGGATTCATGAAATCGCCAAGCGAATCCACTTGACTAGCGTGGTTTTGACGCGGCTAGACCCTTCCTATGCCCCTCTGGAAGCATGAACAGGGCATCTGACTTATGGAAGGGAGCTGTCAGCGAGATATACAGTCTCATCGCCCTAACCACATCCAGGGTGTGGAGAGCTTTCTGAATGTGATGGACTGGCGCCGGACAAAAAGGAAGGCAAAACAATTTCCTCGTCGAGATGGAAAGAGGAGACGACCTTGGGCAGGAAGGACGGGGACGTCGTGAGAACTACCTTTTCCTGATGAAAATTCAGGAACGGAGAACGGCAGGACAGGGCTGCCAATTCCAAAACTCGTCTGATTGACGTAATTGCCAGTAGAAGACCACATTCCAAGAGAGGACTGACAGTGACACGTCCTGCAGCGGTTCGAAAGGAGCCTCCTTGTAAGGCTTCAAGAACCGGGTTAAGGTCCCATGATTCCAATGGCCTTCTATAAGGAGGCGCCACATGGGAAACTCCCAGAATGAGTGTCTTGACCTGAAGTTTGGTGGCAATTATGCGTTGGAAAAGTACTGACAAGGCCGAACTTTGGCCTTTGAGCGAGATAAGCGCGAGGCTTGATCCTTGCACAGCGAAAAGAAGGTTTTGCTAGGTGCGGTGATAGATGTGCATGGACACAGGCTTCCTAGCACTAATCATGGTGGAAATCACGTCGTGAGAGAAATGAGCCTGTGGTAAAAACCAGGATTCAATGGCCACGCCATCACAGACAGGACCTCGGAGTTCTGGTGGAAACTTGGGCCCTGCGAAAGTAGATCCATGCGATCTGGAAGTCGCCAGGAGACGTCGGCGACCAGTTGTATTGGTTCTGCATACCATGCTCGACGCGGCCAATCTGGCGCGACTAGGATCACTGGTACTCCCTCCGCTCTTCTTGATGACCCTCGGAAGCAAGGAAAGGAGGGGGGGGATGAACGGGAACCGCAACCAGTGCCGTGGCAGAACTATGACGTCTGCTCCGATGGCGCATGGATTGCGCAACGAACCGAGGAACCTTGTTGTTTAGTCTTGAGGCCATGAAATCCACATCCAGAGTCCCCCAACAATGACAAGTCTGCTGAAAGACTTCCAGATTAAAGGGACCACTCTCCCGAGGCGATGCCTTGGCAACTGAGAAAATATGCCATCCAATTTTCTACTCGGCCCAATGGAGTATCCTGATGGGGTGATCTGTGAGGAGATGGTGGAAACTCCGTAGAGCTAATATGATCGCTCGTATTTCCAAAATGATGGGGAGACGTGACTCTCGGGTCGACCAGCGACCCTTGTGCTGTGTGGTGACAAAAGACTGCACCCTAGTCGAGAAGATTTGCGTCGGTGGTTACTGCCAACCATTTTACTGGGAGAAAAAAGACATCCCCTGATTCAGGGAGGACCTCAGTGTCCACCACCTGAGGGCTTGCCTGACCCACAGGGACAGAAGGATCCGACGATCCAAGGAGAACGGGTTCTTGTTCCAAGCTAACAGCAACGCATGATGTAAGGAACGGAGGTGGAACTGTGCCAATGGAACTGCTTCCATTGCTGCCACCATTTTGCCGAGAACTCCCATGCAGAAATGATTAGAGCACGAAACCGGTGGTTAAAGAGTCCGCGCTGCCTGTAGTAAGGCTTGGGCCCTTTCTGGAGGGAGAATGACCAACTTGCAGGAAGTGTCCATGATCATTCCTAAAAAGGACATCTGCTGAGCCGGTTTTGGGGAAGGCTTTACGAAAATTATGTTCCAGCTCAGGCGAGAGAGTATCACTTATGTCCACGGATTCCTCGCAGGCTGGAAGGGACGGGCCCTTGATGAGCAGGTCGCCCAGATACAGTAACACCGCCACTCCCCGCGAGTGGAGAATGGCCATGACAGCCGCCATGACCTTAGTAAAGATCCTGGGGGCACTGGCGAGTCCGACAGGTAAGGCAAGGAACTGGAAGTGTTGCTTGTGAAATGCAAAAAACGCAGGAACTGCTGGTGAGAGACGGGCAGATCCGGAATGTGAATGTAAGCGTCCTTGATTCAATGGATGTTAGGAACTTTTCCTTTTTCCATGGAGGTGACAACTGACCGGAGGGATTCCATTCGGAGTCGCCGTACTTTGACAAACTGATTTAACAGTTTGGGATCCAGAATGAGTCGGATCGTCCAGTCCTTTTTGGGAACCACAAAAAAAGGTTTGAAGAAAAACACATGAACCTCTTGTAATGAGGGCCCGGAATGATGACTCCGTCCCTTATCAGAGCCTGAACAGCCCGAAGGAAGGCTCTTGTCTTTTCCTTGGGGGATAGGAAAGGAAAAACAGAGTTGGAGGGGAGAAACTCCTATCTTGTATCTGGAGGACACCAACTACCTGACCCACTTGTCGTGGGCAACGGTGAAGCAAGTGTGGCTGAAGGAAAGTAGGCGGCCGCCAACTTTGTCAGTGCCTGCCGGAAACCGCAACAAGTCATTGGGTAGATCTATGAGATCTGGCTCCCCTAGATCCAGAAGCCCTAGACCTGGGTTTCCAAGAGCGGTTAGGTCTGTATGAGACCTGGAAGCCTCTGTCTCCTCGCGGGGGACCGACCTGATCTGGAAGAGAAAGTAGAGGAAAACCAACCGGAATTGTTGTGAGAAGATCGAAGACGCGTCAGCTGTTGGTTGCGAAACGGCCGAACAGCCCTTGTGTTGAGGAAGGAATTTACTTTTCCCTCAGGTAGTATCAGAAAAGAGCTAGTCCAGTTTCTCCCCAAAAGTACGACCCGTTTGAAAGGGGAGAGAAGACAATGCTCTTTTAGATGTGGCATCTGCCCGCCAGCAGCGGAGCCATAGGGCTCTTGTAATGGAGGTCTCATTAGCGGCAGTTTGAGCCGCGCAGTTGGCGGCATCACCAGAAGCGTCTACTACAAAGTCCGCTGCGTGAATTATCTGCCTGGCGACAGTTGTTGCCTCCGGAGGAAGAATGGTGCCCTGGAGGGAAGTAATTAAGGCTTCTGCCCAAGCGGCCATTGCCTTAGAGACCCAAATTACAGCGAAAGAAGGCAAGATAGTCAATGACGATCAGAGGAGTGTCTGACTGAGGAACCCTCAGAAACAGATAGGAGCGTTTTAGAAGCAAGACGCGATACAGGAGGGTCCACCGGAGGGGACTGCAACCAATCCTTCATTAGATCTGTATCAATAGGGCATTTAGTCTGAGTGGACTGTTGTCCTGAGAACTATTTATGTGGTCCCTATGTTTCTGGACGGATGGTAAACAACCTACACACACGCTTGGTTTTCTTAAATGAGATAGCGTGTGCTGGAGCGGGAATATTTTCCTCATCCAACTTCAGAATCCTGTTGACTGATCCTATATGAGAATCAAGCGATTCCTGATCATATGGGGGATTCTGAGGGGCTGACGAGTCAGATTTGAATTCAGGGTTGTGCTCGCTGTGAACCTCAGAAAAAGGCGAGCGAGAGACAGGAGGCGCCAATGCTGAGGCGCAAACGTGACAAGGGGACGCGTCATGGGTCAGCTTTCCAGAGACCTAACCATCCCTTGAACGAGGATGGGCCCTGCTGGTGGTTCTGACTTAAAGAGTCCTCCCGGAGGGAGAATATAGCCTGGGTCAGAGACTTCACCGACCGTGAGAGGGACGCGGCCCCCTCAGGGGTACTAAGCGCAGGAGGCCCGTCAGCAGCGCGGCGAGGGGCGCTGGAGCGCAGGTCGGGGCGCAGGCCGGGTCACAGTCCGTGTATAACGGATTAGTCGGTCCACTGGGTAATGCAGACTTGCAAATGGTGCACATGGTATAAAAACGCAGTGTGCTTATTAACCGCCTGTTTAGCCTCCTTAGACCGAGGCATAGCGCTCCTGAAAGGGTTAACGGCAGAGTCTGTCTGCAGCTACAGAGAATGTGCCGGGAAGAGGTTAAGCTTTAATCTGAGGGCAGATGCACCTTACCCACGGTCCTGTGCTGTGTCCCCCGGGAGGAATAGCGGTGGTCCTGTGGTGTCACCCGGTATCCGGCTGTCCAGAGCAGGCCTAGTGCTCCTGAAGGGGTTAACGGCCGCTGATGGAAAAGGACATGGCCCCTGAGATTAGAATTGCGCGTCTCGTAAGAGGCGCCAAGAGGAGGGGACTGCGACATTAGCGCGGGTGGCACTAGTCAAATTGCGGCCTAGTAGGCCAGAAAAGCCGAGGACGGGGAGGGGGCGGCGCTATTCAAATTGCGGAAAAGCCGGGGGCACCGCTGCTGATGCCAAGTCAGCGCTTCTCTCCTTCTCCGGGGGTAAGGACCCCATACCTCCACTTCTGAGCTCAGGCAGGTCGCGCTCCGCGTTCTTCCAGCTGTAGGGTCTTCATCCTCTGGGCGATGCAGCAGAGCTGGAGGAGGTCTTAAAGGGGTACTGCTCAATCGATCCACCCTGTGGTAGGGGGATGGAAAGCTGTGGAGCTGATTCAGGGCATCGGAAAGCGCTGCTCAAGTCCTTCTCCAAGCACTCCTGTGCTTCGTTCCTTTTGAGCTAGCCCTCGTATCCGTGGAGTACCGACCATAAGGGAACCATCGTCAGAAGAATCAGCCCCATTCGTCGCAGGAAAGTGTACGGGGAGGTATACTCCGCGTGCTTGCCTGTTGTTGGTTCAGGGGAGAGCGGGCAGTAGAAAGTAACCGTCGCCCCCTTCACTCTGTTAATTAAAAATTTACAGAAAATTCAAAAATAAAATAAAAACGGTGGGGTCGGAAACCAGACCCTAGTGCCTCCTACAGACACTAAGCAAAGAACTGGAGAAATCCCAGCCAGCGAGAGGGTGTATACTGCAGGGGAGGAGCTAACTTTTATGGTTTACTTAGTGTCCTCCTAGTGGTCAGCAGCATAACACCCACTGTCTGTGTCCCCCAATGAGGCGCAGGAGAAATAATCAATTAATGCTAGTTATGCTTGATCTCATCTCCATTCTTATCCTTTATGTAAATACTGAATGAAGGATGCTTGTTAAGTATAAAAAGAGGTGATATGCCTCTATACAGAGAGAGACAGCCTGAGATTCTGCCAAGACATCCAAACATCCAGGAGACCCTACTGGACTGCAGCCAATACATCATGGCTCCATCATGAAGAGCACAGATCTATCATTCTACAGGTAACAACCTAGGGGACCTCGGCCCTGGTTGGAAGAATACAGATCTGCTCCACTGACCATCTCTGAACCATGAATACATTTGGAGAAAGTCAGGTTTGGTACCCGCCAGTTGACCGACTCTATGGAGATGTTTGGAGAAGCGAGGTTGTGACCCTTGGGACAACTTGCCTTGCACCTGAATGAACTGTCATCTTGCTATGCTTGTCAATAACGGCTCTCCGTGTGCGTGCCACACGTCGGGCAGTCGACCCTGGGAGCTCTGAATTAACAGCTGCTATTATCCAGGTGTGTCAGCGGATGGGTGAGACTCTAATGTGCACCATCTTGGGGGTATTTTTGCTGGGACTGTTCTACGTGTTATCTGCCTGTTCTGTGGTTCAATAAAGCATTGCTACACTGTTACCCTCACCCAGTGTTGTCTGGGTAGCGTTATGTCCATGTTTAAAAAGGGAGAGCAGGCGTTCGGCGGGGCGATTCCTGCTCCATGCGGCTTCAGCTAGCGGACCTGGGAGCCGCCGACCCCCATTTCTCCTCACTCTATATATGAAGGTAGACTTGTGAATCCTCACATCGTGCACAGACAGGATTCTCCTGTGCCGGCAGCGAATGGTCATGCGACCACTACTCCGCAATTTGCATACTTCTTGCCATATTCAGAGTAGACGTGCCCCATCGCTCTTAACTCACTTGTATGGAGCTAGGCTGAGGATGTCAAGTCGGAATGTGACTGCTCCCGGAGAATCCTGACAGCGCCAACTCCTGTACAACCCAACCCTTTTAACCCCTTCATGTCAATCTCTGACAGCAGCATTTAAATAGTGCGGGTCCATTCTGATGCCCATCACCCATGGCCGCAAGGTACAGACGAGTTGCCATTACAGCCAGGGACCAACTGAAGCTCCCTGCAGCAGCAGACACCGGGGGGAGCAGACAATAGCCGACACCATACCCACCTTATTTGCTTGGCCACCTCTTCCAGTGACACTTTCTTCTTGATGGCGATGTGTGACAGGTGAAGGACGGCCATGCCCAGGCTCTCGTTCTTAAACTTCTGCACATCCTGCTCGGAATGGAAATCCTTCAGTGACACCACATCATTCACAAAGTCAAACTTGCCCTGCAGGAAAAACAAAATAAAAGTCAGTGTGGGCCGGTCCCAGGGGACTGTGGCAGCCGGCAGGGTTATAAGGGCACCCTGCCAACAACGGGCAGAACACCACACAGGGTACACGGGACGTCACCTGCTCAAATAGGTACTCGAATGATGCCAAGTCCAGGATGGCACCGGACTGCTCTGCCCGACTCTTGTCCTCACCGTCACCGACCTTAGGGATGTTGCGGCAAACCACCGCTTCCTTCTCATTCATCCCATGCCAGTTCCTGAAATAATACCTGAAAAACCAATGAGATACACAAATAGCAGGAAAGATACCGTATTTTTCCGACCATAAGACGCACCTTTTTTCCCCAAAAATTTTTGGGGAAAGTGGGGGGTGCATCTTATGGTCGCAATACACGGTACTAACCTTGTGGCTGGTGGCAGCGGGCGGGGCTCTGCGGTGCGGTGGTGGCAGCGGGCTGTGCTCCGATGCAGGGGCGGCGTGTCCGCCGGCATTTCTTCGCAGCCCGGAGGCCTCCGCACTTCCCTTGCTGGCCGCCGCCATGTTGCGGTGGCCTCCGGGAGCATGGACGCCGGGAAGATGGCCGCCGGTCCGGGGACGGCGCATGCGCAGCTTCAGATCTCGTCCCGAGATCTCGGGGGACGAGATCTCGTTGCTGAGATTTGAATCTCGTCCCCCGAGATCTCGGGACGAGATCTGTTCCCGCGCATGCGCCGTCCCCGGACCGGCGGCCATCTTTCCGGCGTCCATGCTCCCGGAGGCCACCGCAACATGGCGGCCATGCTCCCGGAGGCCAGCAAGGGAAGTGTGGAGGCCTCCGGGCTGCGAAGAAATGCCGGGGGACCCGCCGCCCCTGCACCGGAGCACAGCCCGCTGCCACCACCGCACCGCAGAGCGCCGTCCGCTGCCACCACCGCAGAGCCCACCTGCCCCAGCACAGCTGCCCCTGCCTCAGCACTGCTGCCCCTGCCCCAGCGCAGCTGCCCCAGCACAGAGCCGCCACCGCACGAGCCTGGACCACTGAATGACCCCTGTGACTACTTCTCCACCTGTGCCGGATCCCTTCCCAGGTAAGCTGAATTCGGACTGTAAGAAGGACCCCCATTTGACACATTTTTTTTCCCCCTATTTTCCTACTGAAAATTGGGGTGCGTCTTATGGTCCGGTGCGTCTTATAGTCCGAAAAATACGGTATATAGGGAAGGATATATGGAGTAATAGGAGGAGATATAGGGAAGGATATATGGAGTAATAGGAGGAGACGTATGGGGTAACAGGGGGAGATATAGGGAGGACGTATGGGGTAACAGGGGGAGATGTAGGGAGGACGCATGGAGTAACAGGGGGGAGATGTAGGGAGGACGTATGGAGTAACAGGAGCAGATAAAGGGAGGATATATGGAGTAACAGGAGGAGATATAGGGAGGATATATGGAGTAACAGGAGGAGATATAGGGAGGATATATGGGGTAATAGGAGGAGATATAGGGAGGATATATGGGGTAATAGGAGGAGATATAGGGAGGATATATGGGGTAATAGGAGGAGATATAGGGAGGATATATGGGGTAATAGGAGGAGATATAGGGAGGATATATGGGGTAATAGGAGGAGATATAGGGAGGATATATGGAGTAATAGGAGGAGATATAGGGAGGATATATGGGGTAATAGGAGGAGATATAGGGAGGATATATGGAGTAATAGGAGGAGATATAGGGAGGATATATGGGGTAATAGGAGGAGATATAGGGAGGATATATGGGGTAATAGGAGGAGATATAGGGAGGATATATGGAGTAATAGGAGGAGATATAGGGAGGATGTATGTTACGTATCAGTGATTACTCCGCTCACCTCATCCTGAAGTGTAGGAGCAGTTTCATGTCCTTTGTGATCCTGAATTCATGGTTTGGGGGATACCAGTGTTTAGCTTGCACATCGTACAGGGAGAACAATGTGTAGCACAGAGGTGTGATACCTGCAGTACATAGACAAAGGGGTCAGATATGTATATATTGTGTATATACAGATATACAGAACTCCCTCGTCATTTTTTTACCCCTGATACCCAAACATTTACAATTCTTAAAAAGTCCCCTTACCCAGCCTCTGTGCCACGTGGATGCAGATCTCCTCGGCCGTGGTGACGTTCTGCGTGAAGCTGACATAATGCTCTTTTCCGTTGCTCCAATACAGAAACACCCGAAGGCCGACCCCGGTGAAGGTGCAGCCTTCCATGTCGGAGTCGCTGTTCCTGACGGTGCACTGACATAAGGCCATCACTAGAGGGCAGAGCACACGGCGGTTACTCTGGGCCGAGCAGCAGAGGTCTCTGCCCCCCCCTAGGCACATTACATAACACACAGTCGGCAGCAGGAAATCCCCGTGTGTTTACCCTGTGTCACAATAGCTACTTTATAAACTCTGGCACAGACAATAGTAAGTTACTAAACATCGTTGGCTCATCCAGAAATAAGGATAATTAATATTCCCCCAACCATGGGTTACAGGACAGCAGCAGGAAATTGTGCTCCATTGTCCTTTGTTATCAACCACTGCGGTCTGAAGCAGAGGAATCAAGGTTTGTTTGTATTTTTTAATCACTGAAATGCATCCTGGGAAAAGAACTTTAGAAATTCACACGCATTATTCTGGGTACTATAGAACACAGTATTAAAAGAAACTCCGCCTCTGTATGCAAATCGGTCCCAAGTGTCCACTGGGCGGTAGCTTGGCATCCCCGTGTCCGGATGAGCCATACGATGCTTGGTTGATTGTCTGCGCATGACACGAAGACGGATCATCGATGATGAAGCTGCGCAGAGGAGAGAGCGCAGATGCCAGAGAATGCTGCGCAGAGAGGCAGCACGTCTACATGATCAGACAATTGATTAGGGCCATGCAGTGCCTCATTTTCTCCGGTGGTGGCGCTGCAATCTGCAGACCAATGACTGACCCTGCCCGACCACAATCCAAAGCTTTTTTCACCTCTCCCATCAGCAAATAGCCAAGTACAAAAGAATCCGCCAGCAGAGAGCTCCACAAGCCCGATTTGTCACTCTCATGGAATTTAAAGGCTTTTTTCCAGTCTTCATAGATGGATATTTTTGGATAGAGCTCGTAAAAACAAGCAGTTTTCCAGTTTACTGCTTATTAATATTCGCAGCCGTTCTTGAGATATCACTTTTCTGTTTACTGCCTGTTGCCTTGGAGACCGACCACCGCTGACATCTAGCTTGTAAGCACTGCGCTTAAGTTGGCCGGGATTAGTAGGCAACAGTGCACTCCAGCGATTCTGGCCAGCTTCAAAACAGTGCTTACAAGCGCTAAAGAATAGTGCGCTCGTTCTGGTATCTAGCAGCGGTGGTGGTCGGTCTCCGAGGCAATGAGCTGTAAAGAAAAAAGTGTTAGTGTCTGAAGAACGGCTGAAAATTTTTACAAGCAGTAAATTTGCTTGTGATATCCGAAATATTCATTTATTAAGATTGAAAAATCCTCTTCCACACTCCCTATTGAGAATACATGCATGCTCCATCATACAGAGCGTGCACGTGTATGGGGATCTGACAACCATCCAAGGCAGCTGTCGGCCAAACAACCTATTTATATCACATGCACTTCCGGACTGTGCATGTGTTTGC
This sequence comes from Dendrobates tinctorius, assembly GCF_039654945.1. NCBI lineage: Eukaryota > Metazoa > Chordata > Amphibia > Anura > Dendrobatidae > Dendrobates > Dendrobates tinctorius. The sequence continues at coordinate 706,978 of NW_027361786.1, read as the reverse complement.
AAGTAGAAGGGAAGGCATTTCTTCAGGTCACCTCTGATGACAACAAAGGATCAGACATGTTGACATCCTACATGCCCGATCATTCTTCCCACCACTCTCAATCAGGATGCCAGCCTTGCAGTGTTCCTACCTCCCAAAACAGGTGCAAATTGATCCGTCCTACAAACCACCAAGCTAAAGCTGTTTTGACCACATTGGACAACTATAGAGAAGACCAAAAAAACCTGAGTTACCCAACAAATCAACCTAAAGGGGCAGGGGAAGTAAAAGGTCACAATGTCTACCAGACAGGACCACACAGAGTGGTGCAATAGGCAGAGCAGACAATGAGGGCACAAGAGGAAGCTCCTGAGATACGGCCTCCTCTGTGGGAGGAACGCCAGGGGTGGTGTTATCTAGAAGGTGTGAGGACCTCATGTACCTGGTCATCTCATCGTATGTCCTCCCTTGTACTCACCACAAGAGATCTTTCCAGTCAGCAAACACCACCTCCTTGGTTTCGGTCCCCGTCAGTCACCACAAGCTTCTCCTACGAGTCCATTGTTAGTACGAGCCGTGACCTTCACAAACAAGGAGACAACACATTGTGGCTTCTGTTACCAGCGTCGCAGCCAGGAGGAAACCAGTCTGAAGGCACCGAGGACCCATCCTTCTGTAAACAGTGTCAGCTACGGCGCCAACATTATTATTATTATTAACGCCAGAGACAAGCACCAGGACCGCACTACCGAAGCACCGCCACGTCTCTGCCTCCTTCACACCCTCGCAGACACCACCTTCTACAAAGGGAACAGGACCAATGCCAAGAAGGGGCCACTGGAGTCTGTGTCAGTCGCCCGCAAAATTCCATCAGTGCCATGTGTTTAGTTTCTACTCATTATTGGCAAGAAGAGCGCCGGGCCACCAATGATTCCCACAGGGCGCGCTGAGGCAGCAGTCCTAGCCGGGCCCCTCTGCCACAGGGAAGGATGCGCGAGGCCCAAGGGGCCCCGCAGGAAGGGACAGATGTGCGAGGACAAGGGTCCCACAGAAAGGGAAGGATGCGCTAGGCCCAGGGTCCCCGCAGAAAGGGAAGGATGCGCGAGGCCCAAGGGGCCCCGCAGGAAGGGAAGGATGCGCGAGGCCCAAGGGGCCCCGCAGGAAGGGAAGGATGCGCGAGGCCCAAGGGGCCCCGCAGGAAGGGAAGGATGCGCGAGGCCCAAGGGGCCCCGCAGGAAGGGAAGGATGCGCGAGGCCCAAGGGGCCCCGCAGGAAGGGAAGGATGCGCGAGGCCCAAGGGGCCCGCCAGGGAGGGGAAGGGACGGATGTGCGAGGACAAGGGTCCCACAGAAAGGGAAGGATGTGCTAGGCCCAGTGGCCCAGCAGGAAGGGAAAGGGAAGTATGTGCGAGGCCCAGGGGCCCCGCAGGAAGGGAAAGGGAAGTATGTGCGAGGCCCAGGGGCCCCGCAGGAAGGGAAAGGGAAGTATGTGCGAGGCCCAGGGGTCGGCAGAAAACATCAATAAGTATGTGTTACGGTCAGAAGCATATATACCGGAGGAAGAGAAAGGAGGGTTTATGAGGACCATTGGCTCGTAGGAGAACAGAAGACAAAGACGGGAACCTGGTGGAAAGAAGACATCTGAGGAACAGGGGCATGAAGGGAGGGTGCAAAGCATAGTGACCCACAGGGATGAATAGAGAGCGGCCCTTGAGGTGCAGGGGACAGTATGAAATGAAAGAGGAGAGAGTGAGATCTAGGGCCCCCAAAAGCCCCCCCCCCCCCCCGAGAAGTGTGGGAAATAGGTGGGGGGCTGGTGAAAGCGCAAAGGGACACCCTAAGACTAGATAGCACATAGAGAGGGCGAACATAAAAAGTGATGGACAACCGAATACAGCAGAGCCGGGTGTGATTGCAGGTTTCACTGTGACGTACGGAGACAGAAAACCAAAAGTACAAACAACCACAGATCAAGAGGACACCTCACAGCGAAACTGAAAGGAAAAAGAGTAACAAGGGGACGACACTGGGCAGCGAGCGGCCCAGACAGCAGGCTCCGCGCCCACCCCCCGACGCCGGGCGGCCCAGACGGCAGGCTCCGCACGCCCCCCCCCCCCCCCGACGCCGGGCGGCCCAGACAGCAGGCTCCGCACCCCCCCCCCCGACGCCGGGCGGCCCAGACAGCAGGCTCCGCACGCCCCCCCCCCCCCCCCGACGCCGGGCGGCCCAGACAGCAGGCTCCGCACCCCCCCCCCCGACGCCGGGCGGCCCAGACAGCAGGCTCCGCACCCCCCCCCCCCCCCCCCGACGCCGGGCGGCCCAGACAGCAGGCTCCGCACCCCCCCCCCCCCCGACGCCGGGCGGCCCAGACAGCAGGCTCCGCACCCCCCCCCCCCCCCCCCGACGCCGGGCGGCCCAGACAGCAGGCTCCGCACCCCCCCCGACGCCGGGCGGCCCAGACAGCAGGCTCCGCACCCCCCCGACGCCGAGCGGCCCAGACAGCAGGCTCCGCACCCCCCGACGCCGGGCGGCCCAGACAGCAGGCTCCGCACCCCCCGACGCCGGGCGGCCCAGACAGCAGGCTCCGCACCCCCTGACGCCGGGCGGCCCAGACAGCAGGCTCCGCACCCCCTGACGCCGGGCGGCCCAGACAGCAGGCTCCGCACCCCCTGACGCCGGGCAAAGGGAACTTCAGAGAAGCCAAACTGATAGCTATAGAGCTATTGATGCCCTGTAGACAGGGCGTCCGGTGATAACGCTACAGCAGGACGGCCGCACCGATCAGTGGCAGGGGAGGTCGGACGCTGACAGCTGCAGCGCTCATTCCCTGACATTATATATATCATGTGACCTGGACAATCCCATTTCCACATCCCTTTCCGGCCATAAATCCCGATACTCTGGTAGTAAAGCTATATATTTTTTTTTCACCATTTCACTACGCTTGGAATTTTTTTTCTCTCTCTCTCAAATTATGTGGTAAAACCAATGGCGTCACCTGAAACTACAACCCGTCCCGCAGAAAACAAGCCGTCCCGCGTCCATGTGGGCGGAAAAACCTAAAAGCTCCGGCTTATGGGAGAGGGGACCAAAATAAAAAATAAAGGCAAAAAAACGGCCTGGTCATTGAGGGGTTAATACACATCCGGGGGACAATTCTCACAGGTTCTATGGACGTGCCGCGGACGACGAGGTACGCAGCACCCCTGCGCAGCAATGCAGCCATACAGCAGAGCCCGGAGCAGACGTGATGGGGAAGTGCGGCGCCCACACTCGGGGAGGCGGCGGAGAAAGATGAAGGGGTGACGCACTGATGCTGGGACCACCGCCGGTGGGCGCTCACCTCCTCGGCGTCACATGTCCGCGCCGTCCGCTGCCCCCGGGGCGTCTCACTGTCACCACCAGATGAGAACAGAAGCGCTTTACGTCACCCACCGTCCACAGGGTACAATGCACCTCATCCGCCACGCCCACTTCCGCCTACTTACCGCTTTTGATTGGTTAGAGCGCTATCGTTCCTCTTCACGTGATTGGATGGAATGTGTGTGCTGGAGTCATGTGACCAGGCGTGGGCGGTGCCGTAACTCCTGTTTATTTCTAGCTGGAGGCTGTAAAGTACCGGCGTGCTTTGCGACTGGCGAGGCATGCTGGGACTTGTAGTTCCGAGTGGTTTGCTTTATTACTAGCATGATCCAGCTAGCCTCCAAGTGAAGTCACTGACTTGTGGTTCCTTTCCTCTTCTCCATCTCCCGGTTGTGAGAGAACATTTTATAACTGGAATCTTCGAGGTATTCAGAAGTGTCAGAAAGTTTGTGAACCCTAGAGGCGTCTGACAGGAATGAATAGAAGGAAAAATGACCTTTTCTACTAGAATGTTGTGCTATCTGCAGAGTTTACATCGTCACGCGTGAAAGGGGACAACAATGGAACCAAAATGTGTCCCCACTTTCTACTGAACGTGGCTATACCCCACACGTGGCAGCATAGCACGCCCCTGAGCGAGCCCGGTCACATGACCTAGGACTGCCCTGAGCGACCCCGGTCACGTGACCTAGGACTGCCCTGAGCGACCCCGGTCACGTGACCTAGGACTGCCCTGAGCGACCCCGGTCACGTGACCTAGGACTGCCCTGAGCGACCCCGGTCACGTGACCTAGGACTGCCCTGAGCGACCCCGGTCACGTGACCTAGGACTGCCCTGAGCGACCCCGGTCACGTGACCTAGGACTGCCCTGAACGACCCCGGTCACGTGACCTAGGACAGCCCTGAGCGACCCCGGTCACGAGACCTAGGACTGCCCTGAGCGACCCCGGTCACGTGACCTAGGACTGCCCTGAGCGAGCCCGGTCACGAGACCTAGGACTGCCCTGAGCGACCCCGGTCACGTGACCTAGGACTGCCCTGAGCGACCCCGGTCACGTGACCTAGGACTGCCCTGAGCGACCCCGGTCACGTGACCTAGGACTGCCCTGAACGACCCCGGTCACGTGACCTAGGACTGCCCTGAGCGACCCCGGTCACGTGACCTAGGACTGCCCTGAGCGACCCCGGTCACGTGACCTAGGACTGCCCTGAGCGACCCCGGTCACGTGACCTAGGACTGCCCTGAGCGACCCCGGTCACGTGACCTAGGACTGCCCTGAACGACCCCGGTCACGTGACCTAGGACAGCCCTGAGCGACCCCGGTCACGAGACCTAGGACTGCCCTGAGCGACCCCGGTCACGTGACCTAGGACTGCCCTGAGCGAGCCTGGTCACGAGACCTAGGACTGCCCTGAGCGACCCCGGTCACGTGACCTAGGACTGCCCTGAGCGACCCCGGTCACGTGACCTAGGACTGCCCTGAGCGACCCCGGTCACGTGACCTAGGACTGCCCTGAACGACCCCGGTCACGTGACCTAGGACTGCCCTGAGCGACCCCGGTCACGAGACCTAGGACTGCCCTGAGCGACCCCGGTCACGTGACCTAGGACTGCCCTGAGCGAGCCTGGTCACGAGACCTAGGACTGCCCTGAGCGAGCCCACTCGCGTGACCTAGGACTGCCCTGAGCGAGCCCACTCGCGTGACCTAGGACTGCCCTGAGCGAGCCCACTCGCGTGACCTAGGACTGCCCTGAGCGAGCCCGGTCGCATGGCGTGACCTAGGACTGCCATGAGCGAGCCCGGTCGCGTGACCTAGGACTGCCCTGAGCGAGCCCGGTCGCGTGACCTAGGACTGCCCTGAGCGAGCCCGGTCGCGTGACCTAGGACTGCCCTGAGCGAGCCCGGCCACGTGACCTAGGACTGCCCTGAGCGAGCCCGGTCATGTGACCTAGGACTGCCCTGAACGAGCCGGGTGGCGTGACCTAGCACTGCCCTGAGCGAGCCCGGTCACGTGACCTTGGACTGCCCTGATTGAGCCCGGTCACGTGACCTTGGACTGCCCTGAGCGAGCCCGGTCACGTGACCTAGGACTGCCCTGAGCGAGCCCGGTCACGTGACCTAGGACTGCCCTGAGCGAGCCCGGTCACGTGACCTAGGACTGCCCTGAGCGAGCCCACTCGCGTGACCTAGGACTGCCCTGAGCGAGCCCACTCGCGTGACCTAGGACTGCCCTGAGCGAGCCCGGTCACATGACCTAGGACTGCCCTGAGCGAGCCCGGTCCCGTGACCTAGGACTGCCCTGAGCGAGCCCGGTCACGAGACCTAGGACTGCCCTGAGCGAGCCCGGTCACGTGACCTAGGACTGCCCTGAGCGAGCCCGGTCACGTGACCTAGGAATGCCCTGAGCGAGCCCACTCGCGTGACCTAGGAATGCCCTGAGCGAGCCCACTCGCGTGACCTAGGACTGCCCTGAGCGAGCCCGGTCGCATGGCGTGACCTAGGACTGCTATGAGCGAGCCCGGTCGCATGACCTAGGACTGCCCTGAGCGAGCCCGGTCACGTGACCTAGGACTGCCCTGAGCGAGCCCGGTCACATGACCTAGGACTGCCCAGAGCGAGCCAACTCGCATGACCTAGGACTGCCCTGAGCGAGCCCACTCGCGTGACCTAGGACTGCCCTGAGCGAGCCCACTCGCGTGACCTAGGACTGCCCTGAGCGAGCCCGGTCGCATGGCGTGACCTAGGACTGCCATGAGCGAGCCCGGTCGCGTGACCTAGGACTGCCCTGAACGAGCCCGGTCGCGTGACCTAGGACTGCCCTGAACGAGCCCGGTCGCGTGACCTAGGACTGCCCTGAACGAGCCCGGTCGCGTGACCTAGGACTGCCCTGAACGAGCCCGGTCGCGTGACCTAGGACTGCCCTGAACGAGCCCGGTCGCGTGACCTAGGACTGCCCTGAGCGAGCCCGGTCGCGTGACCTAGGACTGCCCTGAGCGAGCCCGGTCACGTGACCTAGGACTGCCCTGAGCGAGCCCGGTCACGTGACCTAGGACTGCCCTGAGCGAGCCCGGTCACGTGACCTAGGACTGCCCTGAACGAGCCCGGTCGCGTGACCTAGGACTGCCCTGAGCGAGCCCGGTCACGTGACCTTGGACTGCCCTGAGCGAGCCCGGTCACGTGACCTTGGACAGCCCTGAGCGAGCCCGGTCACGTGACCTAGGACTGCCCTGAGCGAGCCCGCTCGCGTGACCTAGGACTGCCCTGAGCGAGCCCGGTCGCATGGCGTGACCTAGGACTGCCGTGAGCGAGCCCGGTCGCGTGACCTAGGACTGCCCTGAGCGAGCCCGGTCGCGTGACCTAGGACTGCCCTGAGCGAGCCCGGTCGCGTGACCTACGACTGCCCTGAGCGAGCCCGGTCGCGTGACCTACGACTGCCCTGAGCGAGCCCGGTCGCGTGACCTAGGACTGCCCTGAGCGAGCCCGGTCGCGTGACCTAGGAGTGACCTGAGCGAGCCCGGTCGCGTGACCTAGGACTGCCCTGAGCGAGCCCGGTCGCGTGACCTAGGACTGCCCTGAGCGAGCCCGGTCACGTGACCTAGGACTGCCCTGAGCGACCCCGGTCACGTGACCTAGGACTGCCCTGAGCGACCCCGGTCACGTGACCTAGGACTGCCCTGAGCGAGCCCGGTCACGAGACCTAGGACTGCCCTGAGCGAGCCCACTCGCATGACCTAGGACTGCCCTGAGCGAGCCCACTCGCGTGACCTAGGACTGCCCTGAGCGAGCCCACTCGCGTGACCTAGGACTGCCCTGAGCGAGCCCGGTCGCATGGCGTGACCTAGGACTGCCATGAGCGAGCCCGGTCGCGTGACCTAGGACTGCCCTGAGCGAGCCCGGTCGCGTGACCTAGGACTGCCCTGAGCGAGCCCGTTCACGTGACCTAGGACTGCCCTGAGCGAGCCCGGTCACGTGACCTAGGACTGCCCTGAGCGAGCCCGGTCACGTGACCTAGGACTGCCCTGAGCGAGCCCGGTCACGTGACCTAGGACTGCCCTGAACGAGCCGGGTGGCGTGACCTAGGACTGCCCTGAGCGAGCCCGGTCACGTGACCTTGGACTGCCCTGATCGAGCCCGGTCACGTGACCTTGGACTGCCCTGAGCGAGCCCGGTCACGTGACCTAGGACTGCCCTGAGCGAGCCCGGTCACGTGACCTAGGACTGCCCTGAGCGAGCCCGGTCACGTGACCTAGGACTGCCCTGAGCGAGCCCACTCGCGTGACCTAGGACTGCCCTGAGCGAGCCCGGTCACGTGACCTAGGACTGCCCTGAGCGAGCCCGGTCACGTGACCTAGGACTGCCCTGAGCGAGCCCGGTCACGAGACCTAGGACTGCCCTGAGCGAGCCCGGTCACGTGACCTAGGACTGCCCTGAGCGAGCCCGGTCACGTGACCTAGGAATGCCCTGAGCGAGCCCACTCGCGTGACCTAGGAATGCCCTGAGCGAGCCCACTCGCGTGACCTAGGACTGCCCTGAGCGAGCCCGGTCGCATGGCGTGACCTAGGACTGCTATGAGCGAGCCCGGTCGCATGACCTAGGACTGCCCTGAGCGAGCCCGGTCACGTGACCTAGGACTGCCCTGAGCGAGCCCGGTCACATGACCTAGGCCTGCCCTGAGCGAGCCAACTCGCATGACCTAGGACTGCCCTGAGCGAGCCCACTCGCGTGACCTAGGACTGCCCTGAGCGAGCCCACTCGCGTGACCTAGGACTGCCCTGAGCGAGCCCGGTCGCATGGCGTGACCTAGGACTGCCATGAGCGAGCCCGGTCGCGTGACCTAGGACTGCCCTGAACGAGCCCGGTCGCGTGACCTAGGACTGCCCTGAACGAGCCCGGTCGCGTGACCTAGGACTGCCCTGAACGAGCCCGGTCGCGTGACCTAGGACTGCCCTGAACGAGCCCGGTCGCGTGACCTAGGACTGCCCTGAACGAGCCCGGTCGCGTGACCTAGGACTGCCCTGAGCGAGCCCGGTCGCGTGACCTAGGACTGCCCTGAGCGAGCCCGGTCGCGTGACCTAGGACTGCCCTGAGCGAGCCCGGTCACGTGACCTAGGACTGCCCTGAGCGAGCCCGGTCATGTGACCTAGGACTGCCCTGAACGAGCCCGGTCGCGTGACCTAGGACTGCCCTGAGCGAGCCCGGTCACGTGACCTTGGACTGCCCTGAGCGAGCCCGGTCACGTGGCCTTGGACAGCCCTGAGCGAGTCCGGTCACGTGACCTAGGACTGCCCTGAGCGAGCCCGGTCGCATGGCGTGACCTAGGACTGCCGTGAGCGAGCCCGGTCGCGTGACCTAGGACTGCCCTGAGCGAGCCCGGTCGCGTGATCTAGGACTGCCCTGAGCGAGCCCGGTCGCGTGACCTAGGACTGCCCTGAGCGAGCCCGCTCGCGTGACCTAGGACTGCCCTGAGCGAGCCCGGTCGCATGGTGTGACCTAGGACTGCCGTGAGCGAGCCCGGTCGCGTGACCTAGGACTGCCGTGAGTGACCTACGACTGCCCTGAGCGAGCCCGGTCGCGTGACCTACGACTGCCCTGAGCGAGCCCGGTCGCGTGACCTAGGACTGCCTTGAGCGAGCCCGGTCGCGTGACCTAGGAGTGACCTGAGCGAGCCCGGTCGCATGACCTAGGACTGCCCTGAGCGAGCCCGGTCACATGACCTAGGACTGCCCTGAGCGAGCCCGGTCGCATGACCTAGGAATGCCCTGAGCGAGCCCGGTCACATGTACATAGGACTGCCCTAAATCAGCCTGGTCACATGACCTAGGACTGCCCTGAACGAGGCCGGTCACATGACCTAGGACTGCCCTGAATCAGCCTGGTCACATGACCTAGGACTGCCCTTAATCAGCCTGGTCACATGACCTAGGACTGCCCTGAGCAAGCTCGGTCACATGACCTAGGACTGCTCTGAGCGAGCCTGGTCACATGACCTAGGACTGCCCTGAACGAGCCCGGTCACATTACCTAGGACTGCTCTGAGCGAGCCTGGTCACATGACCTAGGACTGCCCTGAACGAGCCCGGTCACATTACCTAGGACTGCTCTGAGCGAGTCCGGTCACATGACCTAGGACTGCCCTGAGCGAACCCGGTCACGTGACCTAGGACTGCCCTGAGCGAGCCCGGTCACGAGACCTAGGACTGCCCTGAGCGAGCCCGGTCACGTGACCTAGGACTGCCCTGAGCGAGCCCGGTCACGAGACCTAGGACTGCCCTGAGCGAGCCCGGTCACGTGACCTAGGACTGCCCTGAGCGAGCCCGGTCACGTGACCTAGGACTGCCCTGAGCGAGCCCGGTCACGTGACCTAGGACTGCCCTGAGCGAGCCCGGTCACGTGACCTAGGACTGCCCTGAGCGAGCCCACTCGCGTGACCTAGGACTGCCCTGAGCGAGCCCACTCGCGTGACCTACGACTGCCCTGAGCGAGCCCGGTCGCATGGCGTGACCTAGGACTGCTATGAGCGAGCCCGGACGCATGACCTAGGACTGCCCTGAGCGAGCCCGGTCACGTGACCTAGGACTGCCCTGAGCGAGCCCGGTCACGTGACCTAGGACTGCCCTGAGCGAGCCCACTCGCGTGACCTAGGACTGCCCTGAGCGAGCCCACTCGCGTGACCTAGGACTGCCCTGAGCGAGCCCACTCGCGTGACCTAGGACTGCCCTGAGCGAGCCCGGTCGCATGGCGTGACCTAGGACTGCTATGAGCGAGCCCGGTCGCGTGACCTAGGACTGCCCTGAACGAGCCCGGTCGCGTGACCTAGGACTGCCCTGAACGAGCCCGGTCGCGTGACCTAGGACTGCCCTGAACGAGCCCGGTCGCGTGACCTAGGACTGCCCTGAGCGAGCCCGATCGCGTGACCTAGGACTGCCCTGAGCGAGCCCGGTCGCGTGACCTAGGACTGCCCTGAGCGAGCCCGGTCACGTGACCTAGCACTGCCCTGAGCGAGCCCGGTCACGTGACCTAGGACTGCCCTGAACGAGCCCGGTCGCGTGACCTAGGACTGCCCTGAGCGAGCCCGGTCGCGTGACCTAAGACTGCCCTGAGCGAGCCCGGTCACATGACCTTGGACTGCCATGAGCGAGCCCGGTCACATGACCTAGGACTGCCCTGAGCGAGCCCGGTCGCATGGCGTGACCTAGGACTGCCGTGAGCGAGCCCGGTCGCGTGACCTAGGACTGCCCTGAGCGAGCCCGGTCGCGTGACCTAGGACTGCCCTGATCGAGCCCGGTCGCGTGACCTAGGACTGCCCTGAGCGAGCCCACTCGCGTGACCTAGGACTGCCCTGAACGAGCCCGGTCGCGTGACCTAGGACTGCCCTGAACGAGCCCGGTCGCGTGACCTAGGACTGCCCTGAACGAGCCCGGTCGCGTGACCTAGGACTGCCCTGAGCGAGCCCAATCGCGTGACCTAGGACTGCCCTGAGCGAGCCCGGTCACGTGACCTAGGACTGCCCTGAGCGAGCCCGGTCACGTGACCTAGCACTGCCCTGAGCGAGCCCGGTCACGTGACCTAGGACTGCCCTGAACGAGCCCGGTCGCGTGACCTAGGACTGCCCTGAGCGAGCCCGGTCACGTGACCTAAGACTGCCCTGAGCGAGCCCGGTCACATGACCTTGGACTGCCATGAGCGAGCCCGGTCACATGACCTAGGACTGCCCTGAGCGAGCCCGGTCGCATGGCGTGACCTAGGACTGCCGTGAGCGAGCCCGGTCGCGTGACCTAGGACTGCCCTGAGCGAGCCCGGTCGCGTGACCTAGGACTGCCCTGAGCGAGCCCACTCGCGTGACCTAGGACTGCCCTGAGCGAGCCCGGTCGCGTGACCTAGGACTGCCCTGAGCGAGCCCACTCGCGTGACCTAGGACTGCCCTGAGCAAGCCCGGTCGCATGGCGTGACCTAGGACTGCCGTGAGCGAGCCCGGTCACGTGACCTAGGACTGCCCTGAGCGAGCCCGGTCACGTGACCTAGGACTGCCCTGAGCGAGCCCGGTCGCGTGGCGTGACCTTGGACTGCCCTGAGCGAGCCCGGTCGCGTGACCTAGGACTGCCCTGAGCGAGCCAGGTCGCGTGACCTAGGACTGCCCTGAGCGAGCCCGCTCGCGTGACCTAGGACTGCCCTGAGCGAGCCCGGTCGCATGGTGTGACCTAGGACTGCCGTGAGCGAGCCCGGTCGCGTGACCTAGGACTGCCATGAGCGAGCCCGGTCGCGTGACCTACGACTGCCCTGAGCGAGTCCGGTCGCGTCACCTAGGACTGCCCTGAGCGAGCCCGGTCGCGTGACCTTGGACTGCCCTGAGCGAGCCCGGTCGCGTGACCTAGGACTGCCCTGAGCGAGCCCAGTCGCGTGACTTAGGACTGCCCTGAGCGAGCCCGGTCGCGTGACCTAGGAGTGACCTGAGCGAGCCCGATCGCATGACCTAGGACTGCCCTGAGCGAGCCCGGTCACATGACCTAGGACTGCCCTGAGCGAGCCCGGTCACATGACCTAGGAATGCCCTGAGCGAGCCCGGTCACATGTACATAGGACTGCCCTAAATCAGCCTGGTCACATGACCTAGGACTGCCCTGAACGAGGCCAGTCACATGACCTAGGACTGCCCTGAATCAGCCTGGTCACATGACCTAGGACTGCCCTGAATCAGCCTGGTCACATGACCTAGGACTGCCCTGAGCAAGTTCGGTCACATGACCTAGGACTGCTCTGAGCGAGCCTGGTCACATGACCTAGGACTGCCCTGAACGAGCCCGGTCACATTACCTAGGACTGCTCTGAGCGAGCCTGGTCACATGACCTAGGACTGCCCTGAACGAGCCCGGTCACATTACCTAGGACTGCTCTGAGCGAGTCCGGTCACATGACCTAGGACTGCCCTGAGCGAGCCCAGTCACATGACCTAGGACTGCCCTGAATCAGCTTGGTCACATGACCTAGGACTGCCCTGAGCGAGCCCGGTCACATGACCTAGGACTGCCCTGAACGAGGCCAGTCACATGACCTAGGACTGCCCTGAATCAGCCTGGTCACATGACCTAGGACTGCTCTGAGCGAGCCTGGTCACATGACCTAGGACTGCCCTGAACGAGCCCGGTCACATTACCTAGGACTGCTCTGAGCGAGCCTGGTCACATGACCTAGGACTGCCCTGAACGAGCCCGGTCACATTACCTAGGACTGCTCTGAGCGAGTCCGGTCACATGACCTAGGACTGCCCTGAGCGAGCCCAGTCACATGACCTAGGACTGCCCTGAATCAGCCTGGTCACATGACCTAGGACTGCCCTGAATCAGCCTGGTCACATGACCTAGGACTGCCCTGAGCGAGCCCGGTCACATGACCTAGGACTGCCCTGAAACAGCCTGGTCACATGACCTAGGAGTGCCCTGAGCAAGCCCGGTCACATGACCTAGGACTGCCCTGAGCGAGCCCGGTCACATGACCTAGAACTGCCCTGAGCGAGCCTGGTCACATGACCTAGGAGAAAAACCAAAATCTTAATTTGCACACACTGTGTTTCAGGGTAGCTAAGTCATGTGACAAGGCTCGTTAGGCGATATTGACTTCTAGGATTGCTACTTCCTATAGCTGGCGCTAGAGTTCTAGTCCTCTTCCTCTCCGAAGAGGCAATTTGTATATTTCCCAGAAGAGCATTGCGCCTTAAAAGTCTCCTCACCTTGACATGCCACTTTCCACAAAGAGAAACTTTACCCCTTGAGACTTTAGAAACATACTAAAAACTATTTTGTAGTGCGGGGGGATGGCTTCTAAACCCCTTAAGTTTTTACTGATAGCATTTTGGGAGTAGATACAACACTTTCATCACTTTAATTTTTCCTGGAATTGTAGTTACCAGGGATCACTTGTATGTCAGATCTCAGGAGATCTAGAGTATGCAGTTACCTACCTTTTCCGGTCGGGCATTCCGCAGCCTGACTGCTCTAACTGTAAAGAACCCTTTCCTATTTTATTAGTTCTGACAAGTACGCATTCAGCAATACCAAACATATAAAAAAAAATATTTTTACATCTTTATTTTACATTTTCCTATTTATTTTATATTTTTCATTTAAAAAAATATATATTTTTTATTCATTTATTTTTACATTTTTCTATTTTTTTAATTATTCAATTGTTTACATTTTCCTAGTTTAGTATTTTTTTTAATATTAATTTTATTTTTACCTTTTTCTATTTATTTCATTATTTTTTAAATATTCATTTATTTCTACTTTTTTAATTTATTTTTTATTTAGTATTTTTTGTAATATTTCTTTTTAAATGTTTCTCTTTATTTTATTATTTTTTTAATTATTCATTTTTTTATTTTTACGTTTCTTAATTTTATGGTTCATTTATTTATTTTTACTTTTTTTTTTCTAATGATCTACTATATTATTTTTTTAAAATTATTATTTTTTTTTTTATAATGATTTATTTATCTTGTGGAAAAGGAGGGCGATTTTCAACTTCTTTATATGTTTGAATAGTGGAAACTGAAAGGAAAAGAGCGCAATAGGGTCTTATCTGAGAAAATCGAGAAGTAAAACAATTAATTATACTCACCCTATGTAGGAGAGTAGCAGGCATAAAGGAACAAGGTCAGCTTGCTGCACATCCAAATGACCACGCTGTGGCCATAAATCTTCAGATTCACTAGTAGGATTTTTTATGGATTAAACGTGCGCTGCCAGACCATCACTCCTCACAAGTTGTGTGCTTAATACATTTATTTCCCAACGCGTTTCGAAGTTAAAAACCTCTTCTTCAGGGGATGACATGTACAGACAGGTAAAGAAATTGCCGGTTTTATACATACACAATTCAAAAATTGGCGCCAAGAGTCACATGTTGGGAGGGGGATAAAAGTCAGAGGTCATCAGTATCAGAAAAGTGTTAACAACTTAATATATCCAACAAAATTAATTCATTTGGTGTATTTCCAGGTAGTTAAATGAAAAGAAAAAGAGGGAGAAAAGGAAGAAGAAAAAAGAAAGAAAATAAAAGAAAAAAAAAAAAAAAAAGAGAAAAAAATGAGATGAAGGAAGCGCTAAAAGAACCCGCAATTTTGTGTTCCAATTTTTATACTGTGTTCTCATTTTTATACTGTGTTCCAATTTTTATACTGTGTTCTCATTTTTATACTGTGTTCCAATTTTCATAGTGTTTTTTAATTCGGTCAGATACGTTTTTTATTCATATATAATCTTTATTCATATATTTTTTATCCATATATTTTATATATTTTTATCATACAAAATAAAGATTTTAACATATCCATTTTTAATGTTTATTATTCACATTTATTTTTATAAATATCATATATTTCCATACAAAGACGTTCATTCATTTTTCTTCCTTCATTTTTTCTCAGCAACATATCGTCTGTTCATTTGGAGTAGCGGACTATACACTGGCCATCACTCCTTTTTGATTCTGTCTCTGCGGGTTCTTTTAGCGCTTCCTTCATCTCATTTTTTTCTCTTTTTTTTTTTTCTTTTATTTTCTTTCTTTTTTATTTTCTTTCTTTTTTCTTCTTCCTTTTCTCCCTCTTTTTCTTTTCATTTAACTACCTGGAAATACACCAAATGAATTAATTTTGTTGGATATATTAAGTTGTTAACACTTTTCTGATACTGATGACCTCTGACTTTTATCCCCCTCCCAACATGTGACTCTTGGCGCCAATTTGTGAATTGTGTATGTATAAAACCGGCAATTTCTTTACCTGTCTGTACATGTCATCCCCTGAAGAAGAGGTTTTTAACTTCGAAACGCGTTGGGAAATAAATGTATTAAGCACACAACTTGTGAGGAGTGATGGTCTGGCAGCGCACGTTTAATCCATAAAAAATCCTACTAGTGAATCTTATATGTTTGAATGTAACATCCAGATTCCGGGTCTAAGGAAAACACAAGGACGACGTGTCCTAGTGTTATATTGTTTTTATGTTTTCTTATGTTTTTATTAGTCCCCTTAGGGGACTTGAGCCTGAGCTTTCTCGATTGCCTATACAATACACCACAATATACTGTAATATCGAAGTGTAAACCTGTCGATCTCCTATGAAGCATGGCACAATATAATACTGTTTACTGTGCGGTTCTAGGTGGTTTCTACTGTGGGGAATGTGGACGATTGTTCGCTCACTGATGTCCTCGGGGCTTAAAATGAATCTTCCTTCTACTTATACAAAACATGATTTTTTTTTACGTCTCAACGCCCGCGGTTATTATGTGCGTTCTACATAACATCCAGGTGCTGGTGTAAGGAGAACACAAGGACGACATGTCCTCGTTATTAGCATTTGTTCTTTCAGCTTCTATTATTATTTATTTATGAGCTCCCTAATTCCTGGGTGCAGCCCATGGTGGGGAAGGGGAGAATAAAATGGGGTTTATAGTAGATGTTACATCAGGTATTGGTGTAGGGGTATTGACGAGAGGACTGGGCAGTAGAAGGGCGGTGGCTGGTGGACGGAGCCTTCTCTATCGATTTTATGGCTGATATTCTGCACAAGTGAAGTCTGCTGCCAAGAAGAGGGATGTGGGCGGTAGTATTGGTGGATACTGTAAGGAGGTAAAGAAACAAATCAATTTTTTATTTTTTTGGGGTGGGAGGAGGGGACACAATGGAGCATAAGGTATGTCTACCCTGAGCAGGTCAGCTAAAAAGAATGCCAGAAAAATCACTCAAAAAATTCTCAAAAGACTCTGTAAAATTAGGCACTGTCTAATCATATGGATGCCAAAAAAAAGGTTGTATGTTCATGCTGTTACTGTGAGCAGCCTGCATGGTCTGAACGTGGCACAATGTCCTGCAGCGTGTCCGAACTTGTCTCCCATCGTGCACATCTGGGACGTCATTGGTGGGTGATTACACAGGAGCTGCCAGCAGCGGATCTTGATGATTTCCCAAGTGAATTGAGTATCGCAGAACATTCCTCAGATAACCTCACTGCCAAGGAGTCTTTCTTTTTCTGCACTTTTTTTTGCTTTAAAGAACGCTTACAGTTTCTGTTTTTTGTCCCCATTCAACAATGAAGTAAGAAAAAAAAAGGTCAAAGAAAAATGCCAGTACCAAAGATGCCATAAAAATATTGGAAAAATACTCAAAAAAAGAACCTACTGGCGATCAAAAAACACTCAGGCATCAACTAAGAATATGCTAAAATGCAGGACAAACCGAGTGTCTTCCACTTGATTGACATTTATGGCCACCTGGAAAAGACGTTGTGTGAAAATAGCCATAGAGGCACAAAATGACGTGAGAGCAGGGCCGGCCCGAACGTATAGGCGAACTAGGCGGCCGCCTAGGGCGCCGACCCAAAGGGGGCGCCAGAGAAAAAAATAGAAAAAATTATAAAAAATCTTTTCAAAAAGGCAAAAAGTTTTAGGGATGGAAAGAAAAGTGTACATATTTAAGGGCAAATATGACGCAAGAGAGGTTGGTTGGGTTGGCAACAATTTTGATAGAATCTGAAGTTGCTAAACAAATTAATCTCAGTGACTTAGTGTCATCCTTTTAAAAAAAAAAGGCAAGGAAACAAAAATTTGAATTACCTATGGTCGTTTTTGTTTTGTGTTATTGATTACTTTGTATATATTTGTCCTATACAACTTCTCAGAAGATTAAAGAGTTAGGAGAGAGTTAATTAATCATTGTTGTTGTGGTTTATTTTGCTCCTAAATTTATATCCAAAGTTTTCATCTACTGCCAAGAATAGTACAGTCATGGCCAAAAGTTTAGAGAATGACACAAATATTAATTTTTACAAAGTCTACTGCTTCATTTTTTCTAATGGCAATTTGCATATACTCCAGAATGTTATAAAGAGTGATCAGCTTAACAGCAATTACTTGCAAAGTCAATATTTGCCTAGAAAATTAACTTTATCCCCCAAAACACATTTCAACATCATTGAAGCCCTGCCTTAAAAGGACCAGCTAACTTCGTTTCAGTGATTGCTCCATTAACACAGGTGTGTGTGTTGATGAGGACAGGGCTGGAGATCAATCTGTCATGATTAAGTAAGAATGACACCATTGGACACTTTAAAAGGAGGCTGGTGCTTGGCATCATTGTTTCTCTTCTGTTAACCATGGTTATCTCTAAAGAAACACGGGCAGTCATCATTGCACTGCACAAAAATGGCCTAACAGGGAAGAGTATCGCAGCTAGAAAGATTGCACCTCAGTCAACAATCTATCGCATCATCAAGAACTTCAAGGAGAGAGTTTCTCTTGTTGCTAAAAAGGCTCCAGGGCGCCCAAGAAAGACCAGCAAGTGCCAGGACCGTCTCTTAAAAGTGTTTCTGCTGCGGGATCGGGCTACCAGCAGTGCAGAGCTTGCTCAGGAATGGCAGCAGGCAGGTGTGAGTGCATCTGCACGCACTGTGAGGCGGAGACTCTTGGAGCATGGCCTGGTCTCAAGGAGGGCAGCAAAGAAGCCACTTCTCTCCAGGAAAAACATCATGGACAGACTGATATTCTGCAAGAGGTACAGGGAGTGGACTGCTGAGGACTGGGGTAAAGTCATTTTCTCTGATGAATCCCCTTTTCGATTGTTTGGGACATCTGGAAAATGGCTTATTCGGAGAAGACCAGGTGAGCGCTACCACCAGTCTTGTCTCATGCCAACTGTCAAGCATCCTGAAACCATTCATGTGTGGGGTTGCTTCTCAGCCAAGGGAATGGGCTCTCTCTCAGTCTTGCCTAAAAACACAGCCATGAATAAAGAATGGTACCAGAATGTCCTCCGAGAGCAACTTCTCCCAACCGTCCAAGAGCAGTTTGGCGATCAACAATGCCTTTTTCAACATGATGGAGCACCTTGCCATAAAGCAAAGGTGATAACTAAATGGCTCAGGGAACAAAACATAGAGATTTTGGGACCATGGCCTGGAAACTCCCCAGAACTTAATCCCATTGAGAACTTGTGGTCAATCATCAAGAGACGGGTGGACAAACAAAAACCTTCAAATTCAGACAAAATAAAAGCATTGATTTTGCAAGAATGGACTGCTATCAGTCAGGATTTGATCCAGAAGTTGATTGAGAGCATGCCAGGGAGAATTGCTGAGGTCCTGAAGAAGAAGGGTCAACACTGCAAATATTGACTTGCTGCATTAACTCATTCTAACTGTCAATATAACCTTTTGTTACTCATAATATGATTGCAATTATATTTCTGTATGTGATAAAAACATCTGACGAACACACATAAAAACCAGAGGGCAGCAGATCATGTGAAAATATTTGTGTCATTCTCAAAACTTTTGGCCATGACTGTAGGGGCGCAACAAAATAGTTTCGCCTAGGGCGCCGTAATCTCTCGGGCCGGCCCTGCGTGAGAGCAGTCCTGGAAACAGAATTACCAGGAGCCTGGGTTGCAACTTAACCCTCTTATTATCACGGGTTTTCCATAAGTTTTCAAACCGCACAGCAAAAATCTGTATTTATTACAAAAATAATTGTGGCTAATTTGCGATTTGTTGACTTTCTCAAAACTCTCCCATAACACAAGTGGATTATGCATCAAAGCTTCTCTGCTTCCTCCGGCCGATGTCCATCCTGACTGTAGAGGAAGGCCTGAGCACGACCCATCTGCAGGTGCTTAATTAGGCTTGGATTTTTTGTCATCCGTGAAAATCGGATCAGTTCTGCAAATCACTTTCTGATCATAGTGTGATCCATTCTCTCAAATGAGAAGATGGAAAAAAAAATGTCTCCATCTTCTCCATTGTCAGTCCGTGAAAATCGAGAAAGCACTCAGATGTGATCCGAGTGCAGTCTGATGGTTTCCACGGACTCATTAACTTGCATGGCCGAGTACGATCCGAAAATCGGCTCAAGCTTGAGAATGTGTCCACTTTTTCCAGTTCTGGGCACCACATTTTAAAAAAAAAAGACATTGAAAAACTGGAGCAAGTTTAGAGAAAAGCTACCAAGATGGTGAGCAAACTGCAAAGTATGTCCTACGAGGAACGGTTAAAGGATGTGGGAATGTTCAGCTTGCAAAAAAGACTAAAAGGAGACTTAATAGCTGTCTACAAATATCTGAAGGGCTGTCACATTGTAGAGGGATCATCCTTATTCTCATTTGCACAAGGAAAGGCTAGAAGCAATGGGATGAAACTGAATGGGAGGAGACACAGATTAGATATTAGAAAAAACTTTTTGACAGTGAGGGTGATCAATGAGTGGAACAGGCTGCCACGAGAAGTGGTGAGTTCTCCTTCAATAGAAGTCTTCAAACAGAGGTTGGACAGACATCTGCCTGAGACGGTTTAGTGAATCCTGCATTGAGCAGGGGGTTGGACACGATGACCCTAGAGGTCCCTTCCAAGTCTAACATTCTAGGATTCTATGAGAGCACAGCCTAGAGAGCGCTCCTGTGTATGGGAGAGATGGCCGAGATTGGCTGACGGCCATCTAATGTGTATGGCGCCAATTCATCTCTGCGCCGCCAGCGTCATCTTATAGAAGACCAGGAAGAACATGGCTATGTGTAACGCCACTTTATTAATTCGTATTTGCGTTTTTTTTTTAAATACAGAGGGAATATAATATATCATCAGCCCTTCAACTAGAGTCACAACACTGCGGTGTGGAAACACTGGAACGTCCAAGTATGTGCATTTATACTCAATTCTAGCTATGTGTGTGTGTATAAAGATATATTGTATGTAATATGAAAGAAAGAGAAACAAAAAGACTGAGAAAGACTGAAAACGTGAGCCAGAAAGGACGAAAGAATGAAATACAGAAAAAAAGGAGAAAGAAAAAGGAAAGACAGAAATAAAAGGAAAGAGAGAATAAAAAGAGGAAAGTGGGGAAAAAAGAGGAACGCCAAAAAAAGGAAAGAGAAAAATGAAAGAGAGAAAGAAAAGAGGAGCGAGAAGAGGAAAAAAAGAGGAAAGAGAAATGAAAGAGAAAGTTGAGGAAAGAGAGAGAGAGGGAACATGATAAGATATTTACTTACACGGCCGACATTGTTGGTGCCTTCCGGTAAAGTAAGAAGAACCCACAATGGTCACTGAAATAACTTGAAACAGACAAAAGTAATTTTCAATGTAAATTTACTGAACATCAATAATGAGAATCAGACTTTACTTTTTTGCTTTTGAATTCTGGTTCAATATGCAAATTAAAAAAAATATATATAAATAGCTAATGAAAACAGCTTGGACAAAAAAAATGATGGTTCGCCTAGAAAAGATTGAAGATAATTTGACCATAAGGATGTGTTAAACTAAGTAGTGTCCTGCAATTAGCATCACAGGTGGCTGCACACTGCAGTCAGTCGCCTACTCATATGGGGTGAAAAGTAGTCACTGTGCTGTTTGGTATCATGGTGTGTACCACACTGAACACGGAACAAAGAAAGCAAGAGAGATTAATGTTTTTATAGACAAATGTGTTAAAGGTAATTGCTATAAGACATCTCCAAACAGCCTGATATTCCTTTTACTACAGTAGCGCATATTATTCAAAAGTTTTAAGTCTATGGGACTGTGGCCGACCTCCCTGTTCGTGGCCATAAGAGGAGAACTGATGACAGACTAAAGAAATGGAATAGTAACCAAAGAGTCCAGAACAAGTTCTTAAAAGATTACGGATGTACTCCAAGGTCAATGTCCGTCAGTGTCAGATCGCACCGTCCGGTGCTATCTTGGCCAAAGTGGACTTTATGTAAGACGACCAGGGAGGAAACCACTGTGAAAAGCAAATCATAAAAAAAAAAAAAAAAAAAAAAGAATGGAATCTGTCAACATTATTAATGACAATCCGCAAAGCTTCTGGGAAAATGTCCTGTGGACAGATGAGATGAAACTGGAGCTTTTCGGTGTCACATAAACGCTATGTTCAGAGACGCAAAATATGTGTGACGGACTCAGCTCCTGCTGAGCCCATTTTTTGAGTGGACCCTCTGGGCCGTGGCACCCACCCACTGAGGGCGAGCTGACCTTGTGAGAATCCACCCCCTATACAGGGAGTGTCAGGGGCAAGACCAAGGGGGTGAGCCACCACGACTGCTGGGACCAGACGGCCGGCTCAGGGGACACTAGACGAGTGTCTGACGACAAGGACGAGCAGGAAGCAAGACGAGACTAGACGTAGGTGCAAGGTATCTTCATTAGAATAACACAAGATCACATACAGAGAAAACAAGCAAAACGTGCAAGGTGCGCGCGTGGGCACGCCAAGGTCCATAACATGGTACGTGCCAGATGGCACGCCTAGGCACAGGTAATGGCATGATGGCATCGGACTCCGGACTGCTGGCAAACCGACAGGGTCCAGGGATCAGGCTGCGGACGTCAGCTCCGGACATCAGGCCGTAGTCATCTGGTTCCGGACCTCTGGCAACGGTCGGCAGGTTCCGGGCATCCGGCAGGCAAACCAGGGTTCAGGCAAGGAGGCACGACAGATATCCAAGCAGGGTGCGTGTTTAGGGAACACGCCAAGGTCCAAGGCTAGGTGCGTGTGTAGGGGACACGCCAGGGTCCAAGGCTAGGTGCGTGTGCAGGGGACACGCCAGGGTTCAAGGCGAGGTGCGTGTGTAGGGGACACGCCAAGGTTCACAAACGAGACAGGGTGCGTGTGTAGCCACGCCAAAGCATAGAATAAGACGGTGCGTGTAGAGACACGCCAAGGCACAAGGTACAAGACAGTGCGTGTAGAGACACGCCAAGGTACAAGGTATAAGACAGAGTGCGTGTAGAGACACGCCAAGGTTCAAGGTACAAGACAGAGTGCGTGTAGAGACACGCAAAGGCACAAGACAGGGTGCGTGTAGAGACACGCCAAGGTTCAAGGCAGGGTGCGTGCTAGGAGCCACGCAGGGACGCACACCTCACTGGCCAATGCACACGGCTGTAACGCCAGCACGAGGTACGACTAAGGCACAGGAGGGGGCAAAGGAACCTTCGTGCTAGGAGCCACGCCAGGTTCAGGGCAGGGTGCGTGCTAGGAGCCACGCCAGGGTTCAAGGCAGGGTGCGTGCTAGGAGCCACGCAGGGGGCACGCCACACTGGCCAGTACACACGGCTGTACACAAACACGTGGCACTTACCACGGCACAGGAGACGGCCAAGGGGAACCCACGCCGGGGTTCAATGCAAGTACAAGGCAAGGAACACAAGCAGAAACAGAGCCAGGTCAGAGCAAGGACAGAGTCTAGCAGCGGAGCGTAGGCAGAAGCCCAGAGCCGGGCCAAGGGAAGACCTTGGGACTAGACAAAGAAACGAGCACTAAGGAGAGGAGAAATGGTGCGTGTGCCAGGGGGCACTACAGAGCACCATAGGAGAGAGCGAGGCAGAGCAAGCAAAGACTGAGACCATAGGGAGGAACACAAAGCAAGGAATAGCAAGGCAGAGAACACAGGGAGGACTACAAGTCAAAGCATAGCAAAAGCAAGACATGGCGAGGCAGAGAATGCAGGAAGGACTACAAGTCAAGGCATAGCTAAGGCGAGACATAGCAAAACAGACTAAGACAAAGAACAGCAGAAGGACTACAAGGCAAAGCAAGGCAAAGACAAACATGGCACGAGAGACAACACAAGACAAGAGGCGGAATACGAGCACGGAGCGTGTGCAGAGACGCACTACAGAGCAAAGTGCAAGGGCACAGAATAGAGGGAGCAACCCCACAGACCCAGAGCCTTGCAGGGAAGCAACACAATAATCAGGCCCTGAGCATAGGAAGAGGCGGCCTGATACAGGGCATAGCACCTCCTCCTCCAGGTCAGGACCAGGGGAGAACTTCCGGGATTCTAGACATGACGAGATGATAGCAGAACCAGACAGTGCAGGATCTTAGGAAACGTCACATGATCAGGGTTTCAGACATGACGAGATGATCACCGAACCAACCAGTGCAGGATCCTAGGAAGAACACATGATCTGGGATTCTAGACATGACGAGATGATTGCAGAACCAGACAGTGCAGGATCTTAAGAAACATCACATGATCAAGGACTCCAGACATGACGAGAAGATCACAGAAGGCAGAGCAGAAACGCAGGGATCCTGCAGCTCAGACATGAGGTGAGTCTGCACACAGCTCTAGCGAACATGCAGGACAGCAGACAAAACATGCGCATGCACATCGCTCCAGGAGTTCTTGAGACAAACAGACATGGCGGACGTGACAGTACCCCCCTCTTTAAGCCCCCTCTCACCGGGGCTGGAAAGAAGAAAAAAAAAAAAAATTTTCTTCGGCAGAAACCAGAGTTTAGTACAAACCACTCCAACAATGTTGATCCGACATCTGAAACGGACACCTGCACCGGTCAAGACACAGGAGCCGCTAACGAGACATGAAGATCCAGTGGGGAGGACTGCGGTTAGACAAGCAAGTCTTCTTACTCTGGCTGCCATCATTTCCAAATGAGTCCAGAGGTCAAGGGCCAGGTCTGATTTACATCAGAAGAGTGGCCGGGGTACCGCCATATTCAGGAGAGTCCAGGAGACAGAGCAGATTCTATAACAGACGGGTAGCCGAGGTACCAGCGGAGTCCATGGCCTGATTAACTGTGACGGACTCAGCTCCTGCTGAGCCCATTTTTTGAGTGGACCCTCTGGGTCGTGGCACCCACCCACCGAGGGCGAGCTGACCTTGTGAGAATCCACCCCCTATACAGGGAGTGTCAGGGGCAAGACCAAGGGGGTGAGCCACCACGACTGCTGGGACCAGACGGCCGGCTCAGGGGACACTAGACGAGTGTCTGACGACAAGGACGAGCAGGAAGCAAGACGAGACTAGACGTAGGTGCAAGGTATCTTCATTAGAATAACACAAGATCACATACAGAGAAAACAAGCAAAACGTGCAAGGTGCGCGCGTGGGCACGCCAAGGTCCATAACATGGTACGTGCCAGATGGCACGCCTAGGCACAGGTAATGGCATGATGGCATCGGACTCCGGACTGCTGGCAAACCGACAGGGTCCAGGGATCAGGCTGCGGACGTCAGCTCCGGACATCAGGCCGTAGTCATCTGGTTCCGGACCTCTGGCAACGGTCGGCAGGTTCCGGGCATCCGGCAGGCAAACCAGGGTTCAGGCAAGGAGGCACGACAGATATCCAAGCAGGGTGCGTGTTTAGGGAACACGCCAAGGTCCAAGGCTAGGTGCGTGTGTAGGGGACACGCCAGGGTCCAAGGCTAGGTGCGTGTGCAGGGGACACGCCAGGGTTCAAGGCGAGGTGCGTGTGCAGGGGACACGCCAAGGTTCACAAACGAGACAGGGTGCGTGTGTAGCCACGCCAAAGCATAGAATAAGACAGTGCGTGTAGAGACACGCCAAGGCACAAGGTACAAGACAGTGCGTGTAGAGACACGCCAAGGTACAAGGTATAAGACAGAGTGCGTGTAGAGACACGCCAAGGTTCAAGGTACAAGACAGAGTGCGTGTTGAGACACGCAAAGGCACAAGACAGGGTGCGTGTAGAGACACGCCAAGGTTCAAGGCAGGGTGCGTGCTAGGAGCCACGCAGGGACGCACACCTCACTGGCCAATGCACACGGCTGTAACGCCAGCACGAGGCACGACTAAGGCACAGGAGGGGGCAAAGGAACCTTCGTGCTAGGAGCCACGCCAGGTTCAGGGCAGGGTGCGTGCTAGGAGCCACGCAGGGGGCACGCCACACTGGCCAGTGCACACGGCTGTACACAAACACGTGGCACTTACCACGGCACAGGAGACGGCCAAGGGGAACCCACGCCGGGGTTCAATGCAAGTACAAGGCAGGGAACAAGGCAAGGAACACAAGCAGAAACAGAGCCAGGTCAGAGCGAGGACAGAGTCTAGCAGCGGAGCGTAGGCAGAAGCCCAGAGCCGGGCCAAGGGAAGACCTTGGGACTAGACAAAGAAACGAGCACTAAGGAGAGGAGAAATGGTGCGTGTGCCAGGGAGCACTACAGAGCACCATAGGAGAGAGCGAGGCAGAGCAAGCAAAGACTGAGACCATAGGGAGGAACACAAAGCAAGGAATAGCAAGGCAGAGAACACAGGGAGGACTACAAGTCAAAGCATAGCAAAAGCAAGACATGGCGAGGCAGAGAATGCAGGAAGGACTACAAGTCAAAGCATAGCTAAGGCGAGACATAGCAAAACAGACTAAGACAAAGAACAGCAGAAGGACTACAAGGCAAAGCAAGGCAAAGACAAACATGGCACGAGAGACAACACAAGACATGGCACAAGACAAGAGGCGGAATACGAGCACGGAGCGTGTGCAGAGACGCACTACAGAGCAAAGTGCAAGGGCACAGAATAGAGGGAGCAACCCCACAGACCCAGAGCCTTGCAGGGAAGCAACACAATAATCAGGCCCTGAGCATAGGAAGAGGCGGCCTGATATAGGGCATAGCACCTCCTCCTCCAGGTCAGGACCAGGGGAGAACTTCCGGGTTTCTAGACATGACGAGATGATAGCAGAACCAGACAGTGCAGGATCTTAGGAAACGTCACATGATCAGGGTTTCAGACATGACGAGATGATCACCGAACCAACCAGTGCAGGATCCTAGGAAGAACACATGATCTGGGATTCTAGACATGACGAGATGATTGCAGAACCAGACAGTGCAGGATCTTAAGAAACATCACATGATCAAGGACTCCAGACATGACGAGAAGATCACAGAAGGCAGAGCAGAAACGCAGGGATCCTGCAGCTCAGACATGAGGTGAGTCTGCACACAGCTCTAGCGCACATGCAGGACAGCAGACAAAACATGCGCATGCACATCGCTCCAGGAGTTCTTGAGACAAACAGACATGGCAGACATGGCGGACGTGACAATATGAAGCAAAGAACATTGCACCTCCTGTGACACATGAAGGAAGCTCGGGGATGTTTTCGGGCTGAAATCTGAAGACTATCAAGGCATTCTGAAGCCAAATGTGCTGCCCAGTATCAGAAACCTCAGTCTGAGTCACAGGTCATGTGTCCTCCGAGAGAATAATGAGCCAAAAACACAGCTAAAAACATCCAAGAATGGCTGAGAGCAAAGTACCAGAATCTTCTGAGGTGGCTTCTATCAGCCCTATTGAACATCTGTGGAGAGAGCTGATGCCTGTAGTCTGGACAACACGAGTTGGCCACAATTATTATGGACGGGGGCAGAAATCTCATGGAGAGTTACTGAAATAATTTGCAGTGATTGCCTCTAAAAGGTTGTGAGACAAAATATTAAGTTATGGGTCCCATCTAGTGATGAGCAAGTGTGCTGGGATAAGGTGTTATCTGGGCATGCTCGGGTGCTAACCTAGTGTCTGCGGCGTGCTCGAAAAATACACTGCTCAAAAAAATAAAGGGAACACTTAAACAGAATATAACTCTAAGTAAATCAAACTTCTGTGAAATCAAACTGTCCACTTAGGAAGCAACACAGATAGACAATCAATTTCACATGCTGTTGTGCAAATGGAATAGACAACAGGTGGAAATTATTGGCAATTATCAAGACACCCTCAATAAAGGAGTGGTTCTGCAGGTGGGGACCACAGACCACATCTCAGTACCAATGCTTTCTGGCTGATGTTTTGGTCACTTTGAATGTTGGTTGTGCTTTCACACTCGTGGTAGCATGAGATGGACTCTACAACCCACACAAGTGGCTCAGGTAGTGCAGCTCATCCAGGATGGCACATCAATGCGAGCTGTGGCAGGAAGGTTTGCTCTGTCTGTCAGCATAGTGTCCAGAGGCTGGAGGCGCTACCAGGAGACAGGCCAGTACACCAGGAGATGTGGAGGGGGCCGTAGGAGGGCAACAACCCAGCAGAAGGACCGCTACCTCTGCCTTTGTGCAAGGAGGAACAGGAGGAACACTGCCAGAGCTCTGAAAAATGACCTCCAGCAGGCCACAAATGTGCTTGTGTCTGCACAAATGGTTAGAAACCGACTCCATGAGGATGGTCTGAGTGCCCGATGTCCACAGATGGGGGTTGTGCTCACAGCCCAACACCGTGCAGGCCGCTTGGCATTTGCCACAGAACACCAGGATTGGCAAATTTGCCACTGGCACCCTGTGCTCTTCACAGATGAAAGCAGGTTTACCCTGAGCACATGTGACAGACGTGACAGAGTCTGGAGACTCTGTGGAGAGAGATCTGCTGCCTGCAACATCCTTCAGCATGACCGGTTTGGCAGTGGGTCAGTAATGGTGTGGGGTGGCATTTCTTTGGAGGGCCGCACAGCCCTCCATGTGCTCGCCAGAGGAAGCCTGACTGCCATTAGGTACCGAGATGAGATCCTCAGACCCCTTGTGACACCATATGCTGGTGCGGTTGGCCCTATGTTCCTCCTAATGCAGGACAATGCCAGACCTCATGTGGCTGGAGTGTGTCAACTGTTCCTGCAAGATGAAGGCATTGAAGCTATGGACTGGCCCGCCCATTCCCCAGACCCGAATCCGATTGAGCACATCTGGGACATCATGTCTCCCTCCATCCACCAACATCACGTTGCACCACAGACTGTCCAGGAGTTGGCAGATGCTTTAGTCCAGGTCTGGGAGGAGATCCCTCAGGAGACCATCCGCTGCCTCATCAGGAGCATGCCCAGGTGTTGTACAGTAGGGGAGTCATACAGGCACGTGGAGGCCACACACAATACTGAGCATCTTTTCCTTGTCATGAGGCATTTCCACTGAAGTTGGATCAGCCTGTAATTTGATTTTCCACTTTGATTTTGAGTATCATTCCAAATCCAGACCTCCATGGGAGATTCATTTTGATTTACATTGAAAATTGTTATGTTTTATTGTTCTGAACACATTCCACTATGCAATGAATAAAAATTTGCAACTGGAATATTTCATTCAGAGATATCTAGGATGTGGTATTTTAGTGTTCACTTTATTTTTTTGAGCAGTGTATGTTTGAGTCCCTGCAGATGCATGTCTCACCAATGTTCTACAGCTGCAACACAGGCAGGGATTATCGCCTGTTTGTCAAACAGCCGCGAGACATATTTTTCGAGAACGCCGAAGACACTAGGTTAGCACTCGAGCATGCCGAGATAACACCTTATCCCAGCACGTTCGACATCACAAGTCCCAGAATTTTTGTCCAGGTCAGGGTCATTAGTTTATTTTTTTTCCTCTTGAACCAAAATCTGATTCTCTTTATTGATATTCAGCAAATTTCAGAAACCACAGAAAAATGAAAAGGATCAAAAAGAAACCCCAAAAAAACCAAGATAGCAGCAAAAATGACCCCTTAAAAATTAACTTTTAATTAAATAATTAAAGTCTTGGACAATCCCATCTCAAAGGGTACAAAACAATCAATTACCTAAAGGTCACCAGGCAGAAAATTTTTCTAAATACTCAGGGCAACTACACTCATCCTAATGGGCCCTATCAAGTCCCTTCCTGTCCGCGGAGGTTGGCACCCTAGTTGTTGACGATGTGGCGCCCCCGCTCAACGTCGGTGACCCTATAACACCCTACAAATCCCTAGTTCACTCTTGAAAAAACTTCTTTGAAGGTGAAAGAGCGGACAGAGAATGTGCTGAAGTGTAAAACAGCCATTGATTTTGCTACAAAGGAGGAGAATCTTAAGATTGCAGTTGAAAACTATCAGCTGTACATCAACGAGAGGAAACATAAGCGGTTTCTGAGGGATACAACTGAGTTTAAAGAAAAAAAGAGCATATCCTGCACTTACAGACAAAAATAATTGCCCCACGGACATATCATCCTCAGAAGTAGAATCATCAGATACCGAGGGGAATTCGAGGTACTCCGCAGGAAGAACAGAGGAATAGGGGACGCAGTCGTAGAGGTGGTTTTAGGAGATGGCAGGAAACAGACAGGTTCTATGCCAGAACCCCTGCAAGGGTACAAATGAATACCACTTCGGGGAATAGAAACCAGCTTCCCCCTCCAGTTGGTGCGTCATCCTCTTCCTCCTCTTTTTTAGAGACCAAGGGTCTGGCCCCCTACAAATTTCAAAAGAAAACTACTTGTGTCAGCTCATAGTTAACCAATGTGGGGTTTTGTTTTTTACTATAACCCCTTCATGGCCGGATGATATTCGTTTAATTTTGCGTTTTCCTCTCCTTCTTCCAAGAGTTAAAACTTTTTATTTTTCTGTCCCTATAGCCCATTTTTTGTGTGACAAGTTGTACTTTTGAATGACACCATTCATTTTATTATGTGATGTATTAGAAAATTATAAGTGTGTTGAAATTGAAAAAAAAAAAAAAGGCATTACACAATTTTTGTGTTTTTTTTTTTTTTTATATATATATACCGTATTCGGATTATAAGACACACTATTATGATCCCCAAAATTAGGGGGAAAATGGGGGTGCGTCTTATAAACCAAACACTGTTCTTACCGATGCTGCTGGCCGGGAGCTGGGGGTGTTGCGGTGGTTGTACGGTAGCGAGTGGTGGTCCTGTGGTGGTGGCACGGCGGCAAGCGGAGGCGGCATATTGCAGGCGCCATTCTTCTTCCGTGATCCGGCTTCTCGGCGCAGATGTCTCCAGGAAAATGGCGGCGGATATGGTGCGGATGGAGCTCTTGGCCCAGTCTCGATGATGTCACCGCTGGTCAATGATGCTGCGCTCATCTTGGCACTGTCCAGGTTGAAAACTGTTTATCCCCCAGACATGGATTATAGCGTGGGACAGAATGACGGACAGGTTTTTTTAATTTACTTTTACTACAGGAGATCAAGGGCTTCGCTGGAATTGGGCGTTGAAATAAAAATGGAAAACTGTTTAGTATTATTCCAAATAAAAGACTTTATTCTGGCTGTGTCTTTATTTACCATACAACTATAGGGATTAGTAATGGATGGGTGTCTTATAGACGCTTCTCCATTACTAAGCCGTGGGTTTGATGTCACCGACCAATACAAAGGTGACATCAACCCCACAAATATTAACCCCACTTGCCACCACTACAAGGTAAGTGGCAGGAGCCGGGCAAAGCTCCAGAATTGGCGTATCTAATAGATGTGCCATTTCTGGGCAGCTGCGGGCTGTTATTTTTAGGCGAGGGTGGGGGCAATATCAATGACCCCTTACCAGCTCGAGAATACCAGCCCCCAGCTGTGAGCTTTAGCAAGGCTGGCTGTCAAAAATGGGGGGGACCCAACGCTGTTTTTTTAAATTTATTTACAGTGGGTATGGAAAGTATTCAGACCTCTGAAAGTATTCAAATCAATTGTGCCCAGAGCAGTACTAGAACGGCGCCGCCATTTTCCAGTCATTGCTCTGCATCGCGCGGTGATCGGGTTCCGATGGCTGCTGTCCTTGAAAGCAGACCTTCCCAGCACGTCTGACCAGCCAAGCACAGCAATGTCACAATAAAGTTGTTAAAAAAAAGTGACATGCTGTGATCTGTCCACGCTCTCTGCCGTAAAACAAACTTACTTCGCATCTTTCATATCCTCCCTGTCTCACAACCCTAAACAGCTCTTCAACACTTTCAATTCTCTACTCCGTCCCACAGCACCTCCTCCCCCTCCTCTCATTTCTGCCAAAGACTTTGCCTCCTTCTTTAAGCAGAAGATCGACACGATCAATCAAAACTTTGGCCCGCAGCCCTCAATGCCCCTCTTAGCCGCTCAGCCCTGTTCTGCAAAAGCCAGCTTCTCCACCATGACAGAAGATCAGCTCTCCACCCTTCTGTCAAGATCACACCTCACCACTTGTGCCCTCGACCCACTCCCGTCTCACCTCATCCCTAACTTGGCCACAGTCCTCATCCCATCTCTAACACACCTTTTCAGACTTTCACTTACAAATGGTGTCTTTCCCCCATCCTTCAAACATGCCTCAATCACACCCATCCTCAAAAAGCCCTCCCTTGACCCATCCTCTGTGTCTAGCTATCGCCCGATATCTCTTCTCCCTTACGCCTCAAAACTACTGGAACAGCATGTATATCTTGAACTGTCCTCCCACCTCTCCTCCTGTTCCCTCTTTGACCGGTTACAATCTGGCTTCCGACCGCATCACTCAACTGAAACTGCCCTAACTAAAGTCACTAACGACCTACTAACCGCCAAGAGCAAGAGACACTACTCTGTCCTCCTTCTCCTGGACCTGTCCTCTGCCTTCGACACCGTAGATCATTCCCTCCTGCTACAGACTCTCTCATCTCTTGGCATCACAGACCTGGCCCTATCCTGGATCTCATCATACCTAACAGACCGAACATTTAGTGTCTCCCTCTCACACACCACCTCCTCACCTCGCCCCCTGTCTGTCAGTGTTCCCTAAGGCTCTGTCCTAGGACCCCTACTATTCTCCATCTATACCTTCGGCTTGGGACAGCTCATACAATCTCACGGTTTGCAATATCACCTCTTTGCCGATGACACGCAGATCTACCTATCTGGACCCAACCTCGCCTCCTTACTGACTGAAATCCCACAATGTCTGTCTGCTATCTCAGCCTTCTTCTCTGCTCGCTTTCTCACACTGAACATGGACAAAACAGAATTCATCATCTTTCCCCCATCTCACTCTACCCCTCCACCAGACCTATCCATCAATGTCAACGGCTGCTCTCTTTCCCCAGTCCCGTACGTTCGGTGCCTTGGGATGATCCTCGACTCTGCCCTCTCTTTCAAACCACATTTCCAAGCCCTCGCCTCCTCCTGCCGCCTCAAACTCAAAAATATTTCCCGGATCCACTCATTCCTCACCCATGAAACCACAAAAACACTAGTGCATGCTCTTATCTCCCGCCTCGACTACTGCAACCTCTAGCGCTCTGGCTCCGCTCCAGTCCATCCTACACTCTGCTGCCCGACTAATCCACCTGTCTCCCTGCTATTCCCTAGCCTCGCCCCTATGCCAAGCCCTTCACTGGCTTCCTATCGCCCAGAGGCTCCAATTCAAAACCCTAACCATGACATACAAAGCCATCCACAACCTGTCTCCTCCATACATCTGTGAATGGTCTCTAGATACCTACCCGCACGCAACCTTCGATCATCTCAAGATCTCCTTCTCTACTCCCCTCTCATCTCTTCTTCCCACAACCGCATACAAGACTTCTCCCGTGCTTCCCCCATACTCTGGAACTCTCTGCCGCAACACATCAGAGTTTCACCATCAACGGAAACCTTCAAGAAGAACCTGAAGACTCATCTGTTCCGACAAGCCTACAGCCTGCAACGATCCTCGGTCTACTGAACCACCGCACGACCTGCTCTACCCTCTCCTACTGTATCCTCACCCATCCCTGTAGACTGTGAGCCCTCGCGGGCAGGGCCCCCTCTCCTTATGTACTTGTGTGTCCCTTGTCTTACACATGTTTATTATACTTGTCTATATTTCCCCTTTTCACATGTAAAGCGCCATGGAATAAATGGCGCTATATAAATGCATAATAATAATCTGTGCTGTGTAACTCAGCACCAATCACAACCGTCACAATGGGAGGGGTAATCGCCACGTCACCTCACCTGATTAACCCCTATGGCACTGATTGGCTGGCCAATCAGAACCAAAGGAGTTCATCTAAAATAGCGATCACCGCCCTGAACGCCAGCCTTCTCTCAGATTTGGCGTGCAGAGCGGTTCTCCAAGCCCCTCTGTGTACCTGAGTAAAGAATTCATTGGCGGCCAGTGTGATCTCCCCAGCGATCTCCTGCTCCAGCGTCCTTCTGCTGATCTGCCTGCTGTGTGACTGAAGTGTGATTCCAGCAGAGCAGCAGCACCTCCCCCATCTCTTTCCCAGTCCCCCCCCATCCCTGTTCCAGTACCCCCCCAATTGAACTTTTAGCGCACTTTTTTGTGGGGGTTTTTTGTGTGTGCGGCGTCCTGCACAGAGTATTCGTGCTCTTCCTGTGTCTGCAGCGCTCTGTGATAACCGACCTTTTACAGTAAAAATAAGTTAGTACAGCGTAGTTTTAGACGTAGCAAGATAGCGTAGCTGGCGTCACAGTGCGAGTGACGTCCGATTTTTTTTCTTTTTTAGGAGGAAAAAAAAATTGTGCCTCGTAGATTTAGTGGTAGCGAGGTAGAGCGTTAGCATAGCCGGAGTCACATCATTGGTGACGACCGATCATCTTTTAAAGGGGAGAAAAAAAAATCGTACAGAGTAGTTCTATAGGTAGGGAGGTAGTGGTTTTTTTTTAGCGAGTGCATTAGGGGAACGTGCGTCACATTGTTGGTGGCGTTCATTTTCCTTTTGTAAAAAAAAAAAAATAATAATTAGTTGCGTTGGGTAAAGTTATAGCGAGGGCATTAGTGTAGTGAGCGTTTTTTACATACAAACTTATAAACGTTTTGGGCCATTTTTCTTCTACATTTTTTTCTCTGTTTTGTTATAATAAATAATACCCTATACAAGCCCCACACATTACACTTGGTAAAGCACCACTTACACACAACATCCCCGGGGTTTGGAAAAATTAAAAATTTTTAAAAAATGGCCCATTAATCAAGACGCTATTCACCAGAGGAGGCTCACGCCTTCCTTGTGTCCGACACAGATTCAGCCAGTGAGGAAGATCCTACATTCCTCATCTAGTGAGGAAGGACCCCCAGCAAGGCGCCTTAGGACCCAGGCAACTCCTGCAGCAATCAATCCCATATGGATTGCGCCCCCCGAAAACTATCAGCCCATCATTCCGGACTTCATTGGCAGCTCAGGAATCCAGTTTGACACCACAGGCCTCACTGACTTCTGCAAATTCTTTTTCAGTGAGGAAATAATAAATGTTATGGTGGCCAAGACAAACCTGTATACCCATCAATTTTTCACCCAAAACCCCACGTCATCATTCGCCCCTGTAAATGCAGCAGAGATGATTACATTTTGGGGAATTTTGATGCATATGGGCATAATCTGAAAGCCAAAACTTCGGCAATACTGGAGTAGTGATATTCTCTACAGTACACCGGTATTCCGCACGGCCATGAAAAGGACACGATTTGAAACAATCGGAAAATTTATGCATCACAGTGATAATGCACGGTGTCCTCCCCGAGATGATCGTCTATATAAAATTCGGCCAGTGATTGAACACTTGGTTAGAAACTTTGCTGAGGCGTACACACCCCAGAGGAACATCGCTATTGATGAATCTCTGGTTCATTTCAAAGGGAGGCTAAAATTCCGACAATACCGGCCCAGTAGGAGGTCCAGGTACGGAATATAGCTGTACAAACTGTGCGAGAGTAACTCCGGGTACACCCACAGATTTAGGGTCTACGCGGGAAAGGACACCCAGATTAACCCCCCTGAATGCCCCCGCCGGGTGAGTGGGAAAATTGTGTGGGAACTGCTGCACCCACTGCTGCATAAAGCCCCCTTCACACATAGCGAGATCGCTTTCGATATCGCTAAAGCATCACCGATTTTGTGACACAATAGCGATGTCGCTACGTGTGACACCTCCGACCCGGCTCCCCCGCTGGATATCACTGATCGCGTGAGTATGGGATGGTCCATTTCTCGTCGTCTGCTTCCTGCTGGCGCCGACGAGCGACTCCATGGACGCGGGAGGAAGTTGTCACCAGAGCTGCCATCTGACAGGTAACGACCGCTGCTGCATCGCTGGTGAGATCTGCCTGTTTGGCAGCTCACTAGCGATCATTTAGCGATGCACCAGCGATCCTGACGGGGTCGCATCGTTGTCGGGATCGCTGGTGCATCGCTAAATGTAACGGGACCTTAAGGGTTATCACCTCTACACCGATAACTTTTACACCAGCATCCCGCTCTTCAAGACCCTCTCTACCAGAGGTATAGCTGCATGTGGCACCATGCGAAAAAAATCAGCGATGCCTCCCTAAGCCGATAATTGGGCAAACGCTGAGAAGAGGTGGCCAGTTCCTTTGGCCTCATGGTTCTCCTTTGGTCTCATGATTCTCATTTGGTCTGACATGCACTGTGAGGTCTTCTATAGACAGGTGTGCGCCTTCACAAATCAAGTTCTATCAGTTTAATTAAACACAGCTGGACTCCAATGAAGTAGAACCATCTCAAGGAGGAGAATCACAAGGAAATGGACAGCATGTGACTTCCATATCCAGGTCCGAGCAAAGGGTCTGAATACTTATGACCATGTGATATTTCAGTTTTTCTTTTTTAGTAAATTTGCAAAAATTTCTGCATTTGTTTTTTCCAGTCAAGATGGAGTGCAGAGTGGACATTAATGAGAAAAAAAATGAACTTTTTTGAATTTACCAAATGACTGCAATGAAACAAAGAGTGAAAAATATAAAGGGGTCTGAATACTTTCCATACCCACTGTAAATAATTAAAATTAAGGTGTGGGGACCCCTCTATTCTTGATAATCAGCCTTGATGAAGCTGAGGGTTGCAGCCCCCAGCTGTGAGTTTTGCCTGGCTGGTTAAAGAAAATAGGTGGGAACCCACGCCGGGTTTTTCATTTATTTATTTAGTTATATCACAGGTGAGGAGTACCACGATCACCCGCTCCTGCTGTCACTGTTATTAGCGGCAGCAGGGGTAGGCTGATGGGAGTAATAGTCCCATCAGCCCCCACCTGCTGTCACTGTTCTATCTTGAATATAACTCATCATTCTCCTCTGCTCGCGCTGATCACCGGCAGAGCAGGGGAGTATGATGAGAGCTGTCTTCAGCCCCGGGGGAACAGCCCTTACTGTAGCGCTTCTTCCCCAGCGCCGATGCGTGTCACA
Organism: Dendrobates tinctorius; assembly: GCF_039654945.1. Classification (NCBI taxonomy): domain Eukaryota; kingdom Metazoa; phylum Chordata; class Amphibia; order Anura; family Dendrobatidae; genus Dendrobates; species Dendrobates tinctorius. The sequence goes on along the minus strand of NW_027361786.1, from coordinate 670,930 downwards.
TGAATGACATCCATGAGTGTTCTCTGTGTGCGGGACGTTTTGCCGCCCGTGCTGACGGTAAAAAAAAACGGACATGTCTACTTGTGGGGCACACAGTCTGTGGAAACCAAAAAACATAATATTTTTGTATTTTATTGAAGATTTTTGCACACTGTTTGGCTCAAAATATTTTCTTATTTTCCTCTCTAAAATCTAGATGCGTCTTTATAAACAGGTGCATCTCATAAAGCAAAAAATACGGTATATACAACGTTCACAATTCGGTAAATTTGACCCGGTGATATGATTCTCTGGGTCAGTACGAGCGCGCAGACACCAAACATGTATAGTGTTTTATTTTATTTAAGTGGAAAAAAAAAAAAAAAAAAAAAAAAAAAAAAAAATCGAAAATTTGTAAAGAAAAAAAAATGTAATGTCTGTGCCGCCGTTTCCTGAGATATGTAACGTTTTCATTTTTCGGGATCTGGGGCTGTGTAAGAGATCGTTCTTTGCACCCTGAGATGACATTTTTACCGATATCATTTTGGGGTAGATACGATGTTTTGATCGCCTGTTATTGCAGTGTTGCGGCGGGCAAAAAAAAAAAACACAAAAAACGAAATTCTGGCGTTTCGATTTTCTTGTTTTCCTCCTTGCGCCATTTACAGATCAGATTTACTTTATATTTTCATAGATCGGACTTTTATGAATGCAACGATAACACATACGAGCACAATTTTTTTTTTTTTACTGTATTTAATAGTCCCCTTAGGGGACTTGAAGCTGCGATTGTGAGCGCGCACTTGTACTTGTTCCCCCCCCATGTCAGCACACAGAAAACACTGGCAATAGATGAACATAATAAAAAAAATACAGTGTGCTAATAGTCTTGTGAAAAAAACACAAAGCCTTTTATGTCGTTCTCAGTGCATGGAAGCAGAAGAAGCAAATGACTGAAAGCAGACTGCGGCCCCCCCGACCCAGCGCTGATATGCAAGGGTCGCCCCCATGTATCCCCATCCTGCTGTGCTATACTGATGCTCAGTATCACATCCGGGGACGCCGTTTAACCCATTCAGCCCTGGGGGATAACAGCCCCGAAATTTAAAAAAAAAAAAAAAAAAAAAAAGTCATAATCATGGGAGGTAAAAAGGAAGAAATTAACCTAATGACAGCGAGCCGTCCAGCTGTAGGCTGCCGGACCCCTGGCTCCCAGTGTCACCAGTATACATGGTTGTTCCCCCATCAGTATTTTGCCGTCTTCATTGGTTCCATAATTTGGAGGAAGGGTAATAGCATTTGCTGCGCCCCTTATGGGCCGAATAGGAAAGATCCCTCGGAAGAGACCCCGCTAATTCTATTGCACCACGTCGAGAGCCGCTTTGGAGATGCCAAACGTCCCACGATCGGACCCTTACAATACTCCGTTTTGCTTGTCGGACGGCTCGGTTCTGGCTTTTTCGTAGACCGGATCTATGTCCTCGGCGTCGGGAGCGTCTCCTTTGGCGTTTGGGACCCACAGTCCGGAGTCGATGCACTGCTTCATATAAATCCTGGCCTCCTGGAGGGGGGATGGAAAACAAAGAGTGGGAAGAGAATGACGGCAGCCATATTGTGTACTGGCACAATGAGCGCCCTCTGGAGGTGAAAGTCGGAATGACACAAAAGAACACTGAAGTCACTTTTCCCATTGACTCGTATGGGAGTGACGGGAAGAGAGAAATGATGAGAAGAACGCTGCCTCCAAAATTCGGGTTTTTTGGCCCATCCTTCCCAAGCTAGTAGCTCTTTTAGACCATTTTTTTATTTTTAAATTTCTTCCCCCTAGTTCCGTGGGCCATAACTTTTTCATTATTTGGAGAATTAAGTTTTGTTTTCCGTGAAATGATCTGTAATTCTGAATGACCCCATTCACTTTACCATATAATGTGTAGAAAGACGCGAAAAAATATTAAATAAATTCTGCCATTATTTTGTAAAAACCTGGTAAACACAATTCTACAGCTCAGTACGATTACAGCGATACCACAATTATACCATTTATTTTTTTTAACCACTAAAATAAATATATATATATATATATATATATATATATATATATATATATATATATATATCATATTTACAACCCCATCATTTTCCGAGACCCGTAACCTTTTAGTTTTCTATGCATGGAGTTGTTTTTTTGTGAGGAGAGGTGTAGTTTTCATTGGTATATACGACATTGAGATTGCTTGTTTGTTTTTTATTGCATTGAGAAAAATAGCAATTGTGATTTTTCCAGTTTTTTTTCCTCTTTTTTAGCACTTTATCACATGGGTTAATTTTATATTTCACTATCGGACGCGTCGATTACCAATATAATTATTTATGTTCGGATTGAGAAAAGAAGGGCAAATTAATCTTTAATTTTTTTAATTACCGTATATACTCCTGTATAAGCCGAGATTTTCAGCCCATTTTTTTGGGCTGAAAGTCCCCCCCCCACTGGCTTATACACGAGTCATATACGGGGGTCGGCGGGGGAGCGGGGGGTGTCAGAGACCATACTCCTCCCTCCTGGTACGGTCTCTGCAGCCCCCCTGCTTCCCCCATAATCTCAGTGTCCCAGCTGTTCCTGCATTCAGCAGTCATGTGGTACCACTCATTAAACTCATGAATATGCGCATATTTAATGAGCGGTACCACATGACCACTGAAGGCAGGAACAGCTTGGACGTCGACAGCATGCTGGAAGCAGGGACTGAAGAGACCGGGCGCCAGGTGGGCGGTGAGTATGATGGGGGAGCTGAGCAATATTTACCGGTCTCCGTTCCATCGCTGTCTCCAGGTCCTCTGGCTGTGACATTCAGCGGAGGGCACGATGACGTAGTCGGTGCGCGCCCTCTGCTAACGTCACTGCACAGGACCCGGGAGACAGAGATGGAACCGGGAACAGTAAATATAGCCAGTGCCAGGCAGGGCTGTGGAGTCGGTAAGACAAACCTGCGACGCCGACTCCTCAATTTCCCTTACACCGACTCCACGACTCCCACACATATTGCTTATATTTAAGTGAAAAATTTATTGTAGTACAATGTGAACCTCAGACATTTAATCATTTTTATGATCCAATAATCAAGATATTTAGATAGAACAGAATATATATTGGTGTACTACCCGGTTTTCATTCCTTTTGGTACAGATACGATATGGATAGACAGATATGGATAAATGGATAGAGCAGATTTCTAATCTGCTTTTGCTATTGAAAACATTATCTATGAGCTCAAAAACCTTTCAGGTGATGCAGTTTTTTAAAAAGATGATCAGCCTTAGATCAGGAATAGAACAGCCATTTATAGGACATTTCATAACTTTCCCAAACTCCTATGAAAAAATATTCAGCACATCCTGCATTGAATTACTGTACCCAATTTATTATATATTTTAGGAGTCGGTCCATTTTATACCGACTCCAACTCCACCAAAATGAGCACCGACTCCACGACTCCGACTCCACAGCCCTGGTGCCAGGGGCCTGAGCCAGCAGCTACACCGGCGCCTGGCCCCCAGAGATGGAGAGGTGAGTATGCAGGGTTTTTTTTTATAGCAGCAGCAACAGCACATGGGGGGTGTTTATATATGGAGCTTCTCCTTGGGACACCATTAACCCTTTTGCAGCATATGGGGGTATTTATGTATGGAGCATCTACTTAGGACAACGTTACCCCCATATATTGCTGCACAAGGGTTAATGTTGTCTCAAGTAGATGCTCCATACATAAATACCCCCATATGCTGCAAAAGGGTTAATGGTGGCCCAACAAGTGCTCCAAGGATAAATACCCCCATATATTGCTGCACAAGGGTTATTTATCCTTGGAGCATCTTGTTGGGCCACCATTAACCCTTTTGCAGCATTTTATGGGGGTATTTATCTATGGAGCATCTTTTTGGACCACCATTAAGGCTATATGCACGCATAGCAGAAAATTTCTGCTTAAAAACCGGACTCCCTTCCCAGAAACCGTGCGGTTTTTTTCTGCGCGTTTTCCGTGAGGTTTTTGCGCAAAAAATGCACGTTTTTTTATCCGTTTTTCCCGCGCGGTTCCGGACCCATAGAAATGGCCAGAAATGCGGAAAAATCAGCGAAATTAATGAGCATTCTGCGTGTTTTACCCTGAAGTGTTTTTTTCGTGGTAAAAAACGCATCAATATGCACAAAGGTGCAAAATGCATAGAAATGAACGGGAAGCTTATTTTTAGCGTTTTTATAGCGGATTTATTGGCAAATCCGCTAAAAAAAAAAAAAAACGCTGTGTGTGCACACAGCCTAACCCTTGTGCAGCACCACCCTCGGCTTATACACGAGTCAATAAGTTTTCCCAGTTTTTTGTGGCAAAATGGTGGGGGGGGGGGTCAGCTTATACACAAGTATATACGGTAAGAAAATACATATTTCACAGTCGACTTTTTTTTTTTAGTCCCCGTATGGGAATTGAAGCTGATTTTTTTTTTTTTAAAAAAAAAGAAAAGCCTTTAGATGGGCTTTATACAACCCCTGGCAAAAATTATGGAATCACTGGCCTTGAAGGATGTTCTTTCAGTTGTTTAATTTTGTAGAAAAAAAAGCAGATCACAGACATGGCACAAAACTAAAGTCATTGCAAATGGCAACTTTCTGGCTTTAAGGAACACTAAAAGAAATCAAGAACAAAATATGTGGTAGTCAGTAATGGTTACTTTTTTTAGACCAAGCAGAGGGGAAAAGTTATGGAATCACTCAATTTTGAGGGAAAAATTATGGAATCACCCTGTAAATTTTAATTCCCAAAACTAACATCTGCATCAAATTAGATCTGCTTGTTAGTCTGCATCTAAAAAGGAGTATGCACACCTTGGAGAACTGTTGCACCAAGTGGACTGACATGAATCATGGCTCCAACACGAGAGATGTCAATTGAAACAAAAGGAGAGGGTTATCAAACTCTTAAAAGAGGGTAAATCATCACGCAATGTTGCAAAAGATGTTGGTTGTTCAGTCAGCTGTGTCTAAAACCTGGACCAAATACAAACAACATGGGAAGGTTGTTAAAGGCAAACATACTGGTTGACCAAGGAAGACATCAAAGCGTCCAGACCGTAAACTTAAAGCACTATATGTCTCCAAAACAGGAAATGCACAACAAAACAAATGGGAGGAAACTGGAGTCAACGTCTGTGACCGAACTGTAAGAAACTGCCTAAAGGAAATGGGATTTACATACAGAAAAGCTAAACGAAAGCCATCATTAACACCTAAACAGAAAAAAACCAAGGTTACAATGGGCTAAGGAAAAGCAATCGTGGACTGATGATGACTGGATGAAAGTCATATTCAGTGATGAATCGCGAATCTGCATTGGGCAAGGTAATGATAAGCAAACCAAGAGAACCCGTGTGGAGCAAAAAGTACCACCAAAAATAAAAGACAAATGCTGGAACTTTTGTTTGGTGCCGTTCCAATGATATTTATAAAGATGACTGCCTGAAGAGAACATGCAAATTTCCACAGTCATTGATGATATGGGGCTGCATGTCAGGTAAAGGCACTGGGGAGATGGCTGTCATTACAGCTTCAATAAATGCACAAGTTTATGTTGATATTTTGGACACTTTTCTTCTCCCATCAATTGAAAGGATGTTTGGGGATGAGGAAATTCATTCAAAATCTGTGCAAACATTCCTTTGAAAAAAGACACATAAGGTCAATGTCATGGCCTGCAAATAGTCCGGATCTCAATCCAATTGAAAATCTTTGGTGGAAGTTGAAGAAAAAGGTCCATGACAAGGCTCCAACCTGTAAAGCTGATCTGGCAACAGCAATCAGAGGAAGTTGGAGCCAGATTGATGAAGAGTGCTGTGTGACACTCATTAAGTCCAGGCCTCAGAGACTGCAAGCTGTTATAAAAGCCAGAGGTGCTGCAACAAAATACTAGTGATGTGTTGGAGTGTTTTTGTTTGTTTTTCAGGATTCCATAACTTTTCCCCTCTGCTTGGTCTAAAAAAGTAACCATTACTGACTACCACATATTTTGTTCTTGATTTCTTTTAGTGTTTCTCAAAGCCAGAAAGTTGCCATTTGCAATGACTTTAGCTTTGTGCCATGTCTGTGATCTGCTTTTTTCTACTAAATTAAACAACTGAATGAACATCCTCCAAGGCCGGTGATCCCATAATTCTTGCCAGGGGTTGCAGCTATAGAAGGCTGTGGTGGGGGGGTCTGCAGAAGACCCTCACCTGCCTTGGCATCCTGTGATTGTGTCAAAGGTGGGATGGCTACTACTTAAGTAATCATTTATATACCTCTGTTGGCGATAGACCGAGGCTTTTAAACAGTTAAACGGCTGCAACTGAGACCTGCCCTGGTCGCTGCTGTTACAGGCAGGTGCTGGCTGTACGACACTCGCTGTCACCGGCCCTGTATGGAGCGGGCTCCGCTCTTGCGCCTGCTCCCATACCGTCCGCAGGATATTTCCAACTACGGCCCTTATCCGTGTAAAGAGGATAGTTTGGGCGACCTCGCTATAGAGCCTAAAACATTCTCCAAGGAAGAAGGCTGACTCCGATCTTTGCCAGGGCTTCACTTTGAGATTTTACCCTCTTCCAAAAGACGGACATATCTGTACATCCAGGTTCAGTGGATGATATAGAAACAGGAGCCAGTGACGAATGCAACATGCAGCCGACATCCCGCTGCAGCAACCAGGTCCGGAGAGGACTCTGATCCCGGCCATTTTCCTACTACTGGCTGCAGCATCGAGGCGAGAGCTTGCGCAGTCATAACACGCTTTTTATTTTCCCCATTGCCCCTCACCCCGAATATAAATAAATCTTTTATTTGCCCCCCAAACTTACATTCGGGTCCATTTCGCTGATCGTGTCCTGCAGCATCTGAATGTTTTTTGAATCAAAGCATTTCTGTAATTCCTAAAAGAAAGAAAAAAAAAGGAAGAAAAATGTGGTAAAGAAAAACCCTGCAGCATGAAGTAAGTACACCCTCCGCATCATTGGTTTTATTTCCTAACCTCTCAGTACTACTTCCTTCCTGGCATCCATGGAGTGTCGGCTGTAGCCGCTCCTGCACCACTCGGGCTGGTTATGTCTGATCGCAGGGACCCTCAAATATCACAAGATTGTGTCCTCCATGTGAGAAGAATGGTATGACACACGAGTGACCACCACTATATTCATTTCCATGGGAGTGGTAGTGCACATGCGAGACCACCTCACCCAAAGATCGACAATGGTGGGACCCCGGCACAGTCATATGATCAGCTTGACCCCATCAGACACTTGTCACCTGTGTACGGTGGGATAACCCCTTTAACCCCACCGGCTTGTAATCTGAGAGGCGACCATTTCTTACAAGCATTCCAATCACGTGAGACGACTGGACCGACGTGTTTCACGACGAGCATGTAATTACATGGATGGACACTCCGAATTGTCAGTAAACATTTAAGGACGCAGATAATTTGCATTTTTTCCCCCAAGATATATTTTTATGTTGACAGTCGTACAAGGGCTTGCATTGTGTGGTGAAAATTACCTGACGACATTATTCTGCAAGTCACTATGAGTACAGTGATAAGATTTGTCTTTGGGGGCGTGTACTTTTCCCCTGCATGATGCTGACCAATCATAAGCAAGCAGAGTCATACAGTAGAAAAAAAACACAGGATTACATCACCAAAGATCTGGCCTTTTCTGTGTGAGATATGTAATGACACACTGCCCTGCTGTCCTCCATGATCTGTGCACCGCCAGTGTGGAGTACAGCAAATCTGTGTTTAATTACAAACACCTAGGCATCAAAGAGAGAAAAAAATAAGCTACGAGTGCTTATTAATAAAATGTATGAAAATTTATTAAATAGAATGTTAGGGAAACAAGACAATCACAAACAAAACATGATAGAGGTAAAAGATGGTGACGCTATGGGAAAAAGGAGGGGTCACCCTTCCATTGTAAGAGCATTAGAAATAGGCATAATGCAGTCACGGATACATACATAGCAAAATAACGTCAGTACAATAGTAGAATAGTCAGGCTTACCGATAAAGTGCCAGGAGGAAGATGACCCCTAGCGAAGAGCCCCGACGCGCGTTTCGCTGTCTGGGGTACAGCTTTCTCCCATAGCGTCACCGTCTTGTACCTCTATAAAATTTATTTGTGATTGCCTTGTTTCCCTAACAGTATGATATTTAATAAATAAATGTGGATACATTTTATTAATAAGCACTCGTAGCTTATTTTTTCTCTTTGATGCCTAGATATATCTTTCAGTGACTGCAGTGTACTGGGGGTATGCCCCTTGGCACATGGCATATCACCCCCGAGTGGTGTTATGATGAGGCTGGATTGGTGTAAATTACAAACACCTGTAGCAGCTTTTATCACACAGCATTATCGGCAGTACGCTACCCCCCTCCGCACACACCGAGTGCCCTGAGATGAAAGATGCTTGTAATGATACACAGCTCTGATGTACTCTACAAGGTTGGTGCAGAGATCATGGAGAGCAGGGCTGTATATCATTACACGTCTCACACAGAGGAAGCTGAGATTTTCGGGGGGGGCTTTCTCCCCTGAATGACGCCACCTGTTTGATTGGTCAGTGTCACGCAGGGGGAAAAGTATATGCCTCTGTAGACAAAGGGGTCACTGTAACCCCTCAGCACACCCTCCCATAACTGAAAGCCGGCAGCACCCAGGAGGAAATATCATCATTTTCTCACCTATCAGCTTTATGAAAGGCTGACGGGCAGATTACACCATATCCGTAGGTAAATGAGATTTTCCAAAGTGACAAGTTCCCTTTAAACTCTGAACTAAAACTTTTGATTTTTGGGACCAATAACTATTATTTTTCTGTCAATGGAGCTGTGTGAGGGCTCTGCACACCAATCGGTTTTATTTAGTGATACCTTTTTGGGGTACATACAACAAACTGATTACTTTTTATTGCATTTTTTTGGAGTGGGGTGAGATGACGGAGGTGCCATGATAAAAAAGAAAAAAAAAAAAAAAAGCTGGAAGGGGGTTAATCACTGTTGGGGGGGGGGGGGGGGGGAGAATAATTTCTGGTTGAGTATCTTACTATGTACAAGAGCTCTGCTTGCTGTCAGTGAATCGGAACCTTCTTTCCTGAACGCCTGGCCACAGATCATTACAGTGCAATGTGAATGGGGCCGAGCGGCGACCTCAGGCGATGGACCAGAGCGGCCGGACCGGCATCACCCCGATCCTGCACAATTCGTTTAACCCTTTAGATAGCGCAGACATCCTTGCTTCTAATCGCTGTGACCACCGCCGCGATTCCCGACATAGAATGATTTCTTCATCGCCCCATAAAAATAAAACCCACCATCAATCCCACGACTTACAGGTGGAAGAGACTCGTAGACCTCGACCGGATCCAGCCCCCCAGGCCCCAGCCTCTTCTTCCGCTCCTCTTCCTCGTATTCTTTCAGAGCCTTCTCTATTCGGATTTTGGCTCGCTCTCGTACTCGGCCCTTGAAGGCTTCCAGCTCGTCGTTGAAGGCGTCCATATACTGCTGGTCGGCGGTCTGCGGAGGAACGTTGTCTAGCATTACACATCAGGTTGGCCCCCTTCTACGTGCCCTATATGTTCCCCTCTTCTGCTACATGGATGCAATTAATGACTTAGTAAGAACACGGGCGGCCGAGGGCCTTTAAGGCCACAGCTACGGGTGCATTATATGGACATTTAGGCTTTCTCAAACAGTAAAAAAAACACATTTTTCTAGTTTTGCCCATAAAGTGGAGAAGACTTTAAGGCTGTAAATGGAGCGATTTCTGAAAAACAGGCACGTTTTGTATGGCTGCAGAGAGTAGCAGGCCGTCGATCGTCATGCCATCATGTACAGCCATTACAATCTATCCTGTGGTTTATGGGGCAGCCCCTTAGAGCAAGAAGCCCCCCCCCACTGTTATTATACGCACCTTTATCTTGGAAAAGAACTGGCGGAAGCACGCTCTGGGGTCCACCTTCAGGCTTTTGGCCAGCTCCAGAATAAACTGCATGACGATGGTCTGGTGGGCGACTTGTTCCATCAGGGCGTGTTTCTGCAGAGAGCAAACACAAGGGGGCGCCACATCAGGAAGGAAAAACAGCGTCCATCCACTCACGTTAACAACCGTGCGCCCAAATCACGGCGGGAACAGTCAGACGGGAGCAGAACCTGAACCAGCAGCTCTCACCGGGCAGATACACACACACGGGGCCCGGGCCTTAGCACATTTATGCTTTTTGGGGAGTTTTTCCATTTACAATTGTGATCGGAGATGGAGGTTTTAGATGTTTTTGTAAAATTCATCAAATTTGAAAAAAGATTAAAAAAAAAAAAAAATTTCAAAATTGTTGCACAAATCTAATTCAGTCGTCCTGGAATTTTTGCAACATTTCAGCAGAACTTTCAAAAAAAAAAAAAAAAAGGATTTTTCCACTATGTGTGAAATTCATGACCCGTGTACGCCATGTGGAAGAATTTGGTGCAAGAAACCATGTTTACCCAGTCAGCGCGCTGCATTAAAAGTTTAATCCGCTGCGTTTTATTCGTTGATTTTCTCTTTATTGCGTAACAAACATTTTCAATAAAAAAAATAAGATATGCTGAAAAAAAAACAAAAAAACAAAACACATCGACGACCAAAGAACAATAAAAAAAAAACAATAACAAAGGGCCTTTTTGTAAGAAGCAAGAATAGATATAAAAAAAAAAAAACACAACAAAGGGTAAATGATGTTTTTTGTGGTCGTATGAGATTACCAGAAACAGCGCCACAATTGCTAGCAGGTAGTGTTTAGTATTGCAGCTCAGTCCTGTGTTTGTGAACGAGCTGCAATACTAAAAAAAGAAAAAACACAGACCCTATTTCCTAATTGTAGACCACCCATAAACAGGGGCTTCCAGGGAATCTGTCATCAGGCTTTTACCCCCTATTTATATGTGCACGTAGCTCTTTCAGAGAAAAATACAACAATACGTTTATATCGCCAGTCCGTTCCTCCATTACTAAGAAATCAGCACTTGAATAGATATGCAAATGAGGCTGAAGTGCTATGGTAGATCTGAAGCCTCTGTAACTCCAGCTCTATTTGCCACCTCATCATTTACCTGAAGTCACACAGTGCAGCGGCTGTCAAACAAGCAGCAGGAGGGGCCGGCGCTGGGTGAGGAATAGAGCTGGAATGACAGAGGCTTCAGGTCTACCGAAGCCAATTTGCACATCAATTCCAATACTGGGGTCAGCGTATGTGGAGGAGGAGCTGCATGTCGGCATGAGGCTGCAAAGAAATAGCTTAACGTAAGGCAGCCAGTCCAGCGATCAGAGATATCACAGAAGTCTGACCCCGCTGATCACTAACTGGTGACCCCTAGTAGAAGATACGGCTGGGGTCAGCTAACCCCTCCCAATGTCGCCTCGTGCACACATCGCTCCTATAAACCCCCGTGGTGTGAACAGAATCAAATTTCCACAATCTTTTATCGGATGAGCTGAATATTTATGCACAGATTCAGCCCTTATTGCCGAAATCTTCTCACCTCTTCCACTTCCAGGTCAATGCACCAGATGACCAGGTAGTTGGCGGTCTCCTCGCACACCAGGTGAGGGTTATCGGACAGGTACTTCTGACTGTCGTCCCAGTGGTGCAGCATGCCTGAGATGGACAGATGGTAGAGAATGTTACTTGTGGGGCAGATGCCACATTACAAGACCAACCCGGCTCCTGAGGTGACGAGCCGGGGATTACGGCTCCAGAGGTGACGCGCCAGAGGGGGGGGGGGTCACGGCTCCAGAGGTGATGCGCCGGAGGGGGGGGGGGGGGGTCACGGCTCCAGAGGTGATGCGCCGGAAAGGGGGGGGTCACGGCTCCAGAGGTGACGCGCCGGAAGGGGGGGGGGGTGTGTCACGGCTCCTGAGGTGACGCGCCGGGGATTACGGCTCCAGAGGTGACGCGCCGGAGGGGGGGGGGGGTCACGGCTCCAGACGTGATGCGCCGGAGGGGGGGGTGTCACGGCTCCAGAGGTGACGCGCCGGGGATTACTGCTCTAGAGGTGACCCACCGGTAGGGGGGGTGGGGGGGAGGGGGGGAGGTCACAGCTCCAGAGGTGACGCGCTGGGGATCACAGCTCCAGAAGTGACGCGCCGGGGGGGGGGGGGGGGGGGGGGTTGTTTATCACGGCTCCAGAGGTGTCGTGCCGGGGGGGGGGGGGGGGGGGTGTCACGGCTCCAGAGGGGACGCGCCGGGGGAGCACAACGCTTCATCACCCACGCACACACTATAAATAAACTGTGTAAAGCCTCCCTGTATCGCGGTGGATCTACTTTGCTCAGATCATATTTTGTTTACGACGATTTTATATGTAAAAAAATATAAAACAAATCCTGTTCCGAGAAATATTGTTCGACTCTTACTAAAATAATTGCCAAACAATAAAAAGTGATATTTGTGCTGCAAGGTCTGACAGTGCAGGGGGGATTCAGCCCGACCTGTGAAGCAGTGGTGGACGCAGACACACAGGGCACTGCCAATCTCACATCCGCATATTTTTATTTGCGGCTTGTGGATGAGATTTCTTATAGTGTCACTAAATGTGAGCATTGTTTGCTATGTCACAGCCCCATGGAAGTCCTGTAGGTCGCTCCCAGGACGCGGACCCCCAAGACTGGTCAATAAATCGCAGTAGTAGCCGTAGACGACCTGCAGCACCAGGCGCCGCACACCGTGATTTCTGAGCAGAACTTAGCAGCCTTTTATGATAATCATTGGTCTATGAGGCGGGTGATTTTTGGGTCCGGAGACGACATCCGGTCTGGGAAGTTGTGGTCCGTACACGGCCATGTGAACACGGCCTACAACTGATCCCCTGTACTGTACTATGCAGCGCACCATCCCCAACCGAGTCCGCGGCAGCCGAGCCTCCCCCGTCCACCCTCCGAGGGTTCGGGTGATTGTTTCTGCCATTACCCTACGGCACTTTTATTTTGTGTCTTCGTCACTTACCGAAATGCTTCAGCTGTTTGAGATTCTTTTCTACGAAGGTTTTGTGCTTTTGTTCCTTTTGCTCCTCCGTCTCCACATTTACGTCAGATTTGACATTAAAAACACTCTAGAGACAGAAAAGAGGCCAAGTGGAGGACGCGCTGCTGTGAGCGACCGCCCCTCTGCCGTCCTCTCCACCCCCCCGTAGCCCCCCAAATGTCGCCATACCTTGCTGAACCCTTCCTTGCTCAGAGTGTCCACGTTCCAGGGCATGGTCTTCTCCTTCTTCTTCAGCTCGTCTTCCTTCTTCATCCAGTTCTTCTCCTCTTTCTTTAGCTGGTCCATCTCCTTCTTCAGATTCTCGGCGTCCCCCTTCGCCTCGTCCCGCACCTGCATGTCTTTCAGCTTCTTCTGACACTCTGTAAGCTTCCTTTTACATTCGTACGTCCCTTTCTGAAGTTCTTCCTTCTCTTTATCGAACTGTTCCATCCTTTCCACGCGGGCCTGTGTCAGGAGGCAGGGGATAAAGCCTGAGCAATTATTAGCACCTTTCCTTCTACAGCAGTACACCACCACATGAAGACAGAGATGAACTTCAAGGGAATCTGTCAGCAGGTTTTTGATATCTTATCCAAGAGCAGCATAATGTTGGGGAAGATGCCCCGATTCCAGCGATGTATCACTTACTGGGCTGAGTGCTGCAGTTTTAAAAATCACAGTTTTCTCTGCTGCAGATATAGCAGTTCTCTTGAATGCTGAACTCTGTATAACCCCGCCCACATCACCGATTGGCTGCTTTTGTGTACATTGTACGTAGACAGAAATCTGCCAATCAGTGGTGGGGCGGAGTTATACAGATCAGGAGGAAAAAAATGGCACAATATAGCTAGTTCTGTAGTCATAAAATCAGTGTTTTATCAGCAAGACATTATCAAAACTACACAAAGCAGCCTAGTAATGACACATTGCTGGAATCAGGGTCTCTGCACTTACTTACTGCTCTCAGATAGCAAAAACCTGCTGACAGATTGCGTTTAATATCTCAGGATGAAAGTGTATCCTACTGCATTCTCAATGTGAGGTGGACCTGCTAGGAACATGGCACAGACACTTTTTTAAAGGGAGTGGGGAAGATCTTTCAGATTTATGTAAGAAGCTCTCCTCAAGTTCTGCAACTTTCTAATCATCTTAGTGTATCAAATATAGCTTACCCGCTACACGCTGGTAGAGCACCCGAGGGGCCATCCCCCGCTACACACTGGTGGAACACCCGGAGGGCCATCCCCCGCTACACGCTGGTAGAACACCCGAGGGGCCATCCCCCGCTACACGCTGGTAGAACACCCGGGGGGGCCATCCCCCGCTACACGCTGGTAGAACACCCGGGGGGGCCATCCCCCGCTACACGCTGGTAGAACACCCGGGGGGGCCATCCCCCGCTACACGCTGGTTAAACACCCGGGGGGGCCATCCCCCGCTACACGCTGGTTAAACACCCGGGGGGGCCATCCCCCGCTACACGCTGGTTAAACACCCGGGGGGGCCATCCCCCGCTACACGCTGGTTAAACACCCGGGGGGGCCATCCCCCGCTACACGCTGGTTAAACACCCGGGGGGGCCATCCCCCGCTACACGCTGGTTAAACACCCGGGGGGGCCATCCTCCGCTACACGCTGGTAGAACACCCGAGGGGCCATCCCCTGCTACACGCTGGTAGAACACCCGAGGGGCCATCCCCTGCTACACGCTGGTAGAACACCCGGGGGGGGCCATCCCCCGCTACGCGCTGGTAGAACACCCGGGGGGGGGGCATTCTCCGCTACACGCTGGTGGAACACCCGGGGGGGGGGGGGGGGGGGCATTCTCCGCTACACGCTGGTGGAACACCCGGGGGGGCCATTCTCCGCTACACGCTGGTGGAACACCCGGGGGGGGGGGGTCATTCTCCGCTACACGCTGGTGGAACACCCGGGGGGGGGGGGGTCATTCTCCGCTACACGCTGGTGGAACACCCGGGGGGGGGCCCCATTCTCCGCTACACGCTGGTAGAACACCCGGGGGGGGGGGCATCCCCCGCTACATGCTGGTAAAACACCAGGGGGGCCATTCTCCGCTACACACTGGTAGGCCTCCTCGGGGGCAACCATTGCTATGTGTTGGCAGGCCTCCTGAGAGGTATTGCCCGCAACATACCAGAAGGTTAAATGCAGGCAGGCCTCCTTGGTGCATACCCCGCAAAGCATCAGCAGGCCTCCTAGGGGGGCATACTCCACTGAGTATGAGCAGGCTCCTTGGGGGGCATACCCCACTAAGTGTGAGCAGGCTCCTTGGGGGGGGGGGGGCATACCCTACTAAGCGTCAGGCCTCCTTGGGGGGCATACCCCGTTACGTTCCGGCAGCAGATATATAGCAGCCTATTCCACCTAAGATATTGAAATACAGGCTCCCGCTCTTACCTGGTGTCGCCATCGGAACAAGCTGGCAGTATCGATGTTGGGATGGGTGTCATCTTCATCATCAGATACCTCAATGTGATCCCATACACTGTAATCTACCATCTTGCCGCTCGCTGAGGTTTTCTGAAGAAGACACAGACCATAAGAGTCGGGCACATACGTATAGGGCCTCCCACCCAGAGGTCTTCAGTGCAGACCCCTCAGTAAGGTACAGACCACCTCGCTGCTCCATGTAATGGTGATAGGGCAGACTTCAGTCAATCATGTGGAGTGGTCGCTGTTTGTCCTTCAGGAGCAGCTGCTGTGTATTTTAATAAAAAAGCCCCCCATGACGGCTCCCGAGGGGCTCGATATTGCTAAGTGCCTGTGTACCGAGCTCTCTCTCTCACAGAAAGGATTGGAGGGCTATTATCTCATGTAATATGGTTATGACCAATGCCTGGGACCGCCCAACGATGCTGAGAACGAAGGGGCTATCGACCTAGTTCAGCACCATGGCCCCTCCTTGTTATCTGCACAGCGATGTCTCGGCCGTCCGCTCTGTAGGGCAGATGCTGCATCAGTCTGCAGTCAGTTACACTGCCCCATCAATCTCAGGATCACTGGGGGTCCCGGACTCTGACCACCACCATAGTGAAGGCATATGGTAGCCATTGTGGCAATGCTCTCTGTTTATCATATATACCAGGAAGAGCACCAGTTTATATGTGGAAAACAGAAGCCAGACACCCAAAAGTGGCACTCAACGCCCGAAGACCACGATAGGGTCCCTTCTGAGGATTTACCAGAAGAGCGACGACTAGTATGTGATCTGCATACATGACATCATGTACAGACTAGACGTGCGCAGCCCCGCTCAATGCAAGTGTATAGAGAGGCCGGATACAGTCTAGTTGGAATGTGACTGGAAGTTGGCAAACTGCGTACTATCTGTCACATGACTGGCCGCTCCCAGCACCCAATGTGAGGAGTCACAAATCTGCAGTGACCTAGACTAGCTGCAGACCGGACAACCCCTTTAACGGGCTATTTCCATCTGCACAGATGAATCTTCTCGGATAATGTGTGTAAATACCCGCTTTCTTTTTGTATCTGTTATTGACATATTAACACTTTTCTACTGTTTACAGCTTGGAGACCGACCACCGCTGCTAGACATCGGACACGTTCAGTGCTGACAAGCGCTTTCCTAGTGCGCACGGAAGGATCGTTGTGAAGCTGGGTCAGGATCCCTGGAGCGCGCGGTTCTGCGGCCAACCGAAAAACTAGACTGCAGCGTTGGACGGTCTCCTAGGTAACGGGCTGTAAACATAAAAAAGTGTGAATATCTCAAGAACGGCTGAAAATTTTAACAAGCAGTAAATTGCAAAAAAAAAAAAAATGCTTGTACTTACAAGCGATGGCCAATAATATCCATCTATGAAGATGGGAACGTCCCTTTAAGGGGAACCCTAATCCAGATGATCTTCGGATGCACGACAGATCCCTAGAATAGGACATGGAGCCGGTGATCTCAGACGTTCGCCAACCTCCCCGGCTATGAAGTGACGAGAGCTCCTTTGTCACGTCTCGGAGATTTCACCACGGACGATCCCTGGTTGGTCCTTCAGGAACAGAAAGCTCTGCACGGAGCCAAAGGGGCTCCACCAGCAGCTGGTACAGGGAGCGGGCCGGGGTATGAAGATTTACCGAGGTCTCCACATCGGCCGCAGATGGAGCCCTGCTGCACGTAACGTACGCGGGCTCGATCTTTACACCTGGTTGCAGTCGTCCCCCCCCCCGTCGAACATTACACACTTCCAGGCGCTACAGACCCCAATCATCACAAGTGAACCGCCCCTTTAAGACGAGCAAAACGCAAAAAAAAGTGGGGTACCCCTGCAAAGGGAAAGGTCACACAGCGGAACAATCAGTCACCACCCCCTAATTCTAAGCACTCGGCGGGGACTACAAGTCTCAGCATGCCACTTATAAGCATGTCAGGGCAATGCTGGGAGTTGTAGTTCCAGCAGACACAGAATCACTTTATACTCGGTGACTGCTACCGTGAGACGCGCGCTGTAACCGCACGGTGCGCTAACATTGCGGCCGCCGAGACGCTCCCACCTGGAGGCTGCACGACTCGCTCCTTCTGGAAGGCTCCGGCACTCTCTACCCACCCACTGCCCTCACTCTGACGTCACTTCCCCAGCCTCAATCCGGTCAGCCGTCCCTTTACCTGACGTCACATCACGTCCTCCATTCATCTTCAAGGGGACGTCGCAAACTCCGCCCAGTCCGGTGAACCTTGTTTTTGGCCGGGCGCACGTCGCTTCTGTATGACGCAGCAAACTCTGATTGGAGAATGAGATAAGAAGGCGTGGCCTAAGAGATATATAACAGACGCGCGGCTTTGAAACTAGCGGCCAACAGCGAGTTCTCTGGTGCGGAGCTGCGGCTCGTCAGGAGTGCGTGACAGACTTCTCTAGGCTGTTCCGTCTCCGTGTTATGAGGGAAGTAGAAGCTGTCGGTTATTGTAGACGGGAGAATAGAACGGGGAATTCATGGCCGGAATTGTACATGTGGAGGATTGTAGGGCTGCAGTGGTGACCCCCTTGTGGGCGTCTCTCCCCGGACCCTGACATGTGGACGTTTTTTCACCTCCGCAGCTGTCGTGTGACGTTTAGGCTAAGTGCAGACGTACTTTTTGGCCCTGCGGATTTTTCCGCGCAGAATGGAAGAAATCCGCAGGTCAAATGACCTGCATTTTTCCTGCGGATTTCTTCCATTTTTCTTGCGGCTTTCCATTGCGGTTTTCCCCTGCGGATTTGGTGACAGGGGAGATGGAAAACCGCACAAAAGAAGTAACATGCTGCAGATTTTGAACCGCGCGGAAAAATCCGCAGCGTCTGCACAGCGTTTTTTTTTTACATTCATTTTAAGGTTACTGTACATCACAATGCAGAAATGCGACGTTTCTGCGCGGTAAAATCCGCTGCAAATCTGCATCGTGTGCACACAGCCTTAGGCTGTGTGCACACGCTGCGGATTCTGCTGCGGTTCCGCAGCGGATTTGGCCGCTGCAGACCCGCAGCAGTTTTAGCTGCGGTGTACAATACCTTTAAAATGAATGGAAAAAAAAAAACGCTGTGTAGATGGTGTGGATTTTTCCGCGCGGTTTTCCTATCTCCACCATTGTGGAGATGGTGAAACCGCAGGGCAGAACCGCAGGCTAATCCGCAGATAAACCGTAGGTCTTTTGACCTGCGGATTTATCTGCGGATTTATCCACAGCGGATTCCGCAGTGTGTGCACATACCCTTACTTGTTAATGGTCCTAATTTTGCAGGCGGTGGGCGCACGCTTGGCACCGGCCATGGGAGGCTCCTGAGAGAGGGGGAGATGGGTTGAACGGTGGAGGCTGTGCGGAGGGTGAGCATGGGCCTCTGCTGGAGACGACATGACGGGACACAGAGAAGGAAACAATTCCAGGATGAGGGGAGCTCTGCCGAGTGTCAGTCCCCCGAGACCTAGCCGGTCCAGAAGTGGCATGAAAGTTGTCGTCCGGAGGGTCTCTGTGCCTTGGAGCCCTGGTTTGGACTGTCTGTGTGTTAGGACCTTGGTCCGGTGGGTCTCTGAATCTTAGGGCCCTGGTTCAGACTTTCTCTGTGGTTTAGTACCCTGGTCCAGAGGGTCTCTGTGCCTTGGGGCCCTGGTTCGGACTGTCTCTGTGTGTTAGGACCTTGGTCCGGAGGGTCTCTGAATCTTAGGGCCCTGGTTCAGACTTTCTCTGTGGTTTAGTACCCTGGTCCGGCGGGTCTCTGTGCCTTGGGGCCCTGGTTCAGACTTTCTCTGTGCCTTGGGGCCCTGGTTCAGACTTTCTCTGTGCCTTGGGGCCCTGGTTCAGACTTTCTCTGTGCCTTGGGGCCCTGGTTCGGACTTTCTCTGTGCCTTGGGGCCCTGGTCCGGACTTTCTCTGTGCCTTGGGGCCCTGGTCCGGACTTTCTCTGTGCCTTGGGGCCCTGGTCCGGACTTTCTCTGTGCCTTGGGGCCCTGGTCCGGACTTTCTCTGTGCCTTGGGGCCCTGGTCCGGACTTTCTCTGTGCCTTGGGGCCCTGGTCCGGACTTTCTCTGTGCCTTGGGGCCCTGGTCCGGACTTTCTCTGTGCCTTGGGGCCCTGGTCCGGACTTTCTCTGTGCCTTGGGGCCCTGGTCCGGACTTTCTCTGTGCCTTGGGGCCCTGGTCCGGACTTTCTCTGTGCCTTGGGGCCCTGGTCCGGACTTTCTCTGTGCCTTGGGGCCCTGGTCCGGACTTTCTCTGTGCCTTGGGGCCCTGGTCCGGACTTTCTCTGTGCCTTGGGGCCCTGGTCCGGACTTTCTCTCTGCCTTGGGGCCCTGGTTCGGACTGTCTCTGTGTGTTAGGACCTTGGTCCGGAGGGTCTCTGTATCTTAGGGCCCTGGTCCAGACTTTCTCTGTGCTTTGTGGCCCTGGTCCGGAGGGTCTCTGTGCCTTGGGGCCCTGGTTCGGACTGTCTGTGTGTTAGGACCTTGGTCCGGAGGGTCTCTGTATCTTAGGGCCCTGGTCCAGACTGTCTCTGTGCCTTGGGGCCCTGGTGCGGAGGGTCTCTGTGCCTTGGGGCCCTGGTCCGGAGGGTCTCTGTGTCCTAGAGTATCAAGCTGCAGGATCTAAAGCAGTGTTTCCAAAACCCCAGTTCTCCTGGACCATAACAGATCATGTTTTCTGACATTTCTTAGTGTTGCACACAGGGCTGTGGTGTCGGTGAGCCAAACTACCAACACTCACTCCTTGTTAGGATTTGCGGATCGCACTAAATATAAGAAAGTGCGATCGCAACCCGGAGTCCACCATGCAGAGATGGTAAACTGCAGCTTGGTAATGACGGACACTAACTAAACACCGGCAGGATAATCGCTGACACGGTGTTTACAGAAGAGCGCTGTTACTGCACAGAGCCTCTGAACCAACGCCGGAGCCTGTTAATTTCACAGGGCTCAGCAGGGTAAGCGCTAGTACAGAGATACAACTCTGCCCTAAGGACGGGGGAAGAGTCCCTCTAGTCTTACTAGGGATCGACACCACTACTGCGATGCTGGGACTACGAGGCGAGGAAAAAACGCTCAGTCATTGCAGTGCTGCACTGGTGGACGCCACTATCCAGCCAAAGCTTCAGGCTGAAAAGCGCACTAACTGCGCACGGCGCCACACTGACGTGCTATGCAGAACAGACGGTACAGTGGTGCCTCGTTCTGTATGGGGCACTGGTACAAATAGGTGAGCAGAGCTGGGTGCACTGCGGCGCTAGTAGTGCCACTACTCTGCGCTGACTCAAAATGCTAACCCTATAAACAAACAGAACCAGAGGGAGGGAGTCATAATGAGGCAGTCAGTGGTTCACAAGCATCCATCAACACACACAACTAGCCATTTGAGTCTATATTAGCGCATGGCTGAGCGGCCATACAAGTCTTTTATAGTGGCGGTGACCTTCCGGAACCTTCACCGTGGTCCATTCGGAACAGGCACGGGACCTGAGCATGTGACCCCTGAGTTCCAATGAGAGGTTGAGCCACGGGCATGCTCAGTAGAGCAAAAGAGGGACTTAGTCCCAGGAGCCGCTCACCGCTGGCAAGTGCAGGCTGCTATAGCTGAACCAGGGATGGCAGCAGCAACCAACCCGACAGCACTAGCTTGAGCAAGACAGCGGGACCAACGTCTTTGCTGAGCAGGCTCCTCTGCAGCCGGCACTGAATGGGAGACCGCAGAAGGAAAGGCTCGGGATTCCTCCTGTGCAGAGGGAGAAACCCGACGCCTAACACTCCTCAATTTCCTTGACCCCTGTCTTCAACTCCACACCCCTGGTCACTACAGAGGATGTACATAAAGTGCAGCACAGATTCATCTCAACTAAAAGCTGAGATTTTTAAGCCCTTTCCGACATCGGGCGTACATTTACGAAGATGTCGGACTCTCTCCCTTTGATGTGGGCTCTGGCGGTGAGCCCGCATCTTTCCCGACATATGTCAGCTGTTTTGAACAGCTGACGTGTTCCCGGAACAGCCGCGGCTATGGTTATCCACCCGCGACTATTAACCAATTAAATGTAGTAGAGCAAGAAAAAGTCAAACCCATAAAGGGGAGCACCTCAATTGCATAAGAAATATTATATATACCAAATATGTGTATTACAAAATTTGAATTTTTATTATTCACCAAAAAAAAAAAAATAGAGACAGAACAAAAACACATATAGTATAAAAACAATTAAAATTGCATCGGTGTGCAATGGACACTCAAGACCAAATGCCACACCTCAGAATAAAGGCAATGGCAAACCACAGCAGGCTCCCATAAAAGGCGCTGAATGAATAAATATAACTGGCTTGAGAAATGTATGCCTACAAATGTACAAACATGTATCACAAAAAACTTATATAAATATAATATGTGCAAAAAAATTGCATATATAGAGAGTGACAAAATTTAACAATGAGTATACAATACCAAAAGAGGGTCCAACAGCATTTGTGATCAAAAACGTTTGGAAAAATATCCAGTTCCTAATAGGAAACAATGGTAACCCCTCAAAGGGGGGAATTTTATCACTGAGTCAAATGTGAAGGATATATAACAAAGAGAAATGTCCAAGAGATGGTAAGACTGAATAAGTGTGTAAAAACACACTAAGGTGCAGAAAAGCTGAGAATCAGGGCAATGGTATGTCCCAGAAACATGAAAAAAAGCCAGCAGCGCCACCAGGGATAAGGGGAGCCAGTGTGTGGGATGAGATCCCACGCGTATCGCCACACAAGAGGTGGCTTCCTCAGGGAAAAAGAGCATGGTGTGTTTAACGTTCTGAAGCCATATATACTCTTTTCTGTATAATTAGCACATGGCCCACCTGTGAGGAGGAGGAGAGAGTCGGCGTTCAAGGTGCACAATAGCACATATGCAGGAGAATGACCACAGCCATCTGATTTGTTGTATAATGTGTCAGTCAATATCTTTGAATTTGTCTACTATGGTCCCCTCTTTTCAGAAAAATTGTTAATTTCGAGTATTGTTATGTTTCATTTAGATAAACACCCTTGATAAAGGCCGGGTTTGGCCGAAACGTTCTCTTCTGGGTCTGACGTCAGAGTGCAAACCACCTGTCGCTTGTTGGCAGCACATTCCCTGAAGAAATGCCACGCCATGGAGCTTTTTTGAGCTGTCTTTGGTGTGCTTATTTCAGCGGCATGGTGGGCAGCAGCAGCCGACGTACTGGCTAGCAGCTACCCGATGTGCTTTTGCTCTCTGCTACCTCTTTTGCTGTGCTGCTGTGTCAGCATGGCCATCTCCTCTTCATCCGAACTGGGATGGTTTCCGCTCCATGTGGGCTCAAGAAACTCATCTTTCTCCGCATCATCTTACACCAACTCCTTAACCCTGCCCTCCTTGCCAGTCTGCACACTGCAGAAAGACACTGCAGTTAGCAACTGAGTTTTGTCATCATCTGACATGTTCTGCGGTGGTCCACTAACCGTGTGCACTAGCTCTCCCATGTACTCATTCTCCAATCTCACAAGTGTACTCAGTCTCTTCAACTTCTGGAACAGGGGTAGGTAGATGGGCCATTGAATCCCAGCCAACAGAGTCATCAAAAAACAGTAGAAACTGCTACATGACTTGGGGCTTATACTGCTTGGCTGATTTGCAAGGGGGTGAGGTGGAAGCTGGATGACCATGGTTCTTAGGTCCCAACCGTACACTTTCTGCTGTGGACCAGGTGGAAGATAATGCAAAGAAACCAGAGCCACTCTCAGCCATCCAATCTAACACTTTTTCAACATCTTGTGGCCTCACCATTCATGCAGTCATATTGGGCCTTAGACAGGACGCTTGGCATCCTGTCGTCTGCATGCACCAGAGAAAGGTGTTGTATTTTTGCATGTAGCAAGTATGTGACAACCACGTCCTCTCCCTGCTTCAACTACACCACCATCAACACCATGTCCCTTATTTGATGCTCTCATTTTTTGGAAGTGTTTTTTTTCTAAACACTACTCGTAAAGAGATGGCGGAAGAGTAGATTTATTTATTTGCAACCGTACTGGAAAATACACAGCGGTCCTGAAAAATTCTTTCTTTGACCTACTAATGGTAATGAGATGGCTGATGCCATTTATTTTTCTGACTATTAGAAAACACACAGCGGCTTGAAGGACAATACTCCCACACGTTGCGGGTGCAGAATACACACAGCAGCGTAAAGGACAGTACTCCCACAGGCGAGGGTGCAGAGTATACACAGCAGCGTAAAGGACAGTACTCCCACAGGTGGGGGCTCCAGCGCCTTTTAGCACAGTTCTAGTGCAGTACACACAGCATTTTTTTGCACAGTGCTCAGTCACTATCTGCCTCTACGCTGACCATAATGGCGGTGAGACTCGTGATCTGCCCTTTATTCAGGCCAGGTCACATCCTGCTCCGGCCAGTTACAGCCATGCCAATACTATTGGCATGGCTATGATGGCTCCGGAAGTGCCAACAATCTAAAAGCATGTTAATTGGTGCGCTGTAGCCTTTCAACAAGCTTTTTAAGATTGGCGAACCCAAACATGAAGCCGGATGTACAGGAAAAAGTCCATGTTTTGGGTTCTGTAACGGACACTAGGTGTCTAGTACAGACCCTGAACTTTCCTGTTTCGGCTTTGCTTATCCTTAGTCCTTTATTTACCAAAAACTAGGTCAAAATTCAGAAGCAGTGTGTGAAAAATTAAGTAAACCCCATTAATAAATAGCACCTTTAAGCAGAAATAATGTCAACTTCTCATATCATTCTGGAGGAATTTTAGCCATCTCTTACTATTGAGGTTTTTAGGCTTTTAGTTTATGCACAGCTTTCTTAAAGGGAACCTGTCAGCTCTTCCATGCCCTCCAACTCAGCAACATTCACCCATGTATGAACAAATTCCCTGTCTAACCAGCCCTGTATAACTTTATAGAGTGAAAACAAGGTATAAAAAAAAATTATATTGTCCCCATTTCCTATGCTAATGTCATAGCTGCTTTTTGTTCTGATGAAGCGTCAGCTATGCCAGATCACCAGTGAGTCCGAATTACGAGGTTTCGCCCTTTCTGTTGCAAGCGCTTGGAGACAAAGAGACTCAACACAAAAGCCGTGGTCAAATCGCTTTATCTGACGTAATGAAATACAAGGAAACTTTTATACCATTTACAACAATATGCGATCTTATGGAGCTCATGTAGCCCCCCCCAACACCCTCAGAGTTATGCCATGTTTGCAATGTACCCAGAACATGTTGTTGAGAACAAATATGATAACAAGTATAGTTTCCTTGAACACAGACTAGTAGTCTACATAAGAATAACACATAGCAATATTAGGCAAAAGGCAATTGAAGTCTTAAAGGCATTTAAAGGGATATAAAAGCAAACCATTAACTCTTCTATATCAATTTCCCCCTTTTGTAAATGGTATAATCTTTGCCACGGGGTCAGCTGATGTCCACAAAGGAGCCACTGTCTCATGGGTCTAGTACCCATAAGGCGGCTTCCTATCTGCTTCGCCCATCCACCCACAGTGTGGACATTTACTTTCCCCATCAGCAATGGCTACCTGGGGTCTATGATGCACTACAGAAGGTTCAGCCTTAGATTCTTTTTTTATGCATACATTATTCAGTAGCTTAAGTAATACATATATTAGCGCTTTTACGGCTACATAAAGCAATAAGCAAAACAACAAAATTTGCATACAAGTCTATATAATGCCAAAAAAAATCCTTCCAGCTAGGCCATTAAACCAATTTACTGGATTTAGAAAAGAGAATGTGTTACCCCACCAGGAGTCTCTGTTTGCACTGTTTTGCTTTAACCATTGGTCTCTAAGTTCACCTCTTTTGTCTATACTGGCCCTGATCTGGAGATTGCCAGCAGGGTCGATATAATTACGACAGATGGGACCAATTATCTGACACATTCCTCCTTCTTTTGCTGTTGGGTAATCTAGTACTATAGTATGTTGGTTAGTAACTATGATTAATTGTCTCTGTATTGTATTAGTTTCATAAAGAACTTCAAGAATCTGGAAAATCTGATCGTCCAGGTAGTCGGTAGCTTCCACTAATTTATCCCACATTTGTGTTTTGAAGGAGTATATTAGTGTCACACTCGCTCCTTGGCTGAGTGGCACGAGCCAGGGGGTTGTGGCCCCACTGTGCCACAAACCAGACTACAAAGGAAGGGGCGTAACTACGGCAGCTACCTAGGTCTTCACTGGAGCCTCTGATGGTGAGGTCAGGCTTGTGCGGCAGGTAGCTGCCCGTGCCACTCCAGGGTGGTGTATGGCTGTGGCTGCTGATCCCACTCGGGAACAGGACACCTGGACAGGTGCGAGTGACAAGCAGGCTGAGACACAGGGCAAGCCGGCACGGCTTGGAGACACAGGACAGGCGGGCACAGCTTGGAGACACAGGACAGGCGGACGTGGTATGAGAAGGGGCAGGTAGGGACCTGTTCACACAGCAGGTGCAGGCAGGAGGGAGTGGTGTATGTTGGAACAGGATTTGGACCTGTTCACACAGGAGGTGCAGGTATGGCTATAGGCAGGAGTGTGGAGTAGGCAGAGCCGCAGGAGTGCGGAGTAGGCTGGGCGGCTAGGGAGCCGTGCAGGCAAAGCTGCAGGGGGGCAGATTCACAGATAGAGCTGCAAGGGTGCAGATTCACAGACAGAGCTGCAAGGGTGCAGATTCACAGACAGGGAGGACGCAGGGAAGGAAGCCACGGACAAGGAGAAAGGGAGATTAAGGTAGGACAGAGTACAGACAGGGCACTGGAACCAAGACTCAAGGGCCAGGATATTCAGCCTCCTGGCAGGCAGACAAGGTACAAAGCAAGGCTAAGAGTATTCCTACAGAGGAGATACACAGAACAGGGCCTGGCTTCCTCAGCAGCAAGATACTGAGTATAGACATTGCACAGGCAAAGGTCAGTGGGTGTGGCGAAACTAAATAGTCAAGGGCTCTAGGTGATTGGTAAGGGACATATTACACAGGTGCACCCTGACTGCATAAGAACCAGAGAGTTCAGGCGCCATCCTGCTATACACACAGTCAGGAAACATGGAGAGCAGAGGTACAGGGCTGGCAACAGACAGAATTCACAGCATGGCTTGAAGCAGAAAGTAAGTTGGTGTGCGGGGGATGGGAGGCCATGCAGTAATGCCAGCGGGGTTGTTACAGTACCCCCCCCCCTTTACGGCCCCTCTTCCTCAAGCCTGCCAGAATGACCAGAAGAAGGAGTATGGGACCACACACATTCCAGGTTGACACGACATCCTTCAGGTAGGGTGGAATATGTGTGCCATCAGGAATCCCAGAGTGCCAAGCTTCTTGGTGCCTGATGGAGTCATCTTCCAACACAGAGGGTATAAGGACTTGGATTTCTTCCTCCTGGGTAG
Source organism: Dendrobates tinctorius (assembly GCF_039654945.1). Taxonomy (NCBI): domain Eukaryota; kingdom Metazoa; phylum Chordata; class Amphibia; order Anura; family Dendrobatidae; genus Dendrobates; species Dendrobates tinctorius. The sequence goes on along the minus strand of NW_027361786.1, from coordinate 643,997 downwards.
CAGAAAGCAGGGACCTGGAAGCCTCAGACTTGACCCCTACATCAGCCGGCCAGCTGGAAACAGAAGAGACCTTCACTGCGTCCAACTTCAACCTGATATCCCAAGTAAATTGGACCTCCTCCCTAGTATCTTCATTAGCCGGCCAACTAGAAGTTGAGGGTACCCACACTGGATCCATCCTTCGCCCGTTATCAGAAGAGAACTGGACCTGTTCCTCTGGGTTGGTAAAAAGCAGACGTACAAGAGCTTCTGCTCCAACTTCTTCATCCACCTGCCACATGGAATCTGAAGGCATCCATACAGGATCCATCTTCTGCCCATGGCCTAAAGAAAAATTTTCAAGCAACAGGGATGCTTCTGGGAACTGGTCACAGGAGGTGTGTGGAGAGGGCGCCACTGCTTCCTTTTCTTCAGTGACATCAGCACACCATGACCCAATAGCCAACAGAACAGATGGGGAAGGTAACACTGTAGCCTGACCTGTAACATTGGAACTAGATACCTTTGGTGACTAGGTAGCTTCAAGTGCGGCACCACGCTGGGTCTTTGGACCGGAACGGGCAGTAGAGTATCCTGCTCAGAAGGACCGATGGGCAAACTGGTCAGCAAGTGTAAAATAAACTTCTCCAAATATAATGCTCCGATTTGGAGCTGTAGTTGTCCCTTCGACACTCGACTGTTCATAAGTAGGGCACGACCATCACCAAACACCATCACCGGATTCTGGAGCTATGGAACAGGAACCCTACACAGACTCCGTCTGGCTTGCAGCTTTAACACATCTGCAGGGCCGAAGCTCCCACAAGGCACACGAACAGTCACCGATCTTAGTGAGGAGGAGGGACTCTTACCAAGGGCAGCCTCTCCCACTGACCCAAGGTTTTGGAGCTTGCGCTCCTTCGGACAGAAGCCATCCGGGTGTTCCACACACCCGCAGTAATACTGTATGCCCATCTTACGACTGGTTTCAGGCTGCTGCTTTGCCAGCCCACTCTTAACAGTCTTCTTGGGTTCAACTCGAGTAGCTGCTTTAACAGGTGGAGGAACTGGAGGGTTTCGGACGGTCGCGGTCTGACGAGGCGGTTTCCTCACTGGTTTCGCCCGTCTGGCGCGCCTCTCGGATCTGGAAAGGGAAGACTTAGCAGACGTAGCTGGACTGGGTGCTTCAAAGGCTTTACGGAAGGCCTCGAAGTCCGAGATGATAGGATCCCCTGCTTCCCAGAGGGGAGTGATCAAAATCAGTGCATCTTCAGCCAGGTAGGACATGATGTATCCCACCTTGAGCCAGTCAGACGGGAAACAGGCTGAATTCCACTCAATGTACTGCAGGCACTGCTCCAGGAAGCCTTGGCACTCCTTAGGATCTCCATAGAACCTTGGAGGATCTGCAGGGTCAAGCCTCTCATAAGCCAGGAGCTGGTTGTAGATGGCATTGGAGACAATGATGGGTTCAGAAGTCTCAACAATCGGAACTCCACAGGGCGGAACAAATTCTTCCAGATGCTCATACTGGCAGAGAGAAAGTCCATCATGCTTTGCAAGCGGAAAGACATGGGACTCAGCGGGGACCATGGCCTGTGCAAACTGTCACGCTCGCGCCTTGGCTGAGTGGCGCAAGCCAGGGGGTTGTGGCCCCACTGTGCCACAAACCAGACTACCCTGGAAGGGGCGTAACTACGGCAGCTACCTCGGTCTTCACTGGAGCCTCTGATGGCGAGGTCAGGCTTGTGCGGCAGGTAGCTGCCGGGTGCCACTCCAGGGTGGTGTCTGGCTGTGGCTGCTGATCCCACTCGGGAACAGGACACCTGGACAGGTGCAAGTGACAAGCAGGCTGAGACAGGGCAAGCCGGCACGGCTTGGAGACACAGGACAGGTGGGCACGGCTTGGAGACACAGGACAGACTGGTGTGGTATGAGAAGGGGCAGGTAGGGACCTGTTCACACAGCAGGTGCAGGTGTAGGCAGGAGGAAGTGGTGTATGTTGTAACAGGATTTGGACCTGTTCACACAGGAGGTGCAGGTATGGATGTAGGCAGGAGTGCGGAGCAGGCAGAGCGGCTAGAGAGCCGTGCAGGCAGAGCGGCTAGAGAGCCGTGCAGGCAGAGCGGCTAGAGAGCCGTGCAGGCAGAGCAGCTAGGGTGCAGATTCACAGATAGAGCTGCAAGGGTGCAGATTCACAGACAGGGAGGACACAAGGAAAGACAGCAGGAGAGGGAGATTAAGGTAGGACAGAGTACAGACAGGGCACTGGAACCAAGACTCAAGGGCCAGGATATTCAGCCTCCTGGCAGGCATACAAGTTACAAAGCAAGGCTAAGAGTATTCCTACAGAGAAGGAGATGCACAGAACAGGGCCTGGCTTCCTCAGCAGCAAGATACTAACTGAGTATAGACATTGCACAGGCAAAGGTCAGTGGGTGTGGCGAAACTAAATAGTCAAGGGCTCTAGTTGATTGGTAAGGGACATATTACACAGGTACACCCTGACTGCATAATAACCAGAGAGTTCAGGCGCCGTCCCCCTATACACACAGTCAGGAAACATGGAGAGCAGAGGTACAGGGCTGGCAACAGACAGAATTCACAGCATGGCTTGAAGCAGAAAGTAAGTTGGTGTGCGGGGAATGGGAGGCCATGCAGTGATGCCAGCAGGGTTGTTACAATTAGCATACTACTGAATATTTTATTTGTTATCCCCATTTCTACTAGATGTGGCCTACCATTTGGCCGGGGCTTATTGTCTGCAGCCCTTCTATACAAAGTATGAATTGGAACTGCTGCTGTGTCTATTTTACCATGAGGAACTATGAAAGTGGCTGGTGTTAGTTTGGCAAGAGTGCAAACTCTCTTATGTCTGGGCTCACCCACCTGTAGGTACGATGTTCGCACACTAAGAATACTCCTTCTGGGAGAACACAAACGTGACCAGGGGTCTGTATACATTGGTATAAACTCAAAAAGTCCTGACATAGGCTTATGGGCACACCAAGTATTATTCATTTGTTTTCCACTCATACCAGATGTACATTTACCCCTTTCTTTCCTTATTATTTTACCCGTAGATGCTTTACAGCCTTAAACACCATTGCGGAAGCAATTATTGTCCTCACAACAGGTGTTTGCTCCAGTGTGTTGAAGGCTGAACCACAGTCCATCATTGGGAATGGGGTCTGAGTGAGGGATTTCAGTCCTCCTCCTGGTGACCATATTTCCAACGTCTGAATCATATTCCTGCCACCACATTTGTACCTTAGGCCGCGTTATATTGAACTGAAACTGGGAATTAGCGGCCCATCCGATTATAGCCAATGAGGCAGATATATCACGGGGTACATCTTTTCCCCAAAACCTAGATTGAGTCCAAGTCTCATTGTGTATGCAGTGTGGGATTAATACCTCTCATGGCTCCAGAGGTAAGGCCAAGTACGGCATAGTCCTCGCAGATACAGGGCTGTGTGTACAGATCCAACAGTCCTTCGGTTTCTGTCCTTCCATGTCCTTTATAAGAAGAGTATGATGCCGAATAAGTTTTGTCCCAGTCAGCATTTAAGAGTTTATCCTGTGTCTCTGTAGAGTGCAGTAATCCTGTCACTGCCAGCAAGGTGATGAGAACAGTCATTCTACTGGTGAAAGGACCTTCTTGCAGTGACTGGCGTGGATCCAGGTGAGTTTTCTCTCAAGTTTTACTGAGGTGGATGTGGTCAGCTGGACTTGGAAGGGGCCGTCAAATCGTGGGTCCTGGCTCCTTCTCAATTGTCTGCGTATAACGGTGTACCTTCTCTGTTTGGGCAGCCTTTTGCCGGAGGGATTTCAGGACATCTAGACCCAATGTGGCTGGAATACGCTGACTCCCCGCCACCGTCCACTGCTCCCGCTAGGCCGCCTTGTGCTACTTTAGCAGCCTCGTTCACCCTTCTGTTGCCCTCTACCTCCACGGAGTCACCTTTGTGTGTGCTTTTACCTTGACAATGCCAACCTGGACTGGTAACATCAATGCCTCCATCAATTGTTTCACCAGCTCTGCATTTTTAATGGGCTTCGAATCTGTGAAAATATTAGCGACTTTACTTGCAGCGGCTCTACACGCCTCAGTGAGTGCCTTCAACTCTGCCTCCTGCGCCGACATGTGAGGAGAGAGTGGTTCCGCTCGGATTACCTCATGTGAGGATACTACTGCATAGCTAGTGTAGAATCGTCCATCCTGGTGGTATCTGGAACCATCTACAAAAAACTCAAAATCTGCATTAGGAACAGGGTTTTTTTTTTTGCTTTGTTTTTTTTCATGAACGTGTGCAAAACCCACTGTCTCCTGACTCATCAGTTCTATGCAGTCATGTTCATGCGTCATGTCAAAGTGTTCTTCCTCACTTGCTAATACGGTCACCAATTTCCCCTTTTCTGAATCCACAGGCAGGAGGGTGGCTGGATTCAGAACATTACATCTTTTGAGGGTGACATACTCAGGAATTAGTAGAGCACATGCAAGTCGGAGCTGTCTGGCCATAGACAGATGTTTTGGTTGAACTTGTACGAGTATGGCATGGATGTCATGTGGGGAATAGATTGTCAAAGGAAACGTCAGTGTGATCTCACATGCCTTTCCTAGTAGTAATGCAGCTGCTCCTACCGCACGGACACACGTAGGTGACCCTCTGATCACTGGGTCTAATTGTGCTGAGTAGTAAGCTATTGGTCTCTGTTTCCCTCCATGTTGTTGTGTCAGTACTGCGGTAGCTTGTTCTCCCTGCTCTGTGCAAAACAAGAAAAATGGCTCGTCATAGTTTGGAATGCCTAAGGCCGGGGCTGACACAATGAGCAGTTTGAGAGAATGGAAGAAATCTATTTGCATTTTGTGTGAGGTCATACAGGTCTGATGACAAGCAGTCATAAAGTGGTTGCAACATTTGTGAAGCGGACCTTATCCAAGGCCTACTGTAGGTCACTATGCCTAGGAAAGGTGCATAGATACTGATGTGACCTGGGTAGAGGGAAAATTTTGAACTGCCTGTTTCCTGTCAGGTGTCTGGTACCTTCGGCAATACAATGTCCCAAAAATGTCACCTTTTGTTTGTAATACTGTAATTTGTCACGTGAGACCTTGCAGCCCTTTTCTGCTAAAAAACCTAGCAAAGAAACTGTAGCTTCCCTGCAGGACGTCTGGTCCGGGCAGCAGAGCAAAAGGTCATCCACGTACTGCAAAAGTACTACCTGTGGATGAGGTGATTGCCACTACTCAAGGATCCCTGCCATTGCTGCTGAGTAGATGGCAGGGGATTTCTTTCCCCCTTTGTGGGAGGACTGTCCAACAATATTGTTCATCTTTATGAGTAAAGGAAAAAGATACTGACAGTCAGGGTGCAGGGGTACAGAGAAGAATGCACCTGCTAAATCAATGACTGTGAAACATTTTGACATTACTGGGATCTGTGACAGTATTGTGTGTGGATCAGGGACGATTGAGGTCACACTCACTGTATCATCATTAATAGCCCTTAAGTCATGAACCTTACTGTAAGTGTCAGCAAACCCTTGAATCCTTTTTTTCCTAATGGGATACAAAGTGGTGTCGCAGGGGGAAGATCTTTGCACCAGAACCCCTGCCTTAACATACTCTCTAACATCTCTGCTCGGGGCCATTGATTTGGCTAGGCTCAAGGGGTATTGATTTAAACAAGGAGGAGTGGTTCCTTTTTTTCAATTTAATCATGACAGGGGGAAATGGGCAACCGACCCACATCAGTTTTTCCCCTTGCCCAAACAGTGTCGGGCACCTGTCCCATTTCTTCATCCTCAGTCATTTTGGTGTCAGGTCTTAGTTTCACAGCTTTTGTCATACACCATTGCCGCAATCTTACACAAATGTTTTTCTGAGAGGGGACTTGCGACTGTAATACCCTCAGGAGAGTACTGTATGGTGGCCTGCATCGCACTCAGCACATCTGCTCCCAGTAAATTCATAGGGGTATTGTCACTTGCCCCTCTACCCCCTCACATTCCACTATCTCATTAGTAATCATGTCTGGCATTATCAAATCTTTGTGTACCACAGTCCCAGCTGCCCCAGTGTCAATCAAAAATTCTGCCTCTTACCCTCCCGGCATTGTTATGGTGGTCATCAAGGCAGGACCAGGTCCGGAGGGGACAAGAACAGGGCACACATTTGTCACTGGGTTGCCAGTTTCCTAGTCTGTATGCGAAGGAGGTGGAAGATTGGTCTGCTTCCTCTCCTTTACAGGGTTTTTGCAATGGCTGGCGTAGTGCCCATTCTCACCACAATTCCAGCACCTCACTGTTTCTATGTCCTTAGGTCCCTTATTACGTCTCCACTGTTTTCCTTGTGTTCCAGCATACATGACAGGTCGTCTTATTGTCCTTGTTTGTTCAACTCCTTTAGCTACCCTAAGGAGGTCTTTTGGATCTACATATCTCCATTCAGGTCTGGCTGTCTGTACTGCGTCTCGTAAGTCTTTGTTCATACCATCAATGAATGCATTCGCCAGTATTCTAACATCAAGTGGGTTTATGCAAATGTACCCCACGTCTGCCCATTTCAGTTGTAACCGTCCAAAGTACATCTCTACACTCTCTCCTCTTTGCTGTGTCACGTTAGTCAGGAGTACAGACTGCTCTGACTGTTCCACTGTAGCCCACTGTTTTAGTGACTCACAGTACGTCTCCCCAGACCGTGCAGATTTATCATCCATGCCCCAAGCCTGATTCTTTGCCACATCTGTGTGTGTCTTAATTTTATGTCCTAGTGCGTCACCTGCCTTTAAACTCACCAACCTCTCTAGGTCTGCCCAGGTACACTTATATGTCCGCTGTATTTTCTTTATGTGTCTGTAAAACGGGAATGGTTGGTCTTCAGGATCAGGCAACTGCTTCAACAAAGCTAGCTGGTCAGAGGGGCTCCAGGGATAATACACCTGCATCTTTCTTATTCTAGTCGCCCTTCTAGGTCCTGATGTGGTTGGTCGTCTGATGTCTACTGTCAGCTTACTCCTCAAAGGTCAATGTCCCCACTACCCACTAACCACACTATTATGTCACTACATATGATCTTGTCTGGATAGGATTTAGTGCAATTTGCTTAGGTCAGTAGCACAGGTCACACAAGTAGCTATTCAGTCTGGGTTTGTCTGAGTCTGATCACAGTGTTTACAAGTCCATCTGTTTTGTCTGGGTCTCTGGTTAAATTTTGTCAATCAAAACATTCATAATACACCTTCCATACTGCTGTACATTCTCAAACATCATTCATTCATTCACTTGCTATTTTCTTCCCTTGTCTGTGCCTTTTTGTACATCCAAACATTCACACTCTGGTATTTTTGCCTTTTTCAATATTTGTCCCACTTGTTTGACTGCTTGCTTTCTCCTCTGTCTTTTACAATTTGCATAGCCGTCTTGGATCCCATTGGGGGCACCGACTGTACACAGAAAAAGTTGCCATGGCTTCAACCTTTTTCTGCCGACAGCTCACCTTTCTTCTGAAATGCCCTCCCAGTGTGCCTGGACCTCTGTCTTACAGGCCACACTTAGCAAGTCAGAGAGAGCCTGCCAAGGTGTAGCGGGAAGGCTCCTTGCCTCTCACCCGGTAGACCTACAGTATGTAACGAGAAGGCTCTCTGCCTCTCACCCGTTAGATCAGCTGGCTAGAATAGGAATAGGCCTTTTTCCTTCCAGCCCAGCTCCATTGATTGTGGAAAGGCTACTTCAACTTAGCTCATCTTGCTTCAGAAATGCCCTTCTGTGTGTCTGGACCTCTCTTACAGCCCACACATAGCAAGTCAGAGTGAGCCTGCCAAGGTATATCCAGAGGGCTCCTTGCCCTCGCCTCTCACCCACAACAAAAAACCCCGCAGACTAAAGTAAGAAGGCCCAGGTGTGATAGGCCTCTGACCTACTTTATCAGCCATACAGTCGGCTACCTCCTTTGTTGATCCAGAATTTGCTATACAAATCAGTCACACAACTAGAAGCAGGTTAAAAACACATTAATGACCAAACAATCACTTACAATTTCCTTCTAAATTAGGCACCATATTTTACTTTCAACTTTAACTTACAAAATTTCATTCAACTTCAATTAAGTACTGTTGCTTTAAAATGCACAAATCAAGGACAACCACAGAGAATTTGAGCGCAGCTCTGTGAATCCTCTTATGAGACACTCAGCAGAGATAGACGAGGGGAGAGAGAGAAGGGGAGAGAAGAAACCGCACAGCGCCATCCTTCCCCCTCCCATCAGAATGTAGTGTCCTTCACAGAATTCCGTAGTTCTTTAGACTTAATCAAAATCAATTTCTACAAAGAAAACTCAAAATCACGGGATTTCACTGTAAGAGCAGATAACTGTATAATGAGATTAAGTGAGTCTTGCCCTTTTTCGGGCCAAATGCATTCAGGAAACTTTACAATGTAATGCCACATATAACACGAGCTATATCATTACTCAATTCATTCAGTCTCAGATATAGATTTGAAATATCTATAACGCATCTGGCCAGGATTCCACCACAACTAGAAAGGTAAGAAATCTCTTGACACAAAAATGATGTGTGATGATTCATTCATACATGCTCATTCAGGGATTTTTTTTTTTTTTTTCCTTTCACTTTTCAGCGGTCATTTGATTTGACTTTACAAAGAGAAGATAACAAAAATCCCTTATCTCAATCACTCCGCCTAATTCAGCTCAAAGTGAGTTGAATAATGTCCTCTGTCACATACAGAGGACCACACCTAACGGAACCTCTCATCAATCAGGGATTTAATTATATCCCTTATACTCAATTACTCATCTCTCAACTCATTCAGAGGTTCTCATAGACATACATACAAGGATTCACACAGTCTGCCTATCTTGCGCTTTGGATTTGACACCTTAACCTACAGCAGTCTCCACTGACACTCTGAGAACACCAAAGCCAACTTTTTAAACAACAAGAATCAATGAAAACCAAACCAACGTCAGAAGGTCCAAAACCCACAGCCCTATACAAAATACAGCCTCATGATTTACTGCCAATCCAAAATAGACGCTGCACAGTGTCTATCCCAGGCTTTGTGCTACACAGTACACCAGTACACAACCAGTTAGTATATTAGTATATTACCAGAACAGATTAACAGATAATACAGATGACAATTATTATCTTATTACTCTATTATTCAACTCTCTTACGGACATACTCACCACTCACAGGTGATGTGGGTTCTTTTGAACCGTGTTGTACAGTCTTACCCAGAGATATGTAGAGATCCTTAGAAAGGTTGCAGATGCAGAATCAATGTAAGAATAAATGTTCTCACCTGCTGCAGCCTGGATTCTGCATATTCAACCTCCCAGGAAGCTCCCACATACGGATTCCGAATAGGCTGGTTTCCACGGCCCCACGTTGGGTGCCAAAACTGTCGTAGCTGCTTTTTGTTCTGACCAAGCGTCAGCTATGCTAGATCACCAGTGAGTCGGAATTACGAGGTTTCGCCCTTCTGTTGCAAGCGCTTGGAGACAAAGAGACACAACACACAAGCCGTGGTGAAATCACTTTATCTGACGTAATGAAATACAAGGAAACTTTTATACCATTTACAGCAATATGCAATCCTATGGAGCTCATGTAGCCCCCACCAACACCCTCAGTTATACCATGTTTACAATGTACCCAGAACATGTAGAGAACAAATATGATAACAAGTATAGTTTCCTTGAACACAGAGACTAGTAGTCTACATAAGAATAGTTCTAGCAATATTAGGCAAAAGGCAATTGAAGTCTTAAAGGCATTTAAAGGGATATAAAAGCAAACCATTAACTCTTCTATATCACTAATGAGGGCTTTGACTAGTTGATGGGGAGTTAGAGTCCCCAGAATAGTCAGCCCTCTTTCCATTTTATCACGCCCCTGTGGGCATGATAGCCTAATTTGCATGAGCGATGGTTTTTGGGATCAGCGATCTGTTTCAGGACTTGGCATTGGCCAAGTTTTAGCTTTTGGGTAGATGGGTTCACATTTGACTCTATAATACTTTGGTATATAAAGGAGTTCATGTTGGACTGCGAATGCCCAGGTGTAGATAAGGGCAGAGCAGGACAGGGGTACGACATCTGCTCATGGGAAGCTACATAGATGAAATGCCTAGCTCACAAAGGGACCCCTGCCCCTGTTTGTATAGAGTACACAAAACTACAGCAAAACCAAAGAAATGAGCTGCAGCATAAGTTGGTACATGTGTAAGTTTACACTGTGTCCATTTCACAGACAAAACCCAAGAAAAAACACAATCGGTATATAACCTGTAGTAATAAATAGTAATAGTAGATGCATCATTTCTTTGGTTTTAGGATTCCACAGATGTCAAACATGTCTATATTATTTAGCACTTTGTGACATGTTTTATATAAATCCAATTAGTGTAATTGTTTTTTGGCCGGTATTTTTTTTAGTACTTTTTTGAGGGGAAAAATTTGGAGTTGTACATTTTTTTTAAAAATCCCTACACCAGCACATTATGCCTGTAAAGAAGAAGAATAGTTTTTAGGCCGAGTAGATTCTATCCTCTGCAATGCAGACTGACAGAGAATCTACTCTGGAAAATGAGAGACCACAGCAAAATGCAGAAACTATGATGTACAATGAATACAATAGCTTGGTACAAAGAAAAATCGGCATCAAAGTATTGAGAAGAGCAGTGGGCAGCAACTAACAGAATGGTTTTTAATGGAAAAATGCAAAGTACTACATCTGGGCAATAACAATGAAAAAAGCATATGCACAATGGGAGGAATAGGGTTAAGCAACAGCACATGTGAAAAAGACTTGACTATACTAATAGATCACAGACTGAATATGAGTCAACAGTGTGATGCAGCAGCAAAAAAGGCAAATGCAATTCTAGGATGTATTAACAGAAGCATACATTCTAGATCACATGAAGTCATTTTTGCCCTCTACTCCTCTTTGGTCAGACCTCATCTGGAATATTGTATCCAGTTTTGGGCGCCACATTTTAAAAAAGACATCAACAAACTGGAGCAAGTTCAGAGAAGAGCGACCAGAATGGTGACCGGTCTGCAAACCCTGTCTTATGAGGAAAGGTTGCAGGATTTGGGAATGTTTAGTTTGCAAAAGAGAAGACTGAGAGGAGACTTAATAGCTGTCTACAAATATCTAAAGGGCTGTCACATTGTAGAAGGATCATCTTTATTCTCATTTGCACAAGGAAAGACTAGAAGCAATGGGATGAAACTGAATGGGAGGAGACAGATTAGATATTAGAAAAAACTTTTTGACAGTTAGAGTGATCAATGAGTGGAACAGGCTGCCACGAGAGGTGGTGAGTTCTCCTTCAATGGAAGTCTTCAAACAGAGGCTGGACAGACATCTGTCTGGGATGATTTAGCGAATCCTGCTTTGAGCAGGGGGTTCGACCAGATGGCCCAGGAGGTCCCTTCCAACTCTACAATTCTATGATTCTTTCCCACAGGCCAGCGTGTGGCTGAACTGGATTCACGTGCGGATTGTTGGTCGCTGGATTAACTATCCATGTATTACATAGACAGGCCATGCTGTCATGTAACACATTTTAGCAATCCATAATCAGATGGTAAGGCCGGGGTAACACTTGAGAGAAACTCACACGAGTCTCACGTCTCAATACCCGGCACTGTCTCCGCCACTCGGACCTGAGCGCTCAGCTGCATAGAAATACATGGATCTGCACACTCCGGTCCCGAGTGCCGGCGGCGGTGCCGGGTATTGAGAAGCGAGACTCGTGTGAGTTTCTGGCAAGTGGGACCCTGGCCTAAGATGCATACCCCTTGGTTTTGCAAAATCAAACTTGGATGACTGTAGGTTTTACGGTGACATGAAACCACTGGGGTATAGAGTGTCGTGTATACTGCTTGTGTGCTTATTGATAAATGTACGCAGTGGGTTTGTACTCACATGTTTTATTAAATAAAATTTATTCATTGAAGCAGAAATCCATATAGAGAACCGACTAAAATTTAAATATCACAACCATCCACATAATCGATGGAGGAAGAATGGTCTTCAACCATTTGTCGACAAATCCTTGCTGTAGTGTCGAGTTGTTAAAATTCAAAATGATGCATTTTCTGAGAAACTACTAATGTGGCTGCCAGATAATGTGAGTGGCCCAAATAGTAAGGGTCAGCGTCACCTGTCCAGATGAAGAATGTTCGAGGGGGATGTTTATCATGGTAGCTGGGGTTGACTACTGAAGGTAGGCTTAAAAAGGCTAGCTTGTGGCTTTTCTTCCAAAGAGACTGGTATGAGACATCAAGCAATTGCAAGTTCTAATCCCATAAAGGGACTAATACATAATGTGAAAAACCCCCCAAAAAATCATTTAAAACATCCCACTATACGAAATGTTATTGAAATCTAAAAAATTAAAAGTTTGGTATAGCTGCTCACGTAATTGTCCGAGCTAGTAGTAACATAGTAACATAGTTTTGAAGGCTGAAGGAAGGCCTTATGTCCATCTAGTTCAGCCTATTTTTAGTGCAGCTGTTCTGCATTGTTGATCCTGGGGAAGGCAAAAAACCCGCAGAGTAGAAGCCAATTTTCTCCATAGGGAAAAAAATTCCTTCCCCTAAGCTGGGTCAACCATCTACCTATAATATTATGTTATTCGTAACCTTCTATACTGTTACTCACAAGAAAAGCATCCATTCCTTTCTTAAATTCATTCAGTGAGTTGGCCATCACCACTTCCTCAGGAAGAGAATTCCAGAGCCTCACTGCTCTTTACCGTGAAGAACCCTCTTCTATGCTGGTGCAGAAATTGTCTTTCCTCCAAACGAAGAGGATGCCCCCTTGTTCTTGTCACAGTCCTTGGTACAAACAGTTCATTGGAGAAATCTCTGTATTGCCCTCTGATATACTTGTACATATATATTAGGTCTCCCCTAAGTCTTCTCTTTTCTAGAGTAAATAGACCTAATTGTGATATCATAATCATATTTAAATCATAAATATATCCCATATACCAAACACCAAAAAGGAACTAAGAAAATTACAGGGTTGCTGGGGGGTTTTGGAGCTCATTTCACCTCTCAAACAAAAATACAATAAAAAGAGATCATAAAGTCATTTTGAACCCCAAAATGATACCAATAAAAATTCTAGCTCACCTGTAAAAAAAAAAAAAAAAAAAATCCTACAACACAATGGATGAAAAATAAAAAAAAAAAAAAAGTTATGGCTCTCGGAATATGGTGATTGAAGCAATTTTTTTTTTCTTTTGCAAGTTAGTATTTTTTAAAAGGTTATTTTTTACCATAAAGAAAATGTAAAAACAAAATGCCTACGGAATTAATGATTATTTTTCAATGTGACTCCACTTGGAATTTTTTTTTTTTTCAATACATTTCGTAAAATTGTTTCCTTCAAAGTTAAAACTCATCCTCAAAAAAGGACAAACTCTCATAATGCTATGTAGAAATAAAATATAAAAAGTTTTAGCTTTTAGAAGACAAAAAAGGAAAAGGAAAAAAAATAGCTGCCTGTCCACTCAACAAGCAGTGAGAGAGAAAATGTACAGAAAGAAGGGTCAGTCGGATCCTACAGGTTTCCTTTTCTTTTTGTTTGGCCAGAAGTGCAGGGGCTTCTCACAAAATTAGAATATCAAAAAGTTGATTTTTCAGTTTTTCAATACGAAAAGTGAATATCCTATATTCTATAGTCATTACACACAGAGTGATCTATGTCACGTGTTTATTTCTGTTAGTGTTGATGATTATGGCTTACAGCCAATGAAAACCCAAAAGTCACTATCTCAGGAAATTAGAATACTTTATAACACCAGGTTGAAAAAATGATCTTACAATCTTAAATGTTGTCCTACTGAAATGTATGTTCAGTAAATGCCCTCAATACTTGGTCGGGCACCTTTTGCATCAATTATTGCATCAATGCGGCGTGGCATGGAGGCGATCAGCCTGTGGCACTGCTGAGGGGTTATGGAAGCCCAGGTTGCTTTGATAGCCGCCATCAGCTCGTCTGCATTGTTGGGTCTGGAGTCTCTCATTTTCTTGTCAATACTCCATAGATTCTCTATGGGGTTAAGGTCAGGCGCCTTTGCTGCCAATCAAGCACAGTGAAACTGTTGTTTTTACACCAGGTATTGGTACTTTTGGCAGTGTGGACAGGTGCCAAGTCCTGCTGGAGAATGACATTTCCGTCTCCAAAAAGCTTGTCGGCAGAGGGAAGCCCGAAGTGCTCTAAAATGTCCTGGTAGACGGCTGCGCTGACTTTGGTCTTGATAAAATGAAGCGATGGCCGGGGGGGAACCACCACGGTGCAGGGAGACAACGGTACACAAGATGAGGTGCCAAACAACAAAGGGTAAATTTATTGGAAGGCAAGGAATGAAGTGGATAAGGAAGGTGCGAACAGCGGTATGCAATGACAAAAGATAGTTTACAAGAGTTTGTATTCTTTATCTGGGCCATCAAATAGTACGGTGCTCCAACTATTACACGATCAATATATATCACACAGGCAAAACCAAACAATAAACAAAGAATGAGGCTACTCTACGTACAGTATAACCTCCCTGGCCTCTACTAAACAGGCCACACGGCTGCTGTGTTCTGTCTGTTGAAGCCTACAGTATTACATGTGTTGTGAACTCATTTTCTGGTTTACCTCTGGTGAGGGTGGTGAAGCTGGCTGTGTTGACAGAGGAGTCGTGAGTTCTCCATCCGGGCTCCCTCTGGTGGTGACAGCAGGTAATGAAGCTGATCTAAATGGCAGAGACCTGCCACCTGAGGAGGAGGACTGTGATTGGACATCAGGAGTCACTGACTGGATTTAACACAGCCGACTCCCTAAGTTTGTGCTGGTGATTTTTTCCTGCCCTGAGGTTCTGGTTTCCAGTTCTGTTCCTGCCTTCTCAAGCTAAGTGTGCACTGCTATTTTTTCACATAAGATTTGGTCTGGTTTACTCAGTTTTTGTGGTCAGCCAGCCCCTGCTGGGGCTGCGCTGAATTTCCATTCTTATGGCTCTGTTTATGCCAGTTTGCTTTTTGTCCCTGATCAGATTGGTCTCTTTTTGCTCTGTCTTCAGAATATACCAGAGTGCTGATATAGGGATTTGAAGTCTAGTGACTTCAGGGTTTTTGTTATCAAAAAGTGTTGGACATTTTTTGGCAGGGTTTTGTTAGGGATTGCAGACAGCATCTTTCCTTTCCTGTCCTTTCTAGTCAGTGTGGGCCCCATCGTTTCCTCAGCCTATCTTTCTATCTGTGTTTGTGTTTTCATCTTGTCTCACCGACAATACATGTTTGGGGGCTGTCTATTGCTTTGGGGTCTGCTCTGGGGCAGTCTAGATTTCCCCTTTTCTTGGTTTAGGCTTATTTAGTTCTCCGGCTGTGACGAGGCATCTAGGATCATCGTAGGTACGCTCCACGGCTACTGCTAGTTGTGTGGATAGGATCAGGGGTCTGCAATCCGCTTATTTACCAACCTCTCTGGTTTTCTGGGGCTTAGCTTGTTTTTGTTTTTCCACTTCGGTGACTCATTGATATCAGACATGTGCACAAACGGGAACAAACTCACGGTGATGTTGGGGACTCGGCCAGTCCCGGGGGCCCCCAACAGTCTTGAACGGTGGTGCGCACGTCTGTCTGGCAGATCCGTGAAACGTGGTCTCCTTTCTTCAGGGTCCTGGAGGTGCTCCTGAAAACTGTAAATCACTTTCTCGGTCTCTTTGTGGCTTCTCAAAATAGCACAGGACAGCCTCCTTTGCTACACCCGAAGAGTCTGTTCAATCTCACAAGTCCACTAAGTCTCAGGCTCTGTGACCTTTTTACACAGCTCCATGCACAGCAGCTCTCAGCAGCAGCTTCCAGCTCTCACAGGCTCAACTCCTCCCCTCATCAGCCTCAGGCAGTTCATTAACACAGTCCTTTACAGGGGAGCAGATTATTCCATCACACCAGACAAGGTGGTGCTGTCTCTTAAAGTTGCAGCATGTTTCTTACTGTCCATAACAGCATCACCCCCTTACTAAAACACAGTGGACCTACACCAGCAGATGACATGGCCTAAACCATCATTGATTGTGGAAACTTCATACTAGACCTTGGAAATCAAGGTCTCAGAGTCTGGAGGAAGAGTGGAGAGGCCACAATCCAAGCTGCTGGAGGTCTAGTGTGAAGTCTCCACAATCAGTGATGGTTTGGGGAGCCATGTCATCTGCTGGTGTAGGTCCCTGTGTTTTATCAAGACCAAAGCCAGCGCAGCCGTCTACTAGGAAATTTTAGAGCTCTTCATGCTTCCCTCTGCCGTCAAGCTTTTTGGAGATGGCATTCTCCAGCAGGACTTGGCACCTGTCCACACTGCCAAAAGTACCAATGCCTGGTGTAAAAACAACAGTATCACTGGGCTTGATTGGCAGCAAACTCGCCTGATCTTAACCCCATAGAGAATCTATGGAGTATTGTCAAGAGGAAGATGAGAGACACCAGACCCAACAATGCAGACGAGCTGAAGGCTGCTATCAAAGCGACCTGGGCTTCCATAACCCCTCAGCAGTGCCACAGGCTGATCGCCTCCATGCCACGCCGCATTGATGCAGTAATTGATGCAAAAGGAGCCCCGACCAAGTATTGAGTGCATTTACTGAATATACATTTCAGTAGGCCAACATTTCAGATTTTACAATCATTTTTCAAGCTGGTGTTATAAAGTATTCTAATTTACTGAGATAATGACTTTTGGGTTTTCATTGTCTGTAAGCCGTAATCCTCAACATTAACAGAAATAAACAAGTGACAAAGATCACTCTGTGTGTAATGACTCTATAGAATATACGAGATTCACTTTTTGTATTGAAGAACTGAAATAAATTAACTTTTTGATGATCTAATTTTGTGAGATGCAGCTGTATGTTCACCCCGTCCTAATTACTGAGATCTGGGGTTTCAGTTACACCCACTCCATAAAATCCAGTGCACTGCCAGGTCCTGTCCATAGGCAAGCAATGGTAGAAGTTTGGCTCTTTTGGAAGAGATCAATGACTTCTTAGTGGCATTTTTGTAAGAAGCATGTATTTCTATGCAGCCGTAGCGCCGGGTGTTGATGCAAGAGACTCGTGTGAGTTTCTCGCATCACACACTGTAGTGTGATCCCGGCCTAAAAGTCATAGTCAGATGGCTGTATAAATCAGACCAAGATTGGACAGCAATGCACGGATTGGCTAGCGACTTTCCTGAACTGAACATAAGCCCTTCATGTTTTGCTATGGGTCTGTACAACCGCCGGTCAGTTGTGCATTATGGTCCAATTTATACACCCTAAGGGTTCATACCCATCACCGTTAAAAAAAAAAAAAAAATCCAGTTTCGGTCCTCAACATTAAGGCAAGTGTCATGTTATTT
Organism: Dendrobates tinctorius; assembly: GCF_039654945.1. Lineage (NCBI taxonomy): Eukaryota > Metazoa > Chordata > Amphibia > Anura > Dendrobatidae > Dendrobates > Dendrobates tinctorius. Next base: position 626,581 of record NW_027361786.1, on the reverse strand, counting down.
TCATGCGAGTACAATGCGATTTTTATCACCTATCATCCAAATGACATCCGATTTCCATGTGAATGTGATCCGACTGCAATGCGATTTTAACATGAGCGTCATTAACACATCGTTTTCAAATAAAACATTCTTCAAGATACATATATAGTGGTGTGGGATCAGCCTAATTTTTTTTAACCAGCAGAGGGAAAGCAGACAGCTGGGAGAGGGGCAGATGTTTATAATCTGGGAAGGGGGTAATACCCATGGAGCTTCCCAGGCTATTAATATCAACTCACAGTTCAGGAGTGATGAGTGACTTGCAGATTTTTTTTTTAAGTTAATGTGAACTGGGACTAGTATCTTTGTATCAGCCATAAGAGTTGATTTTCTGCGTTTGGAACTCAGATTATAAAGGGGTTTAGGACAATTCTACTTGGCATCCTTCAATGTTTTCCATTTTTTTTGAGAAGTTTTTGTGGTTTCCAGATAACAAATTCCATTTGTCAGCAGCTGCCACTAGAGGGAGCTCACTGCATCTGAATCTGTACAACTGCCATTGAAGACAGTGTGCGCGCCCTAGTGGCAGCAGAATTAATTTTATTTATTTTTTCATAAATTGGTAGTTTTTAGGAACATTATTTCCCCAAATGGGCAGTGTAGCAGTTTCTTTCACCAGCTTCAGTTTTGGCGCTCTTTTACTAACCTGGATTTTTTTTTTAATGTGCTGTTGTGCCCTGCAGTCTCTTCTATTCTAACATGGTCTGTATAATTGACTTCATAATACCTTGTTACTGTGCTTGATTTTTTTTTTCTCCTTCTTTAACATCTAAAAAGCCTATTTTGCTCTCCAGAGAGTTTCTATAGTGTTGGCTTTTTCTTAGGGACTTCAAAGGCTGACCTGAAACCTGTTCAGCAAGCAGTAAACGGTGTCCGCACTCATTTACAGCTCTTTTATGCATCAATACAACAAGAAACACGTCTGATCAATACCAATGTCCCGCTGCCAGCCAGTCGTCCCAGTAATTGTGTTCACCTTTAATGGTAAACACCGAGGGTGCCGTTAATCTAAAATCTAAGACCCTTTTATATTTTCTCCACTTCATAGCCATTCGGCACAGAACATTGTGTCTGCATTGCATTAAGCTTCAATGCAAATATGTAGTGAGAGGTTATTTTGTGCTGGTTTTTGTCTACCGCTAAGTCCACATGAAGCTCGGAGCCAACATTACAGATTTATTTCCAGATGATCTTCCCATTTATAACCCCAACAAACAGCCACGATGTATCTCACAATGTAGCTGTGCAACCTCACAAAGAGGGGAGCATTTCTGCTCTCCGGTCTCCAAAAAAAGAGAATCTGTCAGCAGGTTTTCCTACTTATTCTCAGAGCTGCCTAATGTAGGGGCAGAGACCCTGATTCCTGGGATGTATCACTTGCTCAGAAGCTTGCTGTAGTTACTGTTTTATTAGCAGCAGATTATCACTTCAGGTCTAGGCGTCAGGTGCTCGCAAGTCCAGCTAATCTGTATAACCTTGCCTCCACCACTGATTGCAGTTTTTAGCATAAAAAAGCTCACTAAAAACTCATCATGGGAACATAGGATTAGTCATTGCAGATGGGTCAAATGAATCTTTTGGGCCACCATAAGCTACCATGCCTTGGTGCGACTGCAACCCCCGCAGCCTCTATAGTTTCGCTCCTGCATGTCTCTATGTAGTACATAGACAGAAGCTTGGAGCAATAATGAGTAGTGTGACCCCCCCAAAACTAGAAAAAAGCAGCATAGGTTTTTCTCCCTCTGCCTGTTCACTTAAAGGGAATCTGTCACCGGAAATTTGTGGGCTATGTAAATGTCCTATGTCCGGTCCAATGGGCGGTGTTTCTTCTTTTCTCCACCCCATCCGAGGCCGATGTTCGTGATATTTTCAGGAATTAGAGTAGTTCACCTCCATATTTCGCACGTGCGCAAAGCAATCTTGCCTCGCACACGCACAGTATGCTTTGCCCAACTGCGGGCAAAGCCGAAAATCATTACGGCGCATGCGCCGTGTACACTATGTCCCGGAACACAGCAAAATACTTCCGGCACATAGTGTAAAGGCGCATGCGCAGTATGATTTTTGGCTAGAGTTGAACGAAACCGGTCGGTCAAATTCTTAAGTCGCTGACTGTGGCTAAAGTCGGGTTTCATGAAACGAAACCCGACCATAGCGTGAGGTCGACCATGAGGTCGGCGACCAGAGCGCCAAAGTCGCGTTTCAAATGATGCTTCCAGCTCCCTTTTTCAGCCAATGATGGAGGACGCACACTGTGGGCGATGCGATGACATGGGCAGCGGTCACTACCATCTTTGAGAAATGCATGCAAGTGATTGGCTGGCTTTGTGTGGCGTCACAGGGGCTATAAAAGGGCGTGCACACCGACCGCCGTCTTACTTCTGCGGATCTTAGCATTAGGGAGAGCTGCTGCTGCTGATTCTGAATAAGGGAGAGCGTTAGGCAGGGAAGAAGAAAAAAAAAATACTGCTTCTGCTGGTAGAGATTTTCACTGTACAACACAACAGTTTGTGTGCAGTGACAGGGGAAGCTCTATTTTTGTGCATCAGCTCTGTTGGTTATTAGGCTGCCTTATAAGGCTCCCTGATAGCTGCATTGCTGTGTGCACACTGCTGTGCAAACTGCTTTTTTAAAAGCAAAAATACTTTTCCTCCACTTTTCTGCACAGTTACCAAGCGTTCATTTTCCCACACTTTTGTGTGCAGCAGTCCTGCTTATTAGGCTGCCTGCTGCCATACTTGGACTGAGAGCATCATTGTCAGCCTCCTAAAATCTCTAGGCAGATTCAAATTCTCCCCAATACTATATACACCTTGTACCTTCTCATACACCAGCCAATTTCAGCCTGTTAAATTGAGGTGTAATCTATAGTGGGCCTGAGATAATTGATCAGCCTCCTAAAATCTCTAGGGAGATTCAAATTCTCCCCTGTACTATATACACCTTGTACCTTGTTTTACAGTACCATATAGCTGGTGGTATTTTGGGTACATTTTCCCAAAAATGAGCAAGTATGGTGGAAGAGGCTGTGGAAGTGGGCGGGGGTTACCAGCTGGTCCTGATGGTGGTGTTGGTGGTGGTGCATCTGCTGGTAGTGGCAAAAGCACAATAGCACCTAAGGCAGGAGGTGTTGAGCCTGCGTCATCGTCTGGCTCCACAAGGCCTCGAAGGCTCCCTTTTCTGGGAGTAGGTAAACCACTTTTAAAACCGGAGCTTCAGGAACAAGTTTTGACTTACAGTGTTGACACAGCCTCCAGCTCTATCGCCTCCTCTTCTGATGTTTCAAAAAATAAAAGCACTGAGTCGTCAGTGGAGGCTCCTGGTCAGGAACAACACCTTTCCTTGTGTCCTTCACCCCTACCAAAAGTGAAGGATGCTGCAGGCCACACTACAGATTGCTCCATGGAGCTCTTTTCACATACCATGCCTGGGTTATCAAGTCAAATTGTGAATTCCCCGTTCCAAGATGAATCTGACATGGAGTGTACTGATACAGAGCCACTGCTAGATTTTTCTGCTGCTACATTCACTCAGAGCACTACATTGTCCTCGCAGTGTACTGTGCCAGAATCTGACCCTGATGAAACTCAGGTGCCCCTTCCCGCATACTATACCACCTTACACGGTGACACAGAGGAAGGTGCACATGAAATTGAAGAGGAGGTGATGGATGACCCAGTTGTTGACCCAGATTGGCATCCATTGGGGGAAGAGGGTGCCGCTGCCAATAGCTCCGAAGAGGAGGATCCGCAGCAGGCATCGACATCGTAACAGCTGTTATCTGGCAGGCCTGTAGCAGTCCAAAAACGGGTTACAAAAACCAAAAGAGTTGCAGGACAGCTTGGCCAGACGGTCAAATTAGCACAGCATGCAAGGCCTCAAAATGTCTTCCATAGTAGGAAGAGTGCAGTGTGGCACTTTTTTGAACAAAATCCTAATGATCAGGCAAAGGTTATCTGTAAGAAGTGCGCAAAGACCTTTAGCCGAGGGAAAAATCTGAGAAATTTGAATACCAGTTGCATGCTTAGACATTTAACCACCATGCACTTGCAAGCGTGGACGGACTGCCAAACCTCACGTACCAAATGTGCACCTGCTCCGAATGAAGGTAGTCAGCAATGCTACATCGCTTCCCCCACTGTAAGCCCACCTGTTAGCACACCACCAGCAGCAAATGTTGAGGTGTCGCAAAGCCAAAGCAGTCAGGGAATCACAATGTTATTGCTACAAAAGACTGAATCTAGGTCATCAGCAAGACCACCAACACCATCCCCATCACCAACCCTCTCTCAGTCCACCATGTCCACTGCTAGTTCCACCATATGCAGCTCTCAAGTCCAGCTCACCCTACCAGAGACTCTGAGTAGGACAAGAAAGTACTCATCCTCTCATCCGCGTACACTGTGTTTGAATGCCCACATTGCCAAACTAATCTTGTTAGAGATGATGCCCTACCGGTTGGTTGAAAGTGAAGCTTTCCGCGAGCTCATGGCCTACGCAGTACCACGCTATGACCTGCCCAGTCGGCACTTTTCTCGAAAAGCCATCCCAGCCCTCCACCTGCATGTGAAAGACCGCATTGTCCATGCACTCAAGCAATCAGTGAGTGGAAACGTGCACCTCACAACAGATGCATGGACCAGTAGGCATGGCCAGGGCCGTTATGTGTCCATCACTGCACACTGGGTTAATGTGGTGGATGCAGTTTCCACAGGGGACAGCGGTGGTGGGTCAGTGCTGCCTAGCCCACGGTATAGGAAACTGTTGGCTGTAGGAGTTCGACCCTCCTCCTCCAGAAGCGAAAGCTCGTCCACAGAGCGCAGTTGCAGGAGCACTCCATCTGCAGCTGCCAGTGTTGCACACGAGGTGTCCCACTACCGAACAGCTAGTGGTAAGCGTCAGCAGGCTGTGTTGAACATGATGTGTTTTGGGCGACAACAGACACACCGCGGAGGTACTGGCCAACTACTTGCAGCGAAAAACAGAGTCATGGCTGGGCAGTCTACATCTTGAGGCAGGCAAGGTAATTAGTAATAACGGCCAGAATTTTGTGGCAACCATAGCCCTTTCAAAACTCAGACACATACCTTGCCTGGTTCACACCTTGAACCTGGTAGTGCAGTGCTTCCTCAATAATTATCCGGAGTTAACAGCCCTGCTCCATAAGGTGCGAAGACTGTGCTCGCACATCCGCCGGTCGCCCGTACACTCCAGTCGTACGCAGAAGCTGCAGCGATTGCTCCACCTTCCCTAGCACCGCCTAATTATCGATGTTGCAACAAGGTGGAACTCTACCCTGCACATGGTTGAGAGGCTGTGTGAACAGAGGTAGGTGGTAATGCATTTGTGGGAAGATACATGGGCAGGCAGTTTGAGGGCAGACATGGAGTTGTCGGGTGTGCAGTGGTCGAAGCTGAAAGACCTCTGTAAAGTCCTTCAGTGTTTTGAGGAATGCACACGGCTGGTAAGCGCAGAAGACGCCATCATAAGCATGAGCATCCCACTTATGCTCTGCTCATGCAAACTTTGACACACATTAAGGAGCAGGCGTATGCAGCCGAGGAGGAGGAGGGAAGCCTTGATGACAGTCAGCCATTGTCTGCTCAGGGAACTCTCCTGGACGAGGAGGAGGATGATGGGGATGATTATTTAGCGGAGGATACGTCTCAGGGGGCAAGAGAAAATGTTGGCGTGGCAAGGTCAGGTACAGGGTTTGTGCGTGACTGGAGGGATGTGGATTTGCCAGAAAGTGCTCCTCCACTCAGCACTCGCAGTGCATCATTGACACCTGGAACATTGCCCCACATGTGTGATTATGCCTTGCAGATCCTAAAAAGGGACCCCCGCATTGCCAAAATGATGAACGATGACGACTACTGGTTGGCCAGCATCCTGGATCCACGCTATAAAGGCAAATTCCAAAACATCATGCCACAGGAGAACCTAGAGCTAATATTGGCTAACAAACAAGCAACTCTGGTAAACCGTTTGTTTGCCGCATTTCCAGCACACAGCAGCGGTGATGGTTCTCCCACGAGCCGTAGGGGACAACATGGAAGAGGTGTTCGTGGTGCACACATCCGAAGTGGTGTTGGAGACAGGGGTTTCATGACCATGTTTTGGACTGATTTTTCAAGTCCCGCTCACACGACTGGTAATACTGCATCGATTGAAAGTGACAGGAGACAGCAGTTGTCAACTATGGTTACAAACTACTCCCATATCGATGTTCTCCCTCACAGGTCATTCCCCTTTGACTATTAGGCCTGTAAACTGGACACCTGGCCTAAATTGGCACAATATGCCTTACAGGAGCTCGCTTGCCCTGCTGCTAGTGTGCTATCCGAAAGAGTCTTCAGTGCTGCTGGCTCAATCCTGACAGAAAAAAGGACCCGTCTGTCGACCCAAAATGTTGATGATCTAACCTTCATTAAAATGAAGCATGCATGGGTTTCAAAGGATTTTGTCCTACCTTCCCCTGATGACACATAGGTTGCAGAAAAATGGGTTGCTTTTGTCCTCCTCTTCCTCGGACTTCTCCAATTCCTCCATTTGCAGCTGCTGAATGTCCAACATCAACATATGTCATTTTTTTCAACCTCCTTAACTGGGCTGCCCTCCCCCCAGGGCCGGGGTCACCACCTGGCACATGCACCCATGCGAGTGCTGTTGCCCTGGACAGGTGGGTGTGCCCACTCTTGGACGACGGCACTGGCACAGGGTCCCTCATAGTACAATCAAGTGTCTCTGACGGTGGGGGTGCACACCCGCTGTCAGACACATGGCGTACTATGAGGGGCCCTGTGCCAGTACTGCAGCCCACGAGTGCCCCCCCCCCGCTTGCTCAGGTCCCCAGGACTTGCAATACTTACCTCTCCCTGCTCCACCAGTGTGTAGTCTGGTATCAGGATCCTGTCAGCGCTGGCAGGCTGCCGCAGCTGAACAGGGTAACTCACCCAGACTACGGGAGGACCCGGGGTCCGATACTGCAGGGAAAGTTCAGACAACAGGACCTGCGACACTGAAAGTAGTTTAGCAGTACAAGGACCTATGATCATGTGACCACAGGGGGCGTAGCTTAGCGTCCTGCTGCAGGATAGGGTTCTATTACAGGAATCCTGGAGTAAAGGCTAGGGAAACTCAAGTCAGACAAGCGGGGGTCATACATGGGGAGGACGGCGCGGTACCAGAGGGACAAGCAGAGAATAGTCAAAATATAAGCAATGAATCATACACAGATATAGCAACGCAGTACAAGGGAGGCAGTCAGAGAGTAGTCAGGTCCAAGGCAAAACAGTCATACATGGGAATAGCAGAGCGGTACAAAAGGAGCAGGCAGAACTCGTAACAGCGACAGAACTGGATCAAAACCATGCAAGCATAAAGTATCACAGTCACAAAGCACACCAGGGTCACACACTCGGCCAAGGGTCTGAGTATAAGCGACAAGGACTGAGCCCACAATGAGGCTATAAAAAGCCTCCCAGAATCTGAGTGAGGCTGTCCAGATTAACCTCTAAACTACCTGATCCCACGAACTCAGCAGATCATGACATCTGTGCTGTTAAATCCTTCACTGGGACTGCCACTACAAATTTGGTGAACTGATAGATGATGGTTAAGACGTAGCTATGCCCTGTCCTGCTGGGCTCTATCTTCATGTGATGACCAGGAAGTTACCGTCCGAGAGTGGACCCTCTGGATCGTGGAACTGGAGCTCCTGGGGGCGAGCGCGCCAGGTGGAGCCGACCTCTATACAGGGACCGTTAGGGGCAGACCCTCGGAAGACAGATACCGCGACAGCTAGAACCAAGAGGGGTGACTCAAAGGACCAGAGAGGGACTGGCGGATAGGACAGGACGGGTCAGACACATGGGGCGGACTACAGGACTGAGTGAGGAGTACGGGACTGAGTGCGGAGTGCAGGACTGAGTAAGAAGTATATGACGGAGTACAGGACTGAGCATGGGGTGCAGGACTGAGAACAGAGTACAGGACGGAGTACGGGACTGAGTGCGAAATGCAGGACTGAGTATGGAGTACAGGATGGAGTACGGGAGTACGGGACTGAGTGCAAAGTGCAGGACTGAGAAGGAAGTACAGGACGGAGTACAGGACAGAGCACAGAACTGAACAAGGAGTACAGGGCTGAGGCAAGGCAGGAATACAGAGAGAGTTGTAGGGAAGAATCCCTACAACTTGGCCAGAGTACCGCAAGGTACAACACATGATAATCAGGCTTCACCATCTTGGAGATGCCTGATATAGCACGTGCTGCAGTCAGATTGGGCAGCCAGACCTCTGGGTGGGCGCTGCAGGGTTAAGGAACCTGCAGAGCGCACGCCCGCGACCTGGAGCGAGTGCACGTGACCACCACGCGCCGGGAGGACCGGAGCGAGGAGGAGGCGGGCACAACGTGGCGACCTGAGGGCAGGTGAGTACAGGCGGCGGGCCCCGCCGCTGCTGGAACGGCGGCGGTCACCATCGCCGACGTGACACTTCAGATGATCAATGGCTTCCATTTGTTATGGACGTCGACTCACAATGAGATGCAGTGGTGGTTTAACAACTGCTTTCACAGTTTTCCTACTCACAGACGTGTGACATTCCTGCCCACATTTTTAAATGTGTCCTCTCCTGCCAATCCAATAGAATCGCCTTCGGCCTGTGGCTTCTGTCTTTTGCACTCCAAAGTTACCTGACAGATCATGATGGGCAGTGAGGACCATGTCTACATCTCTCCCTGTGATCACAATTTGATGGAGATGAGTAACGGTGATGGGATCCACGGTACTGCGATACAGCAACCCTTTCTTCACAAAGAACTGTTTTCGCTGTCTCCACAGACAAAGTAATTGAGGGTCAGCATCGCCTCTGAGAATTCTCCCGGGAGTTTTTCTCGTGATTAGTAATTCCAAAAATTCTGCAATTACTCGACTTTCCATCTGTACTTTTAACCATCTCGTTTCCTCTTGCGGAGAGTCTGGACTGTCTTACTGAGACTGAAATATATATGAAGATTTAAAAATACCCCAACAGTGTATACTGGTGTACGCTTCGAATACATTACCCTTTTTCTACTTTTTAGATTCTTGTCTAATCCATACTGAGGCTGTGAGCGTCTTTGTCGGACTCTGGAAATATACACGGAGATTTTTAATGTTTAAACTATGCTATATATACCTGTTATCCGGTGATACTGTACCCTTTTTCAACTTTCTACAATCTTGTCGAATCCATTCTGGGCCTGAGACCGTCTGAGTCTGCCTCCTGATATATAGACATAGATTTTTAATGTGTAAACTATGCGATATATACCTGTTATCCGGTGATACTGTACCCTTTCTCAACTTTCTACAATCTTGTTGAATCCATACTGGGCCTGAGACCGTCTGAGTCTGCCTCCTGATTAGAGATGAGCAGTGTTAGAGTCGAACTGTTCGCCAAGTTCAAATTCGAGCTGTTTTGGGCGGTGCTCGAGCCGTTTGTCGAACTCGAACACTTTGCTTAAAATTCGGCTCTCTGAGGTTCCATTCGAGAACGGTTCGTTCACCAAAAGCGTAACTTTATTTTCACATTAATAATGGTTTTCAATGTTAATAGACAGTTTCATGGCATAGTAGCGGTGTCTGGTAGCCAGCGGTGTAGTGCACCTGTCAGGGAGCTACACCATGTGTGTTTCTAATAATTTTTTACCGCATCTTGTCCAGAAAATCCTTTTGGGCCTTGTAGCACTGTCTGCTACTCAGCAGAGGAGCCCACCCGTGAACCTAGCTATGCCGCCTGTTTATGAAAGAACCAGTTTTTGACTGCATTTAGCCCAGTTAATACTTTGGGCCTAGTAACTGTGTCTGCTACTCAGCAGAGGAGCCCTCCCGTGAACCAAGCTGTGCCGCCTGTTTTTGTAAGAACCATTTTTTAACTCCATTTAGCCTAGTGAATACTTTGGGCCTTGTCCCTGTGTCTACTGCTCAGCAGAGGAGCCCACCCGTGAACCTAGCTATGCCGCCTATTTATGTAAGCACTGTCTGCTACTCAGCAGAGTTGCCCACCCGTGAACCAAGCTATGCCACCTGTTTATGTAAGAACTATGTGCTACTCAGCAGAGGAGCCCAGCTGTTAAGCAAACTACAGCACCTGTGGTTTGGACACTTAATTTTTTCACATTCTTTCTGGAATGCCGGTTAGGTCGAATTCCGGTTGACCTGCACTTACTGGGAAATCCTCGTTCGTGGGGAAGAATTGGAATCCCAGATCCCCATCACTAACGGGGTTCAGGGGGTTATCCGCACCTGTAAGCGACACACGCTGGTCCTTTCAGTGTAGCCCGCGTGCAGCCCCAGACAAGTAAGGGCATGACAGACCTTTTATTGATTGATCATCCCTCTAGTAAGCTGGACTCGGACAGCGGGGGCATGCCGGAGTCTCGTGCGTTAACGGAATTAAGCTGACAAATTGCTAGCACAACTAAAAACGGCCATGCACCACCACCCACAGAATCGAGAAAGCTTGCAATCTGTCCATCCTTCCCGTGGCTGGCATGGTTGAGGTTGCCCGTGTGGAGTCCAATTAAGCCGCAGGCTCCACTCCTGGTGGTGCCCTTCTGGACATTCCTTTAAGGTTCAGCTTTGCAACCATACTGCCCCCGGAAACCAAACACTTTGCCTTCATGGACGCTGTTCGGAGGGTCGTGGGAATAACGCCGCCCGATCGGCAGTTGGCATAATTTATGGTGGGAAGTCCGACGGTATATGATCGTCATCGATTTTAGAATTTTTTTTATTTTAGATTTTTATTCCAGCCTTTCTTGACTTTATAAGGGCATGACATGCCTATATCTGTGTCTCCTCCTCCCCTCCTCCTTTTACTCCTCCACCTCTTTTCTATCTGTAGTTGCCCTTTTCCATATGTTATTTGTGTCTTCTGAGCATTTTGTCTGCTCTGGTGTTGTGAGTTCATTTTTCCCTTCACCATTGAGGTCTGATGAACTCCCTCCTCTTGTGAAGGAAGGTAGTGAGGCTGATTACCAAACACATGGGCAGCTAGATGATGACTGGGTGGCTGGAATTGAGGACTGGATATAAGGCTGCCGACGCCCTTCTTCCTGGCTGGTGATTTTCCTGCTGGATTCTAGGAGACCAGTCTGATTCCTGCATCTCAAAGCTAAGTTTTCTGCTCTTCTTTGTACTCTTCAGCTTTGTTTTTGTTTTTGCCTTGCTTTTTGGGAGTTCTGCCATCCCCGGCCGGGGGTGAGCTGAACTCCATTTTTGTCTCTGATCTGTTGATATTTTGCTCTGTCTTCAGAATATACCTGAGTGCTGATATAGTCTTTTGAAGCCTAGCGACTTCAGGTCCTGTTTTTCCTATCAGTCAGTTGGCTCATTTTGATAGGGTTTTTTGCGGATGGCAGACAGCAGCTTTCCTATCCTGTCCTATGTAGTTAGCTTGGGCCCCATCATTTGCTCAACCTATCTTTCTATCTGTGTTAGTGTTTTCATCTTGCTTCACATCATTATATGTTGGGGGCTGCCTATTGCTTTGGGGTCTGCTCTGGGGCAGTTTAGTTTTTCCCCTTTCTGTCTTTAGGCTATATAGTTCTCCGGCTGTGATCGAGGGGTCTAGGGCACCGTAGGAACCCCCCACGGCTACTGCTAGTTGTTGTGGATAGGTTCAGGGGTCTGCAATCCGATAGCTGCCAACCTCTCTGGTTTTTCTGGACTTAGCTGGTATTTTGTTTTTTCCTCCTTCGGTGACTCATCATAACAGAATCACCAGCCATACCGCAGATCCTAGGGTACTCAATAGCAGGAGAGAATTGTAAAAAATAAAAAGTGTCAGAATTTTTTTTTTTTTCTGTGTGCATATTTTTTCCTCTATATCTCTGAGGCCGTAGGGGGAATTTTTCTCTCAATGGAGATGAAGCAATTGTCTGATCGTGTGGAGCAGCTCGCTGCTGAAGTGCGGGGAATTTCCGCCTATCTTGCTCATTCACATGCTGCTGAACCAAAGATTCCTACTCCTGATGTATTTTTGGGGGATCGGTCTAAATTCTTGAATTTCAAGAATAATTGTAAATTATTTTTTGCCTTGAAGCCTAACTCGTCAGGGAACTCCGCGCAGCAGGTTAAAATTGTCATCTCTTTGCTGCGCGGCGATCCCCAGGATTGGGCGTTTTCTTTGAAACCTGATGATCCTATTCTGAATAATGTGAACACATTTTTTCAAGCCTTGGGGTTGTTGTATGATGAACCTAATGCTATTGATCAGGCTGAAAAGACCCTGTTGGCATTAAGCCAGGGTCGGAATTCGGCAGAGTTGTACTGTCAAAAATTCCGAAAGTGGGCGGTCCTTACTACCTGGAATGATGGTGCCTTGGCAGCCCTCTTTCGGAAGGGTTTATCAGAAACTGTAAAAGATACTATGGTGGGATTTCCTGTTCCTTCTGGTCTTGACGATTCTATGTCATTAGCCATTCAGGTGGATCGGCGTTTACGTGAACGCAAAACTACACGAGAGATGTTACCACCTGTTGAACAAATGTCTGAACCTATGCAATGTGATAGAGTTTTGTCTAGGGCGCAACGTCAGGAGTTCAGAAGGCGTAATAAGCTGTATTTTTTTTGTGGAGATGCCTCGCATATTATTTCTGTCTGCCCTAAACGAGAGAAACGTTGTGCACACACGTTTTCTGTGGGTGGTGTTCAACCTAAGTTTCTTCTGGCAATTACTCTGATCTGCTCCCTGTCCACATTTTCCGCCAAGGCTTTTGTGGATTCAGGAGCAGCTCTGAACCTGATGGACTTGGATTTTTCTAAACGTTGTGGATTTCCTATGACACCTCTGCGGACGCCTATCCCTTTGAGGGGTATTGATGCTGCTCCTTTAGCGAAGAATAAACCTCAGTTTTGGACCCAGGTGGTAGTGCGGGTCGCCCCAGACCATCAAGAAAATTGCAGATTTTTGGTGTTGCATGGTCTGCATGATGCCGTTGTTCTGGGGTTTCCCTGGTTGCAAATTCATAATCCAGTTTTGGATTGGAAATCTGTGTCTGTGGTGAGTTGGGGTTGTCGGTGTGCCTTTAGTGAGGCTCCGGTTTTTTCCACCTCTCCTCAGTCGCATGATGTTCCTGACTATTTGGCGGACTTTTATGATGTATTTAGTGAGAATGAGTCTGCATCTTTGCCTCCTCATAGAAGTTATGACTGTGCAATTGAGCTGAACCCGGGGTGTAAATTCCCCAAGGGTCGGCTTTTCAATTTATCTGTACCCGAGCACGAGGCTATGCGATCCTATATTAAGGAGGCATTGGAGAAGGGTCATATTAGACCATCCTCTTCACCCTTAGGTGCTGTTTTTTTTTTCGTGGCTAAAAAGGATGGTTCATTAAGGCCTTGTATTGACTATTGTGCCCTCAACAAAATTACTGTTAAATATCAGTATCCGTTACCCCTGATTTCTGATCTATTCTCCAGAGTTAAAGGCGCTTGCTGGTTTACCAAGCTTGACCTCAGGGGGGATTATAATCTTATTCGCATTAAGCATGGGGATGAATGGAAGACGGCGTTTAATACTCCGGAGGGACATTTTGAGTACCTGGTGATGCCTTTTGGGCTCACTAATGCCCCTTCTGTCTTCCAGTGCTTCATGAACGATATATTCCGAGACTTTGTGGATAAATTTTTGATCATCTATCTGGATGATATTTTGATCTTCTCCAAGAATTGGGACTCTCATGTGGAACATGTTCGGACTGTGTTCCGGATTTTGAGGGAGAATTCCCTGTATGTCAAGGGATCGAAATGCCTTTTTGGGGTACAGAGGATTTCATTTTTGGGATTTATTTTGTCTCCGTCAACTATTGAAATGGACCCGACCAAGGTACAGGCAATTTATGATTGGGTTCAGCCCACTTCTTTGAAGGCCCTCCAGAAGTTTTTGGGTTTTGCTAATTTTTATCGGAAATTTATAGCTAATTTTTCTGGTATTGCCAAACCATTGACGGATTTGACTAAGAAGGGTGCTGATGTGCTGAATTGGTCTCCGGAGGCTGTTTCTTCCTTTCAGGAGCTGAAGCGAAGATTAACTTCTGCTCCGGTTTTGCGGCAACCTGATGTCTCACTCCCGTTTCAGGTGGAGGTGGAGGCTTCTGAGATTGGTGCAGGAGCGGTGTTGTCCCAAAAAGATCCTGTGACATCTAAAATGAATCCTTGTGCTTTCTTTTCCCGAAAGTTCTCCCCATCCGAACGTAACTATGATGTGGGGAATCGGGAACTGTTGGCCATGAAATGGGCATTTGAGGAGTGGAGACATTGGTTGGAGGGAGCCAAACACCAAGTCGTGGTCCTTACTGACCACAAGAATTTAATTTACCTGGAGTCGGCCAAGCGCTTGAATCCTAGACAGGCTAGGTGGGCCTTGTTTTTCACACGTTTTGATTTTGTGGTCTCTTTTCTTCCGGGCACTAAGAATGTCAAGGCAAACGCCCTCTCTAGGAGTTTCTTTGCTGATTCTCCTGTTGTGACTAAGCCTGCTACCATCTTAGGCGAGGGAGTAGTTCTTTCTGCCATCTCGCCCGATTTGAGACGTGCTCTGGAAGAGTTTCAGGGGGACAAACCTGAGCGTTGTCCCAGTGGAAAGTTGTATGTTCCTGACCAGTGGAGGAAGAGAGTGATGTCTGAAGTTCATTGCTCTGCATTGGCTGGTCTTCCAGGTATTTTTGGTACTAGAGATCTGGTGAGTCTGTCTTTTTGGTGGCCTGCCTTGTCTCGTGATGTCAGGAATTTTGTGCAGTCCTTTGGGACTTGCTCCCGGTCTAAACCTTGTTCTCGCTCTAGTGGCTTGTTGATGCCTTTGCCGGTGCCCAGGAGGCCATGGACCCATATTTCAATGGATTTTATCTCTGATATGCCTGTCTCTCAGAGAATGACTGTTATTTGGGTGATTTGTGATAGATTCTCTAAGATGGTCCATCTTGTACCACTCCCTAAGTTGCCATCTTCCTCTGAGTTGGTGTCCTTGTTTTTGCAACAGGTGGTTCGCTTGCACGGGATTCCTGAGAACATTGTATCTGACAGAGGAATTCAGTTTGTGTCTAGATTTTGGAGGACTTTCTGTTCCAAGCTGGGAATTCAGTTGTTTTTCTCCTCTGCGTTTCACCCTCAGACCAATGGGCAGACGGAGAGAATAAACCAGACTTTGGAGTCGTATTTGAGATGTTTTATTTCTGCCGATCAGGATGATTGGGTTTCATTTTTGCCCTTGGCCGAATTTGCTTTAAATAATAGAGCTAGTTCTGCCACTTTGATGTCACCTTTTTTTTGTAACTTTGGTTTTCACCCTCGATTTTCTTCAGGGCAGGTGGAGTCTTCTGCCTGCCCAGGTGTTGACACTGTGGTGGAGAGAATGCACCAGAGCTGGGACCAAGTAGTGGATAAGTTGTCTCTCTCCCAGGAAAAGGCCCAGCGGTTTTCCAACCGCCGTAGGACCGTTGGTCCCCAGTTTAAGGTGGGTGATATGGTTTGGTTGTCATCAAAAAATATCGCTATGAAGGTGGCTTCTCCTTGTCATGATCCAGGACGGGATTTCGCTTTGACCCGTCCTGGTTAGACTATGGGTTAATTGTGCTGCCTCTCTCTGGCAGCAGGAGGCTATTTAGTGCTCACTGGACCTGGGTCCGGTGTCAGTTATACTCCTGCCCTCGGCTGAGTTAAGTGACCTCTTGTATACGTGTGCCTTGTGCCTGATATCTTGCTTGCTTGTTCGGTTGTGATCTGGTTCTGTCCCTGTTACGAGTTCTGCCTGACCCTCTTGTACTGCGCTACCTCTCATGTATGACTCTCTGCTTGTGACCCGACTCCTCTCTGCTCGTCCACTTGGTACCACGTCGCCCTCTTGTGTATGACCTTTGGCTTTGTCTGACTACCCGTCTGTTTGTCCCTCCTGTACCTCATTTGCCCGTACTGCTGTGACCTCTGTTTTGCCTGACTCTGAGTTGTTTGTATGGTGTCCTGTCCTATCTGAATACAGGACGCTAAGCCCCGCCCCCTTGCAGTCACATGACCATAGGTCCCGTGCAGACTATTCAGTTTCAGTGTCCGCAGGTCCTATGCATCTTTACTTTCCAGCGCTGACTGGATCCTGACACTATTAGCCTGAAGCACGCCTGGTCACCTCTGCTGCCCGCTCCCCAGGTAACTCGTAGCACTGCTTCTGTACTCAGGACATCAGCACTGGCTCTATGAGCTAGTGCAGTGCGGTGTCTCTGACATAACTGACCCATACCATTTTTTTTTCTCTGCTCCCATTCACCTGTGTGTGTGATGGATCCTGTGCACACTCTTTCTGAGCAGGTTAAGCATCTGACGCAGATGTCTCAGAAACTCTTTGGAGAACAAAGAGTCCTGGCTCAGTCTCAGCAGCTAATCGCCGACACTGTGCAGGGGGTTCTTTCATGGGGGGCTCGGGATGTTACATTAATTTCCCCTGAGTCTCCAGTGAAGTTACCAGATACCTTTTCTGGAGATAAAAATGACTTCAGAGTTTTCAAGGAGGGCTGTAAGCTTTTTTTTTCCTTAAGACCACACTCTTCTGGGGATGAAAGTCAGAGAGTGGGGGTCATTATGTCTCTGTTAAGGGGAGCCCCCCAAGCTTGGGCCTTCTCCCTTCCTACCACGGCCCCTGAGCGTATGACTGTGGATGCATTTTTTGAGGCCCTGGGGCATATTTATGATGAGCCTGATCGGGTGCGTATGGCTGAGCACAGGCTGATGAATGTTTGTCAGGGGAAACACTCAGCCGAGTGGTTTTGCTCAGAGTTCAGACGCTGGGCTGCTGAGGTCTGCTGGAACGACGCCGCTCTCCGGGGGTTGTTCCGTAGAGGCCTGTCTGAGCATCTGAAAGACGCCTTGGCTCTCCACCCCCCACCTGATGCCCTGGAGGAAGCTATGACACAGGCCGTCCGGTTGGATCGCAGGTTACGGGCAAGGGGAGTGATACAAACCGAGACATCATTATTCTCCCAAGGAAGGGGAGCCAGTTCTTCATTGAAAATCACGGCGATGGGAACCATCAACCTTAAGGAGGAAGAAAGGAGACAACGGCACGTGAGAAAATGCTGTGTTCACAGTGGCGAGTCTGGACATTGGAAAAAGGATTGCCCCTCCCGGCCACTAACCAGCAAGCGACTGAGCCCGGGTGATTATCGTGGAGGTCACCCAGGCTCTCAGGTACCCTTTTCTGCATTTTCTAAAATGTCATTTCAAGTGGAACTTTGTTGTGGGGGTGTCTCCACATCCACTTCTGCCTTCGTGGATTGCGGTTCATCATTGAACTTTATTGACTCTGACTTGGTGGCCAGGTGTAAGTTAGGGACAGTTAGGTTGGAAACTCCGATTCACCTTGTTGCTATTGACAAAACACCACTGGTTAAGAATGACATTGTGTTTTGTATGGAAGAGTTTCTCCTTAAAGTAAGTTCCTTACACCAGGAACGTATTTCATGTTTTGTAATGAACAACCTGCCTGCGGGACTGGTGTTGGGGTTCCCCTGGTTACAGCTGCATAATCCTGTGATTAATTGGGAATCTCGGGATATTGTTAAATGGGGTCCCTATTGCTCTGAGAAATGTCTTGTTTCTGTGTCTGTGTCGTCCGTGGGTCTAGAAGGCATTCCGGAGTGCCTGATAGATTATACTGACGTTTTCTCCGAAAAAGAGGCTGAGGTTTTACCACCACACCGCCCATTTGATTGTGCCATTGACCTGGTTCCAGGTGCTAAATTGCCCAAAGCCCGCCTGTATAACCTCTCGGGTCCGGAACGGGCTGCGATGAAGGAATATATTTCCGAGAGCCTCAGTAAGGGACATATTCGTCCTTCTGTTTCTCCTGTGGCGGCAGGGTTCTTTTTTGTAAAAAAAAAAAGACGGTGGTTTGCGCCCATGCCTCGATTTTCGTGAGTTAAATAAAATAACTGTGAGGAATACTTATCCCCTTCCACTTATTCCTGATTTATACAATCAGTTGTCCGGAGCTAAGTGGTTTTCGAAATTAGATCTACGGGGAGCGTATAACCTTATCCGAGTCCGGGACGGAGATGAATGGAAGACCGCTTTTCTCACTACTGAAGGGTTGTTTGAAAATTTGGTCATGCCCTTCGGCCTGACCAACGCTCCAGCGGTCTTCCAAAATTTCATAAATCATGTGTTCTCCGATTTGATTGGACGTTTTATGGTGGTGTATTTGGATGACATTTTAATCTACTCGCCTGATAAACAGACTCACATTGGTCATGTTCGGGCAGTTCTCCAAAGGCTCAGGGAAAACTGTCTGTTTGCTAAACTTGAAAAATGTTTATTTTTTGTTCAGGAACTGTCCTTTCTGGGGTTCATCGTGTCTGCTGAAGGGTATCGCATGGATCCTAATAAGGTGCAGGCCATTCTCGAGTGGGTTCAACAGTGTGATTTGAAGGGTCTGCAACGTTTCCTAGGGTTCGCTAATTATTATCGGAAATTCATAAGGGGGTTCTCACAGGTGGTTAAACCCCTCACAGACATGACTCAAAAGGGGGCCGATATCAAGAATTGGTCAACCGCAGCGGTAGCGGCATTTCAGTTTTTGAAAAAATGTTTCATGTCGGCCCCGGTTCTTATCCAACCGGACCCCTCTGAACCATTTATTGTTGAGGTAGACGCCTCAGAGGTGGGGGTGGGGGCGGTATTGTCCCAGGGACCCGCCACTTTGACCAATTTAAGACCTTGCGCCTTTTTCTCAAAGAAGTTCTCCCCTGCGGAGAGAAACTATGATGTGGGGAATCGGGAACTTCTGGCCGTAAAATTGGCTTTTGCAGAATGGAGGCATTTTTTGGAGGGGGCTGTTCATCCTATAACGGTAATCACGGACCACAAAAACCTAGCTTACATTGAGTCAGCTAAAAGGTTGACTCCCAGACAGGCTAGATGGTCACTTTTTTTTTCCCGATTCAACTTCTCGATCACTTTTCGACCAGGATCCAAGAATATCAGAGCGGATGCATTGTCACGCAGTCTTGATCCGGTGTCCCCCCCCGGAACCTCCGTCCTCCATTCTTCAGCCTGGGGTGGTGGTGGCAGAGGTTTCTAATGTGTTGGAACGGGAGATTCGAGAAGCCCAGGCTCTTGCACCTCCAGCTAAGCCATTGGATAAACTTTTTGTGCCAGCTCAGTTTCGTCTCAAGGTCCTCCAGGAGTTCCATGACTCAGTTCTGGGTGGACATCCAGGGATCTCAGCGACCCGGAAGGCCATTGCTAGAATATTCTGGTGGTCTTCTTTAGCCTCTGATGTTGGGGAGTATGTGTCTGCGTGTGAGGTTTGTGCCCGTGCGAAAACTCCCCATAACCGGCCGGCCGGGGAATTGGTACCACTGCCAATTCCTGAGAGACCATGGACTCATCTGTCCATGGATTTCATCACCAACCTTCCCCCTTCCAAGGGTAATACCGTGGTCTGGGTCGTAGTGGACAGGTTTAGTAAGCAGGCACATTTTGTACCTTTGGCAGCTCTACCTAATGCGGAAACATTGTCCAGATTGTTTGTGGAGCATGTGGTGCGGTTGCATGGGGTACCCCTGAATGTGGTGTCTGATAGGGGAGTGCAATTTGTGTCCAGATTTTGGAGAGCTTTTTGTAGGAGGTTGGGTATTGGTCTGTCCTTTTCATCCGCCTACCATCCAGAGACTAATAGGCAGACTGAGCGGACCAATCAGTCTCTGGAGCAAATTCTGCGTTGTTTGACCTCAGCCCGACAGGATGATTGGTGTTCTGTGTTACCATTGGCTGAGTTTGCATTTAACAACCGCACTAACCAGTCTACGGGTACATCTCCTTTTTTTTGCAATTATGGGTTTCATCCTCATTTTGGAGAATTTTCCCGCTTGAATTCTGGGTGTCCTGGGGCGGACGAGACGATCCAGCGGTTGGGGGAGGTATGGCGGGAGGTCCAGAATAACATTACGAAGGCCCAGGACAAATTTAAATTTTTTGCGGACAAAAAACGATCCGTGGGTCCAGTGTTTCAGGTCAGAGATAAGGTATGGTTATCCACCAAAAATATAAGGCTCAAGGTCCCCTCTGCGAAGCTTGGACCCAAGTTTATAGGTCCCTATGTAATTACCGAAGCAGTTAACCCGGTGGCTTTTCGGTTGAGTCTTCCGCCATCTCTAAGGATCCCTAATGTTTTCCATAAGGCCCTTTTGAAACCTGTGAGGTCCAGTGGGGAGGGATCATCATCTTCCCCGACAATGGTTCTGGTAGATGGGCAGGCTGAGTACGAGGTGGAACGAATTGTCGACTCCAGGTTGGTCCGTCGCGCCCTTCAGTATCTGATACATTGGAAGGGCTATGGTCCTGAGGAACGCTCGTGGGTTCCTGCTCGATCAGTTCATGCGGATCGGTTGATCCGAGCCTTTCACGCCAAGTACCCTGAGAGACCTGGGGGTCCGGTGGCCCCCCCATTGAGAGGAGGGTACTGTCATGATCCAGGACGGGATTTCGCTTTGACCCATCCTGGTTAGACTATGGGTTAATTGTGCTGCCTCTCTCTGGCAGCAGGAGGCTATTTAGGGCTCATTGGACCTGGGTCCGGTGTCAGTTATACTCCTGCCCTCGACTGAGTTAAGTGACCTCTTGTATACGTGTGCCTTGTGCCTGATATCTTGCTTGCTTGTTCGGTTGTGATCTGGTTCTGTCCCTGTTACGAGTTCTGCCTGACCCTCTTGTACTGCGCTACCTCTCGTGTATGACTCTCTGCTTTTGACCCGACTCCTCTCTGCTCGTCCCCTTGGTACCACGTCGCCCTCTTGTGTATGACCTTTGGCTCTGTCTGACTACCCGTCTGTTTGTCCCTCTGTACCTCGTTTGCCCGTACTGCTGTGACCTCTGTTTTGCCTGACTCTGAGTTGTTTGTATGGTGTCCTGTCCTATCTGAATACAGGACGCTAAGCCCTGCCCCCTTGCAGTCACATGACCATAGATCCCGTGCAGACTATTCAGTTTCAGTGTCCGCAGGTCCTATGCATCTTTACTTTCCAGCACTGACTGGATCCTGACACTATTAGCCTGAAGCACGCCTGGTCACCTCTGCTGCCCTGCTCCCCAGGTAACTCGTAGCACTGCTTCTGTACTCAGGACACGTGCACTGGCTCTATGAGCAAGTGCAGTGCGGTGTCTCTGACACTCCTAAGTTTAAGCCTAGATTTATTGGACCTTACAAGATTTTGGAGATTATTAATCCGGTCTCTTTTCGGTTGGCTCTTCCTGTTACATTTAAAATTCATAATGTGTTTCATAAGTCCTTGTTGAAGAGGTTTGTTGAACCAGTAGTTCCTGTGGTGCCACCTCCTGACCCTATATTGGTTGAAGGTAACATGGAATATGAGGTAGAGAAGATACTGGATTCCCGTCTGGCTAGACGGAGACTCCAGTATTTGGTTAAGTGGAAGGGTTATGGTCAGGAGGATAATTCCTGGGTCTCTGCCTCTGATATTCATGCCGAAAGATTGGTGCGTGCCTTTCATCGGGCTCACCCGGATCGCCCTGGTGGCATGGATGAGGGTTCGGTGACCCCTCCTCAAGGGGGAGGTACTGTTGTGAGTTCATTTTTCCCTTCACCATTGAGGTCTGATGAACTCCCTCCTCTTGTGAAGGAAGGTAGTGAGGCTGATTACCAAACACATGGGCATCTAGATGATGACTGGGTGGCTGGAATTGAGGACTGGATATAAGGCTGCCGACGCCCTTCTTCCTGGCTGGTGATTTTCCTGCTGGATTCTAGGAGACCAGTCTGATTCCTGCATCTCAAAGCTAAGTTTTCTGCTCTTCTTTGTGCTCTTCAGTTTTGTTTTTGTTTTTGCCTTGTTTTTTGGGAGTTCTGCCATCCCTGGCCGGGGGTGAGCTGAACTCCATTTTTGTCTCTGATCTGTTGATATTTTGCTCTGTCTTCAGAATATACCTGAGTGCTGATATAGTCTTTTGAAGCCTAGCGACTTCAGGTCCTGTTTTTCCTATCAGTCGGTTGGCTCATTTTGATAGGGTTTTTGCGGATGGCAGACAGCAGCTTTCCTATCCTGTCCTATGTAGTTAGCTTGGGCCTCATCATTTGCTCAACCTATCTTTCTATCTGTGTTAGTGTTTTCATCTTGCTTCACCGTCATATGTTGGGGGGCTGCCTATTGCTTTGGGGTCTGCTCTGGGGCAGTTTAGTTTTTCCCCTTTCTGTCTTTAGGCTATATAGTTCTCCGGCTGTGATAGAGGGGTCTAGGGCACCGTAGGAACCCCCCACGGCTACTGCTAGTTGTTGTGGATAGGTTCAGGGGTCTGCAATCCCATAGTTGCCAACCTCTCTGGTTTTTCTGGACTTAGCTGGTATTTTGTTTTTTCCTCCTTCGGTGACTCATCATAACACTCTGGGACACCTTTTAAGGTGTTTTGTATGTGTGTTTGTATGTGTTTGTGTTTGCCAGCCATTGTTTTCAATGGGGTTCGACGGTGTTCGTTGAACGTTCGACGAACATTCGACGAACTTGCCTCCTGTTCGACGAACCGAACCGAACTCGAACAATATCGGGGTGGCTCAACACTACTCCTGAATATATAGACATACATTTTTAATGTTTAAACTATGCTATATATACCTGGTATCTGGTGATACTGTACCCTTTCTGCCAGAAAGTCCTCCTCCACCCACCACTCTAAGTGTATCATTGACACCTGGAACATTGGCCCACATGTGTGATTATTTCTTGCGGATCTTCTTTTTATATTGTGGTGTGATCCATCCTGAGCGTGTGAGAGTCTGTGGGTTGCTCCTGCAATTTATATGTAGATTTAAAAATTACCCCAACACTGTATACAGCTCTACTCTTGTGATACATTACCCATTTACTGCTTTTTATATTCTGCTCTAATCCAAACTGACCAAGTGAGAGTCTGTTTCTGACTCTGGAAATAAATACTGAGATTGACAATGACCCCTACACTATATACAGCTGTACGCTTCAGATCCATTACCGTTTTACGGCTTTTTATATTGTGTTGTAATCCATACTGAGCCTGGGAGCGTCTGTGTCTGCCTCCTGAAATATATACGGAGATTTAGAATGTTTAAACTATACTATATATACCTGCTATCTGATGATACTGTACCCTTTCTCTACTTTTTCTATTCTTGTCTAATCCATACTGAGCCTGTGAGCGTCTCTGTGTGACTCATGAAATATATATGGAGAGTTACAATTATCCTTTGAAAGTATACCGCTGTACGCTTCTGATACAGTACCATATATCTGATGTTATTTTGGGTACATTTTCTCCAAAATTTGGAAGCATGGTGGAAGAGGCCACGGCCGTGGGGGGACCAGCTGGTACTGATGGTGGTGGTGCATCTACTGGTAGTGGCAAAAGCACAATAGCAGCTAAGGCAGGAGGTGTGGAGCCTGCATCATGGTCTGGCTCTGGAAGGCCTGGAAGACTACCTTTTCTGGGAGTAGGTTAAGTGCTTTTAAAGCCGAAGCATCAGGAACTGGTTTTGGCTTACATTGCCGAAACAGACTCCAGCTAATATGCCCTCTTCTGAAGTTTCAAAAAATGCCAGCACTGAGTCATCAAGTGCTGGCTCTTGGTCAGGAAGAACCCCTTTCCTTGTGTCCTTCACCCCCACCAAAAGTGAATGATGCAGCAGGCCACACTTCACATTAGTCCATGTAGCTCTTTCTCACATACCATGCCTGGGTTATCAAGTCAAATTGTGAATTCCCCAGTCCAAGATGAATCTGACATGGAGTGTGGGTCGTCAGCCAGGGCAGTGGGGTTAATCGGTACCGGGCCGGTGTCTCAGAGGGATGTGTCACGGTGGTGGTGACCCGGTCCGTGGCCCTGGGTGTCCATGCAAAGGGGTGAATAATGTTTATAGGTGAATAATACATGACGCCACCTGTGGTTTCTGATCAGATTGACCAGCGCTGCAGTGTCGCTTCTCTGGGACAGATGTTGTGCAGCTAAGATGTAGAAGCCCTGCACAGGTAAGGCCGTAGTCGCAGGGCAGATGAAAGAGTTGGTAGATGGTGTGCCAGGCACAGGAGAAAGATGACAGACACAGTCGTGCAGTTCCTTTACCTGTACTTGGTAAGTGCCGTCCAGGACCCAGAATACAGATGGAGAAGGAGTTGGTCAGCCTGGAAGCAAATTAGGAATTCTCTCTCTGCAGATAGGTAGTGTGGCCTCCGTTCTAGCGCTTATCTGAGGTACTCGCAGCACTGAGTTCACTGAAGTTCCCCCTGTTGACTGTTTTGGAACTTTCTCGTATGGCAGGCAGCCGTAGCCTTTTCCTTCTGGCTCACACACGTCGCTGCTGGGGCCTCCGAGCCTTAGTTGGGAACAGAGCATTTACAGCTGCTACTTCCTCCGGTTTCTGCTGCCGGACCGTCAGTGTCCCTACAAACTCGGAAACCGGAATCCGGACCATGCGCTCCAGCTAGGACTGAGCTTTAACTCTGCTCATCCTCCAGCTCCCCTTCTCACGTCCACACACTTCCCCTTCCCTTCACAGACTGCCCTATCTTCCCTCCTCCAGACGACAGAGAGCAGCTCCTCAGCAGTCAGGTTCATAGCTCTCCCTGCTGGCCTGGAGTGGGAACTGTGTTGTGTGTTGGTTTAACTGCTAGAGAGATCCTTCCTTGCTCCCAAGCATGACATCACACTCCCTAGGAGGAAGGTAAAGCCACTGTGGCGACCGTACTCCTGGGGGCGCCACAAGTGCACTGATGCCCAGCCACTGCTAGATGATTCTGCTGGTACATTGACCCAGACCACTACATTCCCCTCGCACTCTACACAGCCAGAATCTGACCCTGATGAAACTCAGGTTCCCCTTCCCGCATACTATACCACCTTACACGGTGACAAAGAGGAAGGTGCAGATGAAAGTGCAGGTTCGTTGAGCAGGTGGGGGGGCATACTCATGGGCGACGGCACTGGCACAGGGCCCCTCATAGTGCGCAAAAGTGTCTCTGCCGGTGGGAGGTCCCACCCGCCGTCAGACACACCGCGGTACTATGAGGGGCCCTGTGCCTGTGCCGTAACCAACGAGTGGGCCCCCCCCTGCTTGCTCAGGATCACAGTACTTGCAAAGTTGAAATACTTACCTCTCCCAGCTCCACTGCCGTGATGTCTTCCGCGTTTCCTGACTGACATTCTGGTCAGAGAGCGCGATGGCATCACATCTGTACGCCCTTTGCCTAAACAGTCCAAGTGCAGAGAGATGGAAGATGGGGACGACGAGGAGTCCAGAGTACAGGGATTCCCTAGCAAGGAGACTTATTTAATTGTTTTAAAGGTTGGGAGCAATTTTTGGGGAGCACTATACTCTGGAGAATGATATATGGGGCCCACCATACACTGGAGCATTCCAAAGGTGGACATCAGACACTGGAGCAGCATTTACAGGGCCCATTATACACTGGAGCATTAGAAATGGGGCCCATTATATATGGAGCATTATTCGGGCCCATAAGACACTGGAGCATCATCCAAGGGGCCCATCATATACTGGAGCATTGTAAATGGGGCAGATTATATATGGAGCATTATTTGGACAAATCGTACACTAGAGCATCATCCGTGAGGCCCATCATATGCTGGAGCTTTCCAAATGGGGGACATCAGACACTGGAGCAGCATTTACAGGGCCTATTATACACTGGAGCATTAGAAATGGGGCCCATTATATATGGAGCATTATTTGGACCCATAAGACAGTGGAGCTTCATCCATGAGGACCAGCATATACTGTAGCATTATGTGGAGCTCATCATATACTGTATTGAACATTATATGGGACCAATGATTCTGTATGGAGAAATATATGGGCCTCATTACTCTGTATGGCGCACTAGGTGGTGCCCATAATACTGTATGGAGGAATATACTGTCCGTTTTTGGAGCTATTGGAGAATTTAAAATGGATATCAGTCATGTGATGTAAGAAGTGAAGTATTTTTCATTGTACTATACCGCTATTTCTCTGCCGTATCAGAGGATCATGAATTGTGGCATGTCTTAAAGGAGCCCAGTGACACTCTTTGGCCCTGGGCCCACGAAAATCTGGAGCGAGCCCTACCCCCCCCACAACTTTAGCCAAATAACCCCCAGTTTTCAATGCCTAACTATTATTATAAAGTAAATTAAGGTTGACAAGCTTAAGTAATAAGAATTGATGTTTTTGGCATTAAAATGGGCACTGTAGGTGTGTTTACTGTCCTCCACTCCCTGCCGACTTTGCTTCCCCATTGACTTGCATTGGGTTTCATCTTTCAGTCGACCTTCGACTTTTCACGATAATCGTCCGATTGCGTTCGACCCGACTTTTGCGAAAGTCGGGTTTCATGAAACCCGGCTCGACCCGAAAAAAGGCAAAGTCGCTCATCTCTATTTTTGGCTTTGCCCGCAGTTGGGCAAAGCATGCTGTGTGTGCGCGAGGCAAGATTGCTTTGCGCACGCGCAAAATGTGGAGAACTACTCTAAATCCTGAAAATATCGTGGACATCGGCCACAGATGGGGTGGAGAAAAGAAGAAGAAACACCGCCCATCCAACCGGACACAGGGCATTTACATAGCCCGCAAATTTCCGGTGACAGATTCCCTTTAACGCTGCTCCTTACTCTCTTTTCATCCCATCCGCATAGACTTCAAAGGGCAGCTGTAATCTGATCCCTCAGTGAGCTGTCAACCCTTCTGCTTTCGATCCACCAGACAAATGTTAGCAGTTTTTCAGAATGATTGAGCTCTGCAGGCAGAAGGAGAAATGTCTAGTTTGTGGAGAAAGGAGTGGCGTGGAGAAAGAAGAATTCTCAGATAAGATATGATACAAAGGTTTTTTTTTTTATATTCACTTGTACTGTTGATCTATGCAAAGCTTGTATTCACCATTACCAATTGATCGAAAATAAAACTAGGAAAGTGACGTTTTATTAAAACATTAGGCAGGTCCGGGATATAATTCTGCGTAGACGTTTCTGAAAATCATGTGGGAGCAGAACGACAGCTGTCATAGGCAGTCAGACTCGAGAGGAGGCAGAGATGCTAGATTATTATCATTGCCTATCTAATCACGGAATATCAGGAGCTTTATGATTTCTATGTACAGGTTAGTAAGCAGCAATTCCCATTACCTCTGCTGTCCCCCCAATTAATATATCACTGTCAATAGCGACTGCAGCCCAATAGGATTTTTTGACAGAGGGAGAGCGCTCCCTCTGTCAGACCATCAGCACCCCTGCAGCGCTATCAAGGCTTACCGATGGGATGCTACAGCAGCAATAGCCTTTGGGTCTACCATTTACTAATACCTATTACTATCAGGGGCAGATTCCGGTAGCTTCCTCTCTATAAAGATGACATGATAAGGAATTGACACACTACTACCAACATCCAATAGAGAGAGGCACGATTACTAGCTGGAAGCCTGATGTTAACATACATGAAAGAACGGCGGAAACTATTCTGAACAGAAATCCCAAAATCAATGGACTAAATCCCACATAAAACATTTCCTCAAACAAGGTTAAAGTAATCCTTTGGGAACAAAAACACTGATCCTTGAAGCACGTTTCGCTGTGGTAACTGCTTAGTCAAGAGGCTTTTGTTTTACAATATTGGCTGTTTTAACAATTTTTTCTGGCAGCTAATATATTTTAGTGGGGCTTTGTACTGTATGATATGATACAATTTTTTTAATGTGAAAAAATAGATGCTTTCTTTGCTTTTTTAAAGTTTACAAACAAAATGACATACTAATATAATCATAAACTCCCATGTATCACAAAAAATGTAAATAATATTTCAATAACTGAGGACTATAATTTTCAAACCTACATGCACCTTAGTAACTTTAATGACTAAGCCAATTTTTTTTTAAATTCAGACCACTGTCATTTTATGGGGTAATAGCTCTGGAAGTACTGGCAGTATAACATGGATGAATGTGACATGCATCTCTATTCTCTTCATACAGGTAACCAGCTCTTTCAATCTCTGCTCTGAATCAATCTGTGTTTCTCCACTCCATTCAATGTCAGCAAGCAGTTAATCCTGAATGCTATATATGTGTTTTCAACTATGCAAGCTTATATCTGGTATATAGTTTTCAACTTACTCTGCTTGTCCCCTTATGTTGTGAGGGCAAGAAACTTTTCAAAGTGCTTTATGATCTATGTAGTGCTGGACATCTGTTTATTTGATCACAACATTTTATTGGGTCCTGCTGTCTCAATTTAGTTTGATTGATTACCGAGAAGAGAGAGAGCAAAAAAAAAAAGTTAAGTATTAGACTCCTATATATTCAGACATAGCTTGAGGAAGGCATTTATGCACATGTAATCGAAGTACATGTATCAAAGTACTGGCAGTTATAACATGGCAGTTAGACAGGGCAGGAGACAGGTAAGACATTTATATACATCTACTCCCTGTACATTTGGAATACAACAAATATATACCATATGCATTTGTGTCATTTATATCCTGGCCGCTGCATTCACACACATCCACTGCCCTGGCATTAACTCTATACACTCCATCCATATTGGCCCCTCGCTCCTTTACTCTCCTATGTATAGCACTCATGCTCTTTTCACATTGTTAAATTGCACAGATCCAGTCAGGCTCACCATTCAACATAAGAGACACTCTCACAAATCACTTAACCATCTGCTCACTCTTTCTATCCTCCTCCTAGTCGCAGGAGACATTGCTCCCAACCCTGGTCCCCCAGGTTATAGAAAGTCAAACCCCCCAACTGCTACACTCAGAAACCCCTCTAATCTTATTAATATTCCCTGCATGCCATCTGTCTCTCTTAATTGTGCACTTTGGAATTCTCGCTCAGTGTGTAACAAACTCTCCTTCACTCATGACTTTTTCCTTTCTAATTCTCTTAACCTCCTGGCTCTTACTGAAACCTGGATCCAGCAGTCAGACACTACCGCTGCTGCTGTTCTCTCATATGGTGGACTACATTTCTCTCATACCCCAAGATCAGACAATAGAGCAGGTGGAGGCATTGGTCTGCTTCTATCACCAAAATGTACCTTTCAGGTTATCCCTCAACTACCCTCACTAGTCTTCCCTTCTTTTGAGGTCCATGCCGTCAGACTCTACACCCCCTTCTCCATGCGAGTGGCGGTGGTGTATCGTCCTCCCTGCCCCTCCCATCAGTTCCTGGATCATTTTGCCACTTGGCTTCCACATTTTCTCTCCTGTAACATCCCTACCCTCATCATGGGAGATTTCAACATCCCCATTGCTCTTCCACTCTCCCCATCTGCTACTCACCTTTTATCTCTATCCTCCTCGTTTGGCCTTTCGCAGCTTACTAATTCTCCAACTCATGAAGACGGAAACTCCCTCGACTTGGTCTTCTCTCGGCTTTGTACAGTGGATGATTTTGCAAACTCCCCTCTCCCGCTTTCTGACCACAATCTTCTTTCATTCTCTATCAAGAACTGCCAGGCTGCTCAGGTCACCCCAACTGTCCATATTTATAGAAACATACAGGCCATTAACACCCAGAAACTTTTGAAGATCTTGCAGTCTTCATTGGCCCCTATCTCCTCCCTCTAATGTCCTGATTCTGCATTGAAGCATTACAATGAAACACTTCAAAGTGCCCTGGATGAATTTGCACCCCCTATAAATAGAACACCACAACACAGACGGCGACAACCCTGGCACACCCTGCAAACACGTTTCCTGCAGCAGTGCTCCAGGTGCGCCAAACGTCTGTGGAGAAAATCCAATCTACACGAAGATTTCATCCATTATAAGTTTATGCTTCGAACATACAACACTGCCCTTCACCTCTCCAAACAAACCTATTTCAACACCCTCATCACCTCACTGTCCAATAACCCAAAACGTCTCTTTGACACTTTTCATTCTCTACTCAACCCAAGAGTACAGGCCCCAACCACGGAGCTCCGAGCTGACAATCTGGCCAATTACTTCAAAGAAAAAATTGACCAGATTCAACAGGAAATTATCTCCCAATCACCTCATACCATGCACTGTCCTCCCTCCCTCACTGCATCTAGCTCACTCTCTGATTTTGAACCAGTCACAAAAGAAGTAAGCAGGCTCCTTGCATCTTCTCGCCCAACCACTTGCACCAGTGACCCATTTCCGTCACATCTCCACCAGTCCCTTTCCCCTGCTGTCACCCCTCACCTAACTAAAATATTTAACCTCTCTCTTCTGGTATCTTTCCCTCCTCATTTAAGCATGCCATCATACATCCACTACTTAAAAAACCATCCCTCGACCAATACTGCGCCGCTAACTATAGACCTGTCTCTAATCTTCCCTTCATCTCTAAACTCCTGGAACGCCTGGTCCACTCCCGTCTGATCCGCTATCTCTCTGATAACTCTCTTCTTGACCCTCTCCAATCCGGTTTCCGCTCTTTACACTCTACTGAAACTGCCCTCACTAAAGTCTCTAATGATCTGCTAACAGCTAAATCAAATGGTCATTACTCCATGCCAATTCTCTTGGATCTCTCTGCAGCATTCGACACTGTGGATCATCAGCTCCTCCTCACTATGCTCCGTTCCATTGGCCTCAATGACACCGTTCTCTCCTGGTTCTCCTCCTATCTCTCTGACCGCTCCTTTACTGTATCTTTTGCTGGCTCCTCCTCCTCTCACCTTCCCCTTACTGTTGGGGTTCCTCAAGGATCGGTTCTAGGCCCCCTCCTCTTCTCCTTGTACACTGCCCCTATTGGTCAAACAATCAGTAGATTTGCTTTCCAGTACCATCTCTATGCTGATGACACCCAATTATACGCTTCTTCTCCTGACATCACGCCAGCCTTTCTAGAAAACACCGGCGACTGTCTAAACACTGTGTCTAACATCATGTCCTCACTATATCTGAAACTGAACCTGTCAAAGACTGAACTCCTTGTGTTTCCTCCCTCTACTAATGTACCTATACCCGGCATTGCCAATTCTGTGTGTGGTTCCACTATTACTCCCCAGCAACATGCCCGCTGTCTTGGGATCATACTTGACTCTGAGCTTTCCTTCGCCCCCCACATTCGATCACTGGCTCGCTCTTGTCATCTGCACCTCAAAAACATCTCTAGAATTCGACCTTTTCTTACTTTTTACTTTGCAAAAACTCTTACTGTTTCTCTTATTCATTCTCATCTCGACTATTGTAACTCTCTTCTAATCGGTCTTCCTCTTACCAAACTCTCCCCTCTCCAATCTGTCTTGAATGCTGCAGCCGGGATCATATTCCTCACCAATCGTTACACCGATGCCTCTACCTTGTGCCAGTCATTACACTGGCTACCCATCCACTCCAGAATTCAGTATAAACTTATTACCCTCACCCACAAAGCCCTCCATGGCTCAGCACCACCCTACATCTACCTTGTTTCAGTATACCACCCTACCCGCGCCCTCCGTTCTGCTGATGACCTGAGGTTAGCATCCTCAATAATCAGAACCTCCCACTCCCGTCTGGAAGACTTTACACGTGCTGCGCCAATTCTTTGGAATGCACTTCCCAGGTCAATACGATTAGTCCCCAATCCCCACAATTTTAAGCGTGCCCTGAAAACGCATTTATTCAGACTGGCCTATCGCCTCAACATATTAACCTAATCTATCCCTGTGTGGCACAGCCAAAAGTTTTACCATAACCAGGTTCCCCGAATCATGTTCCCACATGCTTTATGCATCCATTAGCCCTCTGTGTCTGTACTGTTACACACTTAACATTATGGCTGGTCCATACAATCAGGGCAACTGTTACCACCCACCTTTCGTGTCTCCCTCTTTCCTCATAGACTGTAAGCTTGCGAGCAGGGCCCTCATTCCTCTTGGTATTTGTTATAATCTATGTGATTATTGTTATGCTGTAATGTCTATTGTCTGTACAAATCCCCTCTGAAATGTAAAGTGCTGCGGAATATGTCGGTGCTATAGAAATAAAATTTATTATTATATATATTATCTGGAACGCTTCAACAGATTCCACTGATTCTTAAACTGTTTTTTCGTGACTTATTGTACTTTATGATAGTGGTAAAATTTCTTCGATATGACTTGCGTTTATGTGTGAAAATTTGTCGAAAAATTAGAAAATTTTGCCATTTTTAAACTTTTAATTCTTATGCCCTTAAATCAGAGAGTCTTATCGCACAAAATAGTTAATAAATAACATTTCCCACATGTCTACTTTACATAAATACAATTTTTTAAACTTTTTTTTGTTTATTAGGAAGTTATAAGGGGTAAAAGTTGACCAGCAATTTCTCATTTTTTACAACAAAATTTACAAAACCATTTTTTTAGGGACCACCTCACATTTGAAGAGAGCTATATGACAGAAAATATCCAAAAGTGACACTGTTTTAAAAATTGCACCCTCCAAGGTGCTCAAAACCACATTCAATATGTTTATTAACCCTTCCGGTGATACACAGGAGCTAAAGCAATGTGGAAGGAAAAAATGAACATTTAATTTTATTTCACAAAAATTAAAGTTGGCTCCAAATTTGTTATTTTCACAGTGTTAACAGGAGAAAATGGACCCTAAAAATATGCAATTTCTCCTATATAGGGGGAACCACTCTTTGGGCTCATGGCAGAGCTCGAAAGGGAAGGAGCACTGTTTGACTTTTTGAGCGCAAAAACGGCTGTAATCGAGAGCAGACTCCATGTCATGTTTGGAGAGCCCCTGATGTGCTTAAACAGTGGAAACCCCTCACAAGTGACCCCATTTTGGAAACTAGACCCCTTAAGGAACTTATCTAGCTGTGTCATGAGCACCTTGAACCCCCAAAGTGCTTCACAGAAGTTTATAACTTAGAGCTGTGAAAATAAAAAAAAAATCACATTTTACCCACAAAAATGTACTTTTAGCCCCAATTTTTTTTATTTTTACAAGGGTAACAGGAGAAAATGGATGAAAAAATTTGTTGGGCAATTTCT
Organism: Dendrobates tinctorius; assembly: GCF_039654945.1. NCBI lineage: Eukaryota > Metazoa > Chordata > Amphibia > Anura > Dendrobatidae > Dendrobates > Dendrobates tinctorius. The sequence continues at coordinate 593,516 of NW_027361786.1, read as the reverse complement.
CCATAGTACGCCAATACCCCATATGTGGAGGAAAACCACTGTTTGGGCGCACGGCAGAGCTCGGAAAGGAAGGAGTGACATTTTGGAATGTAGATTATGATTGAGTGGTCTGCGGGCATCATGTCATGTCTGGAGATCCCCTGATGTGCGTAACAGTGAAAAACCCTCACAATTGACTCCATTTTGGAAACTCCACCCCTCAAGGATTTTATGCAGGTGTACAATGAGCATTTTGAACCCACAGGTGCTACACAGAATTTGAGAACATTAGGTTGTCATATTGAAAATTTTCATTTTTTTTCAAGAAAATGTTTTAGCCCCAAATTTGTAATTTTCGCCACGGATAATATGAAAAAACAGACACAATAATGTGTCGTGCAATTTGTCCTGAACGTGACTTTACCTCATATGTGATCAAAAACTTCTGCTTGGGCACATGGCAGGACTAGGAAAGGAAAGAGCGCTATTTGCCTGGGATAGATTGTGAATGCTGTGTCACATTTGAAGTGCCCCTGACATGTGAAAACAGCAGAACCCCCCACAAGTGACCCCATTTTGGAAACGAGACCTCTCAAGGAATTCTTCTAGGAGTGTAGTGAGTATTTTGAACCCATTGGCTTTTGGAGGACAGATTTTGTTGGAATAGTTTGCGGGTGGCATTTGCGGAGCCCCGAAGTTTCCAAAATAGCAGAAAACTCCCAAAAGTGACCCCATAGTAGAAACTGCACCTCTCAGTGAATTAATCTACGGCTGCAATGACCATGTTGTAACATCCATGCTGTGCTTTATTCTGGAGAATTGCATATCTGCCAGTCTAGTACCCATACAGTGTAGCGCCACATTGTGCCCAGCTTGTGCTTCTGGTGATACACCCCCTGTAAATTATGTGTCTTCTTTCCATTGCAATAATGCCAAACATGTGGCCTCTTACTGTGGTCTAGGCACAGTGGGGGCTCAGGAGGGTGTGGACATTTGGATTTGGTAGCGCAGAATTCACTGGATTTTATTTGAGGGGGCGGGAGCCGTCACTTTTCCAGTCTTTGTTATACCAGTAATGTGGGAACCCCCTATAGTACCACTGACAGATGACGGACCTGACTGGGGGCTGGTTTTGTGCGGGATAAATGAGGGTTTTTCATTGGTAACTTCTTGGTTTACATAACATTATTTGATCGCGTCCAGAAAAAGGCTGGCTCACATTCTTGTGTTCTACGCAGAGTACTTACTGTACATGGGACTTTCTGTGTAGATCCCCCAAAAAATGCAATTCAGATGAATCCCCCAATGGAACCGCCCACCATGAAGCAGATGGAGACACGTCGTACTCCGTTCGGCGGCTCTATTCTCTTATTCCTCAGCGCCGTTAAAAATCTGTGATGAGGAATAAGTACCCTTAATGACTGCCGTTAAAAGGCGTATCGGCGGGCATTAAGGGGTTAAAGAAAAGCTGTCAGCACGGTTTTACATATGTAAGTAGTAGTACAGCTGTATAGGTTCTCCTCCCCCAATTAAAATGATACTTTTATTAAAGCGATCCAGTGTGCCAGTAAGGAGGGATCTAGTGTAGAAGCAACAGGCCAGTCAGGCTGGAAATGCAGTGGGGGGCGTGTCAATGCACCTGGCGGTAATCTATGTGCACTGACACGCCCACTGTGCACTTCCTGCCTGATTTGCACATGCTTTCTGCACTAGATTTCTCATAATTGGCATTTTCAATCTGTACAAATAAGGTATCTTAGTTGGGATTTAATGTCCTGATTCTCTGCGATCTCCTATCAGCGAGCACTGTATGCCCTGCATATGTAATAGGCGAAACCCTGACTGTAGGGACAATGGTAATTCCCATACCATCATTTCTGCTGCTAATTTCACCCTGACAGCAGCTAATAAATTCATGGATTCACTTCAGTCGTTCCAAGTCAGTGGACAGCCAATAATGCTCATGTGCACTGGGGACGCCAAAGCATAGCCACAGAGGATGTGATTATAACTGGAAAAATTCTCAAGGCCCAACAATTCCTTATGTAACTCATGAGGATTTTACTGCAGATTTAGTTTTTTTTAATCCGCTGAAATTACACCCCCTGCGGAGGCTTCCATAATATTTTGTAATATCCATTTGCCGCAGATTAAAATCTTTTCATTGTAAAGAGTGAAATCCGCTGTAAAAATCTGCAGCATAAATTAATATGCTGCAGAATTAAAATCTGCACAACGTGGTAATTTATCCACAGCATGTGGGTAAGATTTCATAATTAAAAATAATAATAATAATAATAGTGTAATAATAATAAGAATGTAAAAAAAAAATAAGAATAATAATGTAAGAAAAAAATAATAATGTAAGAAAAAGCAATAATAATAATAATAATAATAATAATAATAATAATGCAAGAAAAAAAATAACCATAATAATGTAAGATAATAATAACAATAATATGAATGTAAAATAATAATAATGTAAGACAAAAATAACAATAATAATAATAATAAAAATAATGTGAGAAAAAAATAATTATAATAATGTAAGTAAAAATAAAACAATAATAATGTAAATAAAATAACAATAATAATGTAAGAAAAAAATAGCAATAATAGTAATGTAAAAAATATAATAATGTAAGAAAAATATAACAACAATAATGTAAGAAAAAATAACAACAATAATAATACCAATAATAATAATTTAAGAAAAAATAGCAATAATAACGTAAAAAAGTAAGAAAAAATAATAACAATAACAACAATAATAATGTAAGAAAAAAATAACAATAATAATAATAATGTAAAAAAATATAATAATGTAAGAAAAAATAATGTAAGCAAATAATAAAATAATATAAATGTAAGAAAATGATGATGATAATGTAAAAAAATAATTAAAAAAAACAGCGACAAGTTTTCTTGGTGATAAAAGAAATTAAAAAAAAATACACATTTATAATATCAATGCCGTGGGTAGAACAACTCATAAAATAGCACAATATATAACAAGGAAAACAGGCTGAATGAAATAATAACAAAAGTTAATCTATTTATCTAAACCAGGTCTATCAAAAAATGTGACTCTTCTTGCAAAAAAAGGGAAACAAGTCTTCATACAGCTATGGAAAAATAAAAAGTTTTATGGCTCCTGGAATATGACAACATAAAAGCTATTTTTATGCTATAGCATTTTCTATTATGTAAAAATTGTAAAACATAAAAAAAAAAAAAGAAAAAATACAAATTTGGTATCGCTGTAATCGCACTGACCCATGGAGTAAAAGTGACTTTTTTTATGCTTTATGGGAAATTGCAGAAATTTTAATTGCAAAAATAAAAATTATTGGATTTCCAGGGTTTTTATTGCCAACCTTATTATTCAGTAAGATGTATAAACTCCTAAAACTGCTATGTGAAAAAAAAAGTAGGAATGTGACAATGAAAAAGCGAATAACAAAAACTCCACTTTTAAGGGAATATGTCAGCGGGTTTAGCTATTTAACCCTTTCACGACTGCCAATGGTAAATAAACGTCGGTGCTTCCTGGGCGTTGTGCAGCGCTGACGTTTGTCTACGGTTGGCAGTCTTGCAGCAGTCGAGACCCCAACATACCTGCAAGCACCGGGACTCTGCTGCAGAATGCTAGCTGTGTGCTCTGATGTCATCATGACCTGATTGGTTCAGGTCCTGATGACGTCGTCGTTCTTCTAGCCTATGATGGCAATTAGTCGGAACGTTTGTTGTAGTAACAAACTTTCCCTAGGGGGATTTTTCACATCTTCCTGAGAGATCTTGGGTTAGAAGATCACTACATATTGTGAACTGCAGATCTTCCATTTAGCCTGTGTGTCTGTGTCCCATATTAAATGGATTTAGTGTCCTTTGGTGCTGAAGAAGTTAACGACCATTTCGATGCCGGTCAGAAACTTGCAGCTCCATTTTCAGCTGCTTCTGACCTGGTCATTACCTCTCCCTTTAAAATCTGGCCAGACGTTCTCTTCCTTGCCAGTGAAAGCTTTGCTTCCTAACTCCTTGGAGATGCTGTTGCTACTAAAGATTGAGTGCTGTTTTGGGGTGTATGCTTTCCTCAGTGTCCTAGTCCCATTTGGTTGGCACATTCCTATCCTTCCTTATATACCTCTTTACCTTTGGTGAGCATTTGTATGTTTGTTGCTTTCTGTTATCCCTGTTTTGTCTTTGTGTCCTGTTTACCTTTCATTTCTGTCCCATGCCTCCTGAGGTGGGGGAGCGGACAGGCCCGGTTTTAACAGGAGCATAGTAAGGTCGGAGATTCAGGCCTCTCCACCACCAAGAGTACCAACGGGATAGGGATAGTTAGGGTCCCAGTTCCTGGGACAGTTTGAGGCCTCCCTACCTAAGACGGTCACAGTGTTACAATTCCTCCTCTGATCTTCTGTCAGTGAGCGATCGGAGGAGAAACATTGTGCCAAGTGCTGAAGACAAGAGCTTTGTCAGTGAGCAAACTTGTCATAAAGTATAAACATAAATCAATAGATTCCCTCATTTTCCAGTTAGTCCCATCAATTTATTAGTTAGGATACAGGGTTAGATAGGGTAGGTGTTTACACTATGTTCCAAATTATTATACAAATTGTTTTTAAGTGTCATAGCATTTTTCTTTTGTTTTTTTAATGAAACCCATTGATGGTATTGTGTCTCAGGGTTCTTTGGATCACTGAAATCAATCTCAGATACCTGTGATAATTAGTTTGCCATGTGAGCCCAATAAAAGGAAAACTGGATGTTCCACACTATTGAGCAGGCAACAGTTTTCAAGTAACATGGGAAAGAAAAAGGACCTCTCTGCTGCCGAAAAGCATCAAATAGTGCAATGCCTCGGTCAAGGGATGAAAACATTAGATATTTCCCAAAAACTTAAGCGTGATCACCGTACTGTTAAGAGATTTGTGGCTGATTCTGAGCACAGACGTCTTCGTGCTGATAAAGGCAGAATGAGGAAGGTTTCTGCCAGGCAAGTTCATCGGATTAAGAGAGCAGCTGCTAAAAATCCATTACAAACCAGCAAACAGATATTTAAAGCTGCTGGTGCTTTTGGAGTCCCTCAAACCTCATGGTGTAGGATCCTTCAAAGGCTTGCTGTGGTGCATAATCCTACTATTCGGCCACCCCTAAATAGTGTTCACAAGCAGAAACGGTTGCAGTGGGCCCAGACATACATGAAGACTAATTTTCAAACAGTCTTGTTTACTAATGAGGGTCGAACAACCCTGGATGGAGAAGTGGATGGTTGGTGGATGGCCACCATGTCACAACAAGGCTGCGACGTCAGCAAGGAGGTGGAGGAGTGATGTTTTGGGCCAGAATCATGGGGAAACATCTGGTAGGGCCTATTAAGGTTCCTGAAGGTGTGAAAATGACCTCTGCAAAGTATATAGAGTTTCTGACTGACAGCTGTCTTCCATGGTATAAAAAGCAGAAATGTGCCTTCAGGAGCAAAATCCTCTTCATGCATGACACTGCACCATATCATGCTGTAAAGAATACCTCTGAGTCATTGACTGCTATGGGCATAAAAGGAGATAAACTCATAGTGTGGCCACCATCTTCCCCTGACCTCAACCCTGTAGAGAACCTTTGGAGTATCATCAAGCAAAAGATCTATGAGGGTGGGAGGCAGTTCACATCCAAACAGCAGCTCTGGGAGGCTATTCTGACTTCATGCAAAGAAATACAAGCAGAAACTCTCCAAAAACTCCCAAGTTCAATGGATGCAAGAATTGTGAAGGTGATATCAAAGAAGGGTTCCTATGATAGCATGTAACTTGGCCTGTTAGGATGTTTTGGAGTTAAATAGCTTTTTTGTTTAATGAATGTGACCTCCTAATGCTGCAAATTCCACAAACGAGCATTTTCAGTTCTGTAAAACATATCAAATGTTTAGAAATTCTACTGTGCGTAATAATTTGGAACAGTGCATTTTGAGTTTTTATTCATTTTGGAGATTATACTGTTATTATTGGGAGGTTTCTTCAATAAAATTCGATGCATACTCTAACCGGTGATGACTTTTATTAGACTGACTGTCATTTGCACCGGCCACTTAGGAAAATCAGAGAAAAATATCATTTCCATAATAATTTGGAACACAGTGTAGTATAGTATAACGTGACTAGATAAATTATATATATATATATATATATATATATATATATATACATGCAGGAGAGGGAGGACTGGGAGCTTGCATCGCATCCAAATGAAAACCACTTTGGGCTGAGTTCATTGATCCACAGGTGGGTGCATGAATACGCTGGTGAGCACAGCAGATGTCCACAAGAAGAAAGTTCGTTCAGCACACCGGCATAAATGAAAAAAACTTTATTAGGCTAATATGCCATATTAAAATGCAAAAAACACCTGACGCGTTTCCGGTGCACAAAGGCACCCTTAGTCATATATATAAATTATGAATAATCTATTTAAACTTTAAAATAAATGGTTATGATTAGGGAGGATCGCAATTGTTTTATCTATAGTTCCATCAATTATTTGATTCATCAATTAGTTACGTTAATGAACTTGTTAACTTTTCTACTGAAATATACAATACTATATACATAATTTGATAGGAACCTTTTTTGGTCTAAAAGTTGAGTTTTTAAAAATGATGCAGATGTCGCATAACATGTGGGAAATGTAATTTATTAACTATTTTGTGGGACATAACTCTCTGGTATACGGGCATAAAAATTCAAAGTTTGAAAACTGCAAAATAATCTCCAAATTTCTGATATTTTCACAAATGCCAAAAATATTGTCCTAAATTTACCACTAACATGAACTACAATGTGTCATGAAAAAAATAATCTCATAATCAGTGGGATTCATTAAAGTGTCCCAGAGTGATTACCTCATAAAATGACAGTGGTCAGAATTGAAAAATTTGGCATGGTCAGGAAGGTGAAAGCAGGCTCTGGGTCAAAAGGGTTAATCTGAGAGCAGCATATTGCAGGGCAACAATGATTCCAGGGATGTGGCACTTATTAGGCTTTGTGCTGTAGCTTTAATATAATCATTGTTTTATCAGATGGAGATTAACACTGCAGGACCAGGTGTCACATGCAGGCTAGTCCAGTTAAAAGGAAACTGTCACCCCATTTTTCGAGTATCAGCTGCCAGCACTGCCATCAGGGGCTTATCTACAGCATTCTGTAATGCTGTAGATAAGCCCCCCGATGTAACCTGAAAGATAAGAAAAAAGAGTTAAGGGCCCCGTCACACATAGCGACTCACCAGCGATCCCGACAACGATATCAACTTGTCAGGATCACTGGTGAGTTGCTACATGATTGCTGGTGAGCTGTCAGACAGCTTCACCAGCGATCAGCACCAGCGACGCCGAGCGCCCGGCGTCGCTGTGCACGTTAGTTACCAGCGCCTGATGCAGGGAGCTGGTAACTAAGGTACACATTGGGTTTCTAAGTGACGCGCACTGCTTAGAAACCCGATGTGTACCTTAGTTACCAGCGCGCTGATCGCTGGTCTCCCGCCTGTCACACGCAGCGATGCGTGCTGGCCAGCGGGAGACCAGCGATCAAAGAAATGTCCAGGGCATTCCAACAATGATCAGCGATACCGGCAGGGGGGCCGGTCGCTGGTCAGTGTCACACACAGCGATCTCGCTGGTGAGATCGTGGGTCGCCCTCCCAGGGCTGTGGGGTACTCAGTACCGGGCGGGTACCAGTGGGAGGTGTCACAGCAGCGGTGACCCGGAACGTGGCCTTGGGCGCCCAAGTAATAGGAAAATGTGAATGGTGGAATGTAGTTAGATGAATAGTTTGTGACGCCACCTGTGGTGCTCGGCAAGGGAGGTGTTAAGCCGACGCTGCATGCAGATCCGCTGGGACTGATGGTACGGTGCAGCAAAGATGTAAAAGCTCCCCACAGGTGAAGCTATAGTCCCAGGGCAGTGTAGATGTGGTTGGCACGGGGATGTAGCAGTGCCGGAAAGGTAGGAAGCAGACAAGACACAGCGGGGTGCAATTTCTGTACCTTTACTTGATAACTGCAGTCCAGGGACCTGATTACAGATGGTACCGGAGCAGGCTAGCCTGGAAGCAACTCAGGGATTCTCTCTCAGCAGATGGGTTGTGCAGTCTCCTTACTAGCGCTTATTGGAATGAAGTACTCCCAATACTGAGTTACACTGAAGTTCCTCCGGACAGATGTTCTCAAGAACCTCACTTGCACAGAAGACAGCTGTAGCCTATCTCGGGGATTCCTCTCTCCTGAGTCCCGGCTCACTATCCAAGCTGCTGTTGTGCCCTCAAGTCTTAGATGGGAGTAGGGCATTTACAGCCTCCTACTCCTCTGGTGTCTGTTGCAGGACCGTTAGTATCCGTACAACCGTGGAGACCAGGCTCCAGTTCATGCGCTCTCTCCAGAGATGAGCTCTTCCTCTCAGCTCTATCTCAGCGCTCCTTCCACACGTCTGCTCACTTCACCCTCCGCAGACTAACTACTCACCACCCCTTCCTCTTGGCCCTCAGAGAGCATTCCTCCCCTTAATCCCAGTTCAGAGTTCCCCCTGCTGGCCTGGAGTGGAACTGTGTTGCATGCATAGATTGACTGCGAGAGAGACCCATCATTGCCTCCAAGCCTGGCATTACCCTCCCCTGGAGGAAGGCAAAGCCACTGTGGCGACCATACCCCTGGGGGCGCCACAATCGCTGTTGCGTCACAAAAATTGTGACTCAGCAGCGATCTCGCTAGCGAGATCGCTATGTGTGTCGGGGGCTTAAGATTATATTCACCCCGGCGTTCGGTCCAGTCTGATGGGTGTCGCCGTCCTGTCCGGCGCCTCCCATCTTCATACGATGATGTCCTCCTCCTTCAGCTCCTGCGCAGGCGTACTTTATCTGTCCTGTTGAGGGCAGAGCAGAGTACTGCAGGGCGCAGGCAGTGGACCTCTCAGACCTTTCCTGGTACCTGCGCACTGTAGTACTTTACTCTGCCCTCAATAGGACAGATAAAGCACGCCTGCGCAGGAGCCGAGGGAGAAGCAAGGAGGACGACATCATTGTATGAAGATGGGAGGCGCCGGACCACGCCCCACGGTGAATATAATCTAACTCGTTTTTCTTCTCTTTCAGGTTACATCGGGGGCTTATCTACAGCATTACAGAATGCTGTAGATAAGCCCCTGATGGCGGTGGCCGCATCTTATAGGCTGAAAATGGGGTGACAGATTCCCTTTAATCTGTGTAACCCTACCTCTACCACTGATTGGCAGCTTTCTGTCAATGCACAGTGTACACATTAAACTACCAATCAGTTTGTATATACATACACACATACAAACACAAACTATACAAATATATACAAGACTAAACTAAACACCCCACACTCAAGCCCACCATTCCCAACCCCCGCACTGACCTGAGAACTGGTCCTGCGTCTCATGCCTCAGTCCATGTCCAACGTCCATAGGCCAGATCAGGCAGTGCCAGTGTTTTCCTCAAACACCCCAGTGTCCCATAGTCCCACAATATAAATCCACCTCCCCCTTTTTCCCACCACCCAACCTAACACCTACACCCAAATAAAGATCCCTATATACAATATATACAGAAAAAAAATCCACTACAATAACCGCAAACAAAGCCCAGGTTCGGCGCCTGCAGCCCTACATCACTGTATACCGATCACAAAACAAAAATTACAGTGTCAGCAGCAGCCCACCACCAGGAAAGGAGATGACCAGACTAGGGCACACTAAAAGAAAAGCCCCTCCATAGGAGAGCGGCCCTATGTGTGCCCAGTCTGGAGGAAAGAGGAGACTCTTAAAGAAGAAGTTACAGGTCTGTGAGAGCCAGAAATCTTGATTGCTTGTTTCTGACCAAATACTTATTTTCCACCATAATATGCAAATAAAATGAAAAAAAAACAGACAATGTGATTTTCTGGATTTTTTTTTCTCAGTTTGTCTCCCATAGTTGAGGTCTACCTATGATGTAAATTACAGACGCCTCTCATCTTTTTAAGTGGTGGAACTTGCACTATTGCTGACTGACTAAATACTTTTTTTCCCCACTGTATATGGGTGAGATTATACACAGCTCAGCATTCTGTTCCCTGCTAGATCTTCAGCAGAGAAAACAGGGATTTTATCAAACTGCAGCAAGCAGCCCATTAAGTGACACATCGCTGGAATCATAGAATCGTAGCGTTGGAAGGGACCTCCTGGGCCATCTGGTCCAACCCCCTGCTCAAAGCAGGAGTCACTAAGGCTACTTTCACACATCAGGTTTTCGGCGTCAGGCGCGATCCGGCGTCGTGCCGGAACGCCGGATCCGGCAACTGTTTCGTAAAACCGGATGTGACGGATCCGGTTTTCTGCCGGATCCATCTTTTTCTTGACAGACAAAACCGGATCCGTCTCATCCGGTTCATCCGTTTTTCTATCCGTTTTTCGACGGATTACGCCGGATCCGGTTTTTAAAATTGACCCTTGTGGCCTTCCGAACGGGATTGGCTACTGGAAAACTATATATAGCATGTTCCTACAGCCCTTCTTTGACAGGTTGTCGAGGAGAAAGTGCAGGTTGGAGAGAAGAGCAAGTTACTGGCGAAGATGGATGTTGTCATTGGAAATATTTTGAAGAATTTGGCGGATTTTACAGCGGAGGCGAATCGTTTGAGGGTGATTGTTCTGGAGAAGGAGAGAGCGAGACAGCAGCGCATCAGGCATCGTAGACGACGTTTGTGGATCCACCCCATCACAGCCAAGAGAATGACGCGTGGGGTCTATTCTACACTATGCATGGACCTTCGACGAAACCCGGATAAATTTTTTGGATATGTTCGGATGAAAATGGAGAATTTTGATTACTTGGTGGAGCGCATTGCACACCTCATAAGAAAAGCGGACACCTATTGCCGCTTCTCTGTTTCACCCGCAGAGCGTCTGATGGTGACTTTAAGGTAAGCCACGTTTATTGGATATGCTCGCATCAGAGCACACTTTCACTGCAATCTTGTTGGTGGTAGTTTGTATCTCCAAGTGTTATAGCTGAGTTTTGGTATGTAATGCTGTGATTTAAAACTAATTGATTGTTTGTTAATTCCCCACAGATTTCTTGCAACTGGAGAATCCCTTTCGTCACTGCATTTCCAGTACAGACTCGGGATTTCCACCATATCTGGAATAGTGAAGTACACAAGCCGTGCACTGTGGGACTCCTTAGCTGAAGAGTTTTTACCAGAGCCCACAACAGAGAGGTGGATTGAAATTGCTGACAAGTTTCAACAGATATGTCAGTTTCCAAACTGCTTGGGCGCTGTGGACGGGAAACATATCCGCATTGTAAAGCCAGCTGGATCGGGATCGGAATATTTCAATTACAAGAAATATTTTTCAATTGTCCTCATGGCCATCGCTGACGCGGAATACAAATTTATTGCGGTTGATATTGGGGCCTATGGCTGCTCCAATGACTCTCAAGTTTTCAAACTGTCTGCCATGGGGCGTAAACTGTATGGAAACACCTTCCAGTTCCCACCACCTAGACCGCTGCCGCAAACATCTGGTCCACCTATGCCATTTGTCTGTGTAGGGGATGAAGCCTTCCAGCTGTCAGAACACCTTTTGTGACCGTACTCTAGCAGAGGATTGACAAGACCAAAACGCATTTTTAATTACCGCCTCACAAGAGCAAGAAGAATGGTTGAATGTACCTTTGGTATTCTGACAGCCAAATGGCGGGTCCTATTGACTGCGATCAACCTCAAGACAGAAACTGTGGACGAGGTGATCAAAGCGTGCGTGGTACTCCACAATTTTGTTATCTGCAAGGAACCCATTTCCATTGAGGACACCTCTGAAGAAACCACCTTGCAAGATTACCATGACATTACCACTAGAAGTTCTGTGACGGTTTCAGTAATGAGGGACAATTTTGCACTATACTTTATGTCACCTCAAGGCAGAGTACACTGGCAGGATGACAGAGTGTGAAAGATTTGTGCCCAACCAAACTTGTGTACCTTCTGTACCAACAGTATATACCTTTGCCAACCAAAGTTGGCTATCTTGTCATGGTCTCTATTTTTAGCTTTAGGCCACAGGTGTGTACCTGGTTGTGTTTTATGCAAAGTATTTCACCTTTTAACAAAAGTTGTGTACATTGTTAGGAAATCACCAACAATAAACACAACTTTTTAGGTGAAATACTTTGCTTCAAACACAACCAGGAACACAACTGTGGCAAAAAGCTAAAATTTACCCACAGTTATATACCTAGTTTTGAATACCATTTCACCTTTTAAATACCCTGTATTTAACCTTTTTCGCCGCAGAAAGAAATGACAGACAACCAGTGTAAAATAATTTAACTTTTATTGAAAAATGTTTTTTTTAGTAAACTTTTTTAAAATTTTAATAAACTTGTTTAATAAAACTTTGAAACTATAAAACTGAAACCATAAAACTGGTCATTTTTATTTAAATACACACATTATAAATCTGTGTAGTGTGTGGTGGAAATACTGCTGTAGGGGCTGCGGGACACTTCGACACTGGGAGTGTGGAGAGAGGACTGGGATCGTGGTGGGGAAGGAACAGTTAGAGGTGAAGGTGTGGAAAAAACTACAGAATGGGTGGACATGTGGGAAGCAGAAGAGGTGGTGGGTGGTGGAGTGGAGGGTTGGGCAGGGACTGTAGGAGCAGATGATGTTGATGGCAAGTTGTATGGGGAAGGAGTTTGGTACGGGGCAGGTTGCTGGAAGTGGGGAGATGTCTGGTACGGGGCAGGTTGCTGGAAGTGGGGAGATGTCTGGTACGGGGCAGGTTGCTGGAAGTGGGGAGATGTCTGGTACGGGGCAGGTTGCTGGAAGTGGGGAGATGTCTGGTACTGGGGAGGTTGCTGGTACTGGGGAGTTTGCAGGTACTGGGGAGGTTGCTGGTACTGGGGAGGTTGCTGGTACTGGGGAGGTTGCTGGTGCTGGGGAGGTTGCTGGTGCTGGGGAGGTGGATGGTGCTGGGGAGGTGGATGGTGCTGGGGAAGTGGATGGTGCTGGGGAGGTGGATGGTATGTAATAGGAGGGGGAGGATGGAAAGTGGCTGGAGGGGGTGTAGATGTAATAGGAGGGGGAGGATGGAAAGTGGCTGGAGGGGGTGTAGATGTAATAGGAGGGGGAGGATGGAAAGTGGCTGGAGGGGGTGCAGGTGGAGGAACTACTGTGGTGGGAGGAGGAGGTTGGGAGGTAACTTGCTGGAGAGCAGCGTGGCATGAATGCATTACATGCATCTGCTGGGCAGGAGAGAGCGTTTCCATGCGCTCCACAACAGACCTGAAAAAGGTGTGGTTTGGCGAAGATCTTGCTTCTGAATGCATGGTTTGCAGAAGTGTCTTCACCTCCAGAATGCTGGAGTTGATCTGCTGATAGCCTGCGGAGATTTGCTCTGACAAGACTTTTAGACAGTTCTGGAAAGATGCATTCAGATGCAAGAACTCTGGCGCATAAGTCTTTTCCTGACCCCTCTGCCGCTGCCGCCCAGTACCCGCAGGTGTACTAGAGGTGGCAGGGGCAGAAGGGTTGGGTAAAGGGAAAGCGATCTCCTCACCAGCAGCTTCATGTAATGTAGGCGGCCACGATGCTCCTGTGCTGGTGGATGGGACAGATGGGTCGAATGTGTGGGAAGGCTGGGAAGGTGCAGATGTACCGGGGCGGTCGAAGTGTCCCTCGGTGCCGGTCTCCTCAGGGATCGCCTCAGAAGGGTCCAATCGTGCAGGCTCCCGAGTGCTGCTCACCGTGCTGTGGAATAAAGAGAAAAAAAAACAATTAAAATACTGACATGGTATGGCCCTGGCTGAAAAAAAAATTTACATCTAACATTTGTTTTCACATGTGGTGAGTAATATTTACCTTCTGGTGACCATTGTTTCCCGGAGGAACGACAGGGCTTCTGCGTACTTGTACTTGCTCCTGCGTCCTCCAGATCCACTCGGGGCCCGCATCTCTTTATTGAACTCCTTCTTGAAACGATCCCTCACAGACCGCCACCGATTCACAATTCTGTTCCCTGAAACGAGAAAGGAGTGGTTAGTATACAACATCAGTGTTTCCCAAACTCCAGTCCTCATGGTCCCCAGGGGTCATGTTTTCAGGATTTCCATAGTAAATAGAAATCCTGAACACATGATCCGTGGGGACCACGAGGACTGGAGTTCGGGAAACACTGGTTTACATCAAGCAACCGGTACTGTATATACTTACGCTCTGTAATCTGGGCCCGAACATTGAGGTCCTCCCAGCGGCCCACAAGGAGCGAACAGATTTCCTCCCAGAGTCGTCGGGTAACGATAAGGTCAGCGTGGCGGCGGTCAGGCATATTCCAGAGCGGCTCCCTTTCTCTGACGAGATCGATGAGGCGGTCCACATCAATCCCTCCATCGTCAGAGTCGGCTGCTGCTGCATCTATTGGGCGGCTGTTGAATAAAGAGAAACAAAGGGCCAATGAATATCTTGATATTCAATAGCCCTAGTTTGGAGGAATGGGGGATTTGATAATTACCATCTCTCATCTGCTGCTGGCCTCCCCTCCTCAGCATGTTGCATTTGCTGCTCCATTTGGGGTGGTTGTGGTGCTGATGGTGCTGCAGTGGTCTCCTGCCTTCTCCTGCTTCGCTTGGTTGCTTTCTTGGGTGGCATGTTGGGTGTGGCTGTGGGTCCCACTGTCTTGCTTTTATATATGTCTTGTGGGCAGAGCTACTGAGCATGCTCAGACCAAAAAACCGGATCCGGCGCATTGCGGCGCTCATAGGCTTTCATTGTGTGAAAAAGCCGGACGCGCCGGATCTGGCGTGTCCGGCTTTTTCGCCGGAGACAAAAAACGTTACAGTAGCCGTTTTTTCCAGACGCCGGATCGCGACACATTGCCGGATCCGGCGAAAACCGGATGAAACGCATGGCCATCCGGCGCGATCCGGCGCAAATGCAAGTCAATGGGGGGGAAACCGGATCCGGCATTGCATTTCGCCGGATCCGGTTTCTGTCAAAAGCGCCGGATCGCGCCTGACGGCAAAAACCTGATGTGTGAAAGAGGCCTAAATCATCCCAGACAGATGTCTGTCCAGCCTCTGTTTGAAGACTTCTATTGAATATAATCTTTATGCTTTTAACCCCTTTCTGACATCCGACGTACTATCCCGTCCATGGTACCCGGGCCCGTATGACCGTGGACGGGATAGTTCGTCGGGCCCTTTAATGCGATACCGCGACTAAAGTCACGGTGATCGCATTAAAATTCCGACGCCATCTCACCTTAGAAAAGATGGCGTCGGCATCCCGGGCTGCGATCCCGCCCCCCCGGCATCCAGAGCGCTGTGATTGGCTGTTCAGAATTGAACAGCCAATCGCAGCGTTTCTCATTGTTTCAGCCAATCAGCTTGGCTGAAACGATGTCCTAGGCTGGGATCGAGTATGAGTAAAAAGCACCCGGATTGGCGCGATCGCCGATCTGATCGATCGCGCCAATCGCAGTGCACAGCGGCGCTATATCGCCGCTGTGCCCTGCCAGTACCGGCCGGATCGGTGCTATATTAGCACCGATCCTAGGCTGGAGCCTGATGCAGGCCCAGCAGGGCCTGCAGGAGTTGGCTGGCGCAATCGATTAGATCGGCGATCGCGCCAACCACAGGGCACAGCTGCGGTCAGCATGTGACCGCTCTGTGCCCTGCTGGTGACCTGGGCATGACCTGCCTAGTAATCGGAGCTGTGAGCTCCGATTCTAGGCAGTTGCCATGGTCACCAGGCAGATCAGGGATTGGTGGGATCGATGTAATCATTCGATCCCACCAATGACTGGTCACAGCAGCGATGTGACCGCTCTGTGACCGGCCCCCT
This sequence comes from Dendrobates tinctorius, assembly GCF_039654945.1. Classification (NCBI taxonomy): domain Eukaryota; kingdom Metazoa; phylum Chordata; class Amphibia; order Anura; family Dendrobatidae; genus Dendrobates; species Dendrobates tinctorius. The sequence continues at coordinate 577,643 of NW_027361786.1, read as the reverse complement.
GACCTGTCTGACCTGTCTGCAGGGGTCCTCACTCTAGATGAGGATTCCTGCAGAGAGGTCGGACGCAGCAAGAGCTCCTGTGCTGGGTATTGTGGTGCCACAGCTTGTAGCATCACAATCCCTGCAGAAGAAAGAAGAAGAAAGAAAACTACAATTGTAAGTGTTAGAATCATAGAATCATAGAATCATAGAATCATAGAATCGTAGAGTTGGAAGGGACCTCCTGGGCCATCTGGTCCAACCCCCTGCTCAAAGCAGGATTCGCTAAATCATCCCAGTCAGATGTCTGTCCAGCCTCTGTTTGAAGACTTCCATTGAAGGAGAACTCACCACTTCTCGTGGCAGCCTGTTCCACTCATTGATCACTCTAACTGTCAAAAAGTTTTTTCTAATATCTAATCTGTGTCTCCTCCCATTCAGTTTCATCCCATTGCTTCTAGTCTTTCCTTGTGCAAATGAGAATAAAGTTGATCCTTCTACAATGTGACAGCCCTTTAGATATTTGTAGACAGCTATTAAGTCTCCTCTCAGTCTTCTCTTTTGCAAACTAAACATTCCCAAATCCTGCAACCTTTCCTCATAAGACAGGGTTTGCAGACCGGTCACCATTCTGGTCGCTCTTTTCTGAACTTGCTCCAGTTTGTTGATGTCTTTTTTAAAATGTGGTGCCCAAAACTGGACACAATATTCCAGATGAGGTCTGACCAAAGAGGAGTAGAGGGAAATAATGACTTCACGTGATCTAGACTGTATGCTTCTGTTAATACATCCTAGAATTGCATTTGCCTTTTTTGCTGCTGCATCACACTGTTGACTCATATTCAGTCTGTGATCTATTAGTATACCCAAGTCTTTTTCACATGTGCTGTCACTTAGCCCTATTCCTCCCATTCTATACATGCTTTTTCCATTTTTATTGCCCAGATGTAGTACTTTGCATTTCTCCCTGTTAAAAACCATTCTGTTAGTTGCTGCCCACTTCTCCAGTTTATTTAAATATTTTTGAATCCTCTCTCTCTCTTCTCTAGTATTAGCTATCCCTCCTAGCTTTGTGTCATCAGCAAATTTAATCAGTTTACCCTCAATTCCTTCATCTAAATCGTTGATAAAGATGTTGAACAATACAGGGCCCAGGACAGAGCCCTGTGGTACCCCACTTGAGACATTCTTCCAACTGGATGTGCAGCCATTTACGACCACTCTTTGGGTCCGATCACTAAGCCAGTTATGAATCCACCTAACAGTTGCCTTGTCCATTCCATACTTAATCATTTTTTCAATAAGGATTGTATGAGAGACTTTGTCAAATGCTTTGCTGAAGTCAAGATATACTATATCTACAGCATTTCCTTGATCCACCCAATCAGTGATACCGTCATAGAAGGAAATTAAGTTAGTCTGACATGACTTATTAGTTACAAACCCATGCTGACTCTGTTTAATCACTTCATTCTTATCCAGGTATTGACATACATGTTGTTTAATAATTTGTTCAAAGATCTTTCCTGGTATAGAAGTCAGACTCACCGGCCTATAGTTACCTGGGTCCACCTTCTTCCCCTTTTTGAAGATAGGAACAACATTTGCTCTTCTCCAGTCTTCTGGCACTTCTCCTGTTCTCCAAGAATTTTCAAAGATTATAGAGAGGGGTTCAAACATTTCTTCTGCTATCTCCTTCAGTACTCTGGGGTGTAATTCATCTGGACCTGGAGACTTGAATTCATTTAGGCTAGCTAAGTGTTTCCTCACTATCTTTCTGTTTATAGATATCCTGGATTCTTCTATTCCCTTAATAGGACAGTGAATAACAGTTGATGTTACATTTCCTTTCTGAGAGAAAACAGATGCAAATTGTTAATTGATCCCTGATCCCCTGCCCAATCTATCTTCACCCCCCAATCTATCTTCATCCCCCCTCTTACCCCCTTCACCCCCCTTTTACCCCCCTCCACCCCACTTTTGCGCCACCTCCGTGCACAGCCGGCGAGCGTTGATCGGTGACGCAGTTCACTGATCAACACTCGAGCTCACTTTTTTTTCCTTAGCCCCCTTTGCGCCACTTCCGTACACACAGCCCGCAGCCGCAAAAGTTGGATAAGTGACACACGTCACTTATCCAAGGTTGTGCCTGCCGTTTTTCATTTTTTTCACCCCCCTTTGTGCCACCTAACTACAACCCTAACTGTTGATCCCTGCCCAATCTCTCTTCATCCACCCCAATCCCCCCATCCCCCTTCCCCCTATTTTTACCCCCCTCCACCCCACTTTTGCGCCACCTCCGTGTGCAGCTGCCGAGCGTTGATTGGTGACGCAGTTCACCGATCAACACTGGAGCTCGCTTTTTTTCCTTAGCCCCCTTTGCGCCACTTCCGTGCACACATCCCGCAGCCGCAAAAGTTGGGTAAGTGACACACGTCACTTATCCAAGCTTGTGCCTGCCGTTTTTCATTTTTTTACCCCCCTTTGCGCCACCTAACTACAACCCTAACTGTTGATCCCTGCCCAATCTCTCTTCATCCACCCCAATCCCCCCATCCCCCTTCTCCCTATTTTTACCCCCCTCCACCCCACTTTTGCGCCACCTCCGTGCGCAGCCGCCGAGCGTTGATTGGTGATGCAGTTCACCGATCAACACTCGAGCTCGCTTCTTTTTCCTTAGCCCCTCCGTACACACATCCCGCAGCTGCAAAACTTGGATAAGTGACACAGTTCACTTATTAGAGTTTGTGCCTGCCGTTTTCCTTTTTTTTTTTTTCCACCCCCCCCCCCCTTGCGCCACCCCGTGCGCACATCCAGCAGCCTAGTTTTGATAAGTGACACTTATCAGCTAGGGCCTGCTGTTTTTGACTTTTTTCCACAGCATTTTCTTTACAGAAAGTTTACACCAATCACTCCCCCCCCTCACGTACACATACAGTTTTCAATAAAGTGTACACCCAAGCACCATATTTACACAAAAATGTCATCAAATTCATCCCAACAGCGCTATACAATGGAGGAGGCATATGCTATACTTGCCTCCAACACTGATAGCGATTTGGATGACGATCCGACTTTTCTTTATTTTTCGGATTCTTCATCCTCTTCTTCTTCCTCTTCCCCCTCCTCATCTTCCTCCTCGGGTCCTGCAGAACCGCCACACAGACGCTCCAGGACAGAAGATGAGGCAGCGCCCACCATGCCCGCAGCTGACCCAGTGCTCCCCTTATGGACTTCGCCCCCTGAAAATCACGAGCCACTGATTCCTGATTTTGTGGCAGAATCAGGAATCAAGTTTGACACCACCGGCCTCACAGAAATTGACTTTTTCAAAGTCTTTTTCTCTGAGGATTTTGTTAACCTCATGGTGGAGCAAACTAATTTGTACGCTCGTCAATTTTTGGAGCAAAACCCGCGTTCAACATTTTCAAACTGGTCTCCTGTAGACGCAGTTGAAATGACACAGTTTTGGGGCCTGGTCCTCCATATGGGGATACTGAAGAAGCCGGAAATTCGGCAATATTGGAGTGTTGATATTTTATACAACACTCCAGTGTTCCGAATGGTCATGGCCCGGACGCGTTTTGAGGCCATCCACAAGTTTCTGCATTATACTGATAATGCAGAGTGTCCCGAACGAGATGACCCCAACTTTGACCGTCTGTTCAAAGTTCGGCCGGTCATCGAACACTTCAACAAAAAGTTTGCTGAAGTGTACGTGCCCAAAAGGGACATCTGCGTGGATGAGTCCTTGGTTCACTTCAAAGGAAGGCTGCGATTCCGTCAATACCTGCCCAGTAAGAGGGCCAGGTATGGAATCAAACTCTATAAGTTGTGTGAGAGTACCTCAGGGTACACCCACAAGTTTAGAGTTTACGAAGGGAAGGACACCCGGATTGAACCCCCTGAGTGTCCTCCTTTCCTGGGAGTGAGTGGGAAAATTGTGTGGGATTTGGTGCACCCACTGCTGGATAAAGGTTATCACCTCTACACTGATAACTTTTAAACCAGCATCCCACTCTACAAATCCCTCTCTGAGCGACGTACCGCAGCCTGCGGTACTGTCCGCAAAAATCAGAGAGGCCTCCCGAAGACGCTACTTGGGCAGATGCTCCGAAAAGGTGAGAGCAGAGCCCAATGTAGCGACCACCTGCTGGTGGTCAAGTACAAGGACAAGAGAGATGTCCATCTCTTGACCACCATACACGGTGATGGCAGTACCCTCTGCACTGTACGGGGTACCTCTACACAGGTCCTCAAACCGACATGTGTAGTGGGGTACAACAAAAACATGGGGGGAGTTGATCTCTCCGATCAACTCCTCCAACCGTACAATGCATTGAGGAAGGCCAAGGTGTGGTACAAAAAGCTGGCAGTGCACATCGTCCAAATGGCAATGCTCAACGCATTCCTGCTGTCACAATGTGCATGCCCCAGCGATACGTCGTACCTTCATTTCCAGGAGGTAGTGGTTAAGGCCATGATGTTTTGCGCTCAGGAAGGAGCGGGCCCCAGTACTTCAGGAACTGAAGGTGCTCGTATTGTCCCAGGTCAGCATTTTCCGGGGGTGGTCCCGCCAACCCCAAGAAAAGGTAAGCCGCAAAAAAGGTGTCGAGTGTGTTACAAAAAAGGAATACGCAGGGACACCACTTATCAATGCGACACCTGCCCCGAAAAACCTGGCCTGTGCATGAAGGATTGCTTCAAATTGTACCACACCTCCATGCACTACTAATTTACATTAGACTAGTTGGGGGCACATCTAGATTTGTTCTTTGGGGGTCTAGTATCCAAAATGATGTCATATGTGGGGGTTTTTCCTGTTTAGGCACATCAGGGACTCTGCAAATGGAACATGACGCCAGCAGACCATCAAAGTCTGCATTCCAAAACAACACTACTTCCCTTTCGAGCCCTGACGTGTGCCTAAACAGTTTTTTCTCACATGTGGGGTACCAGAGTACCCAGGACAAATTGGACAACGACTTTTGGGGTCCAATTTCTCCTGTTACTCTTGGGAAAATTAAAAATTGGGGACTAAATGATCATTTATGTGGGAACAAAACAGGATTTTATATTTTCACGCCTGGGCATTATAATCTTTAGGGAAACACTTGGGGGTTGAAAGTGCTCACCACACATCTAGATAAGTTCCTTAGGGGGTCTAGTTTCCAAAATGGGGTCACTTGTGGGGGGTTTCCACTGTTTAGGCACATCAGACGCTCGTCAAACGCGACATGGCGTCCAATCTCAATTCCAGCCAATTTTAGGTTGAAAAAGTCAAACAGGGCTCCTTCCCTTCTGAGCCCTGCCATGTGCCCAAACAGTGGTTCCCCCCCACATATTGGGTATCAGCGTACTCAGGACAAATTTACAAATTTGACAACAACCTTTGGAGTCCAATTTCTCCTGTTACCCTTGGGAAAACAAAATATTGGGGACTAAATGATCATGTTTGTGGAAAAAATATGATTTTTTATTTTCACGCCCGGGTGTTATAAACTTCTGTGAAGCCCTTGGGGGTTCAAAGTGGTCACCACACATCTAGATAAGTTCCTTAGGGGGTCTAGTTTCCAAAATGGGGTCACTTGTGGGGGGTTTCCACTGTTTAGGCAAATCAGACGCTCGTCAAACGTGACATGGCGTCCGATCTCAATTCCAGCCAATTTTAGGTTGAAAAAGTCAAACGGGGCTCCTTTCCTTCTGAGCCCTGCCATGTGCCAAAACAGTGGTTCCCCCCCATATATTGGGTATCAGCATACTCAGGACAAATTTGACAACTTTTGGGGTCCAATTTCTCCTGTTACCTTTGGGAAAATAAAAAAATTGTTGCTAAAATATTATTTTTGTGACTAAAAAGTTAAATGTTCATTTTTTCCTTCCACGTTGCTTCTGCTCCTGTGAAGCACCTGAAGGGTTAATAATCTTCTTGCATGTAGTTTTGAGTAGCTTCAGGGGTGCAGTTTTTAGAATGGTGTCACTTTTGGGTATTTTCTGCCATATAGACCCCTCAAAGTGACTTCAAATGTTAGGTGGTCCCGAAAAAAAAATGGTTTTGTAAGTTTTGTTATAAAAATGAGAAATTGCTGGTCAAATTTTAACCCTTATAACTTCCTAACAAAAAAAATGTTGCTTCCCAATTTGTGCTGATGTAAAGTAGACATGTGGGAAATGTTATTTAGTAACTATTTTGTGTCACATCTTTCTCTGTTTTAAGGGCATACAAATTCAAAGTTTGAAAATTGCAAAATTTTCAAAATTTTTGCCATATTTCTGATTTTTTCATAAATAAACGCAAGTTATAGCGAAAAATTTTTACCACTAAAGTGAAGTACGATATGTCACGAGAAAACAATCTCAGAATCGCCTAGATCCGTTGAAGCGTTCCAGAGTTATAACCTCGTAAAGGGACAGTGGTCAGAATTGTAAAAATTGGCTCGGTCATGAACGTGCAAACCACCCTTGGGGGTGAAGGGGTTAAGTAAATAAAATTGAAGCTGTAAACTCTTTGTAATGTTATCCCCATCTCATCTTTTCATGTCTGAGAAGGGAACATTATCTCCATCCGGGCTTTGACCACTGGATCCAGAACTACGGCAACAGGCGAGCGCGGGGCTGAGCTTCGCTGCCTGTAACTCCCTTATAATTTTGGTGCTAGATTTTATTCCTTTCACAGATATTGAAGGTAAAAAAGTCGCAGACATGGACAATGTCACAGCCCTCTCCTTTTCTGACACTTGGTAATGGAAAGTAGTGGCTGAAGACGTGTCCTGTCTGGTGAGTTACAGGGAGGATAATGCAATTACCGGTAAGGACGCAGATATGGAGAGTCCCCAGACAAGAGGATGCCGTGAGACAGACATAGTAAGGGATAACCCTGCACCTGTCATCCTATATCTCCGCATCCTAATCATTAGCCGCAGTCCATTGTGCAGGATGGAGACGTTCAGTGAAGAACACATGTGTTTAAAGATTTATCCAGCTGGCATGGAAACCTATGTGTGGGAAAGTAGGGCAGATATATCCCCCTGGATGTTTAGATTTCTCTGTTCTATATAGATCTCATTTGAGAAACAGATGAAAAGTCTAAAAAAAAAAAAAAAAAAAAAATGTAAATTTTTGATGTGACATTTTCATTTTCTGTATAGGGGATAACAACCTGCAGCGAGTATCCGTCCATATCGTCTCACCCTGACGTTTTCACAACGTTCATTGTATGGTAAAAACGACCTGGTAATGCGATAAGTACGATTACAGCGATGCCAGGTATCTGTTTATGGCAAAGCTGGTCCTAGGAACAGATACGAGGATCGTCAACTGCTGTATAAAATGAGGTGTTAAGGAGGGAGCCAGTTGGTCGGCGCTGCACTGCTCACCACTTCTTGCAGAGATCTGAGTGCTGCAGTCATATTATTACTGACTGCAGCACTCAGATCACAGTAATTACTAGTGAGCATTGAGCAAGACACCAGGGCTGCAGTTTAGGATTTTTGCCCCTCACCATTTGCATATTGCCGTTTTAGTCTTTTTGCCCCTCATCATTTGCGTATAGCCAATTTATCCTTTTTAGCCCTCATTAGTGATGAGCGAGTATACTCGTTGCTCGGGTTTTCCCGAGCATGCTCGGGTGTCCTCTGAGTATTTTGGCGTGCTCGGAGATTTAGTTTTCATTGCCTTATCTGCATGATTTGCGACTTGTAAACAGGTTGAATACATGTGTGGAATGCCTGTTTGTTAGGGAATTCCCACATGTATTCAGCCTGTCTACAAGTCGCAAATCATGCAGCTGAGACTATGAAATCTTAATCTCCGAGCACGCCAAAATACTCGGAGACCACCCGAGCATGCTCGGGAAAACCCGAGCAACGAGTATACTCGCTCCTCACTACCCCTCATCATTTGCATATAGCCAGTTTAGGCTTTTTACCCCTCATCATTTACATATAGCCAGTTTAGGCTTTTTGCCCCTTATCATTTGCATATCACTGTTTCAGGCTTGTTGCCCCTCATCAGCTGTTACAATGGCTTTACCTTTCACTGTAACATGCTGCTCCTCTGCTTCTTCCCATTGTCGTTTATTTTGTAAAATTTACAGCAATTATGTGCTGTATACGCCAGTGACTGCTCCAAGCGATCTCATGCCGTGCAACTTAGCATTACCTCTTAGGCCAATGACTGGCTGCAGTGGTCACAATGGTATGTTTCATAAAATTCAGTAATGGTAGAACAGATGGACCATGCAATCTTCATGAACATTTTTTCTTTGTCTTAGCCTCCCGTTCTGATGCTGTTGGAGGTAGTTTCATCCCTTGAGCCTTTTTTGCCCCCTTATAGGTGCCGTTCTAACTGCAAAGTTTTCATGAACCCCCTCGCCTACCCACATTTACTGGTCAGCTCCACATCACTTTATGAAAAGAGAAAATAGTCTATCACTTATTATACAGAAAGTACAGGACATGCTCATTGTGATTCACCACCTCTGCACTCTTTCCAATAACATCCTATTAGCGCGGCAGCGAACAGGGGAGATGCTACCCGATTTATTACGCACATGACAGTTTATTTCCCAGTAAGTGGCGTTACTAATTCTCATACATATTTATACCTGTGCAGGAGTGTATTGTATCGCATGTGATTAGGGAAGAACAATGCTACATTATATTTATATACTCCCTGTAAATATATGTGTGACGCACAGGTGTATGTATGTAATATTCAGGTCTGACCCTTTGAGGTCTGGTCCCCATAGAACCCCCTGAAGGTGTCTTGTGATATCTGCCACCAGGAGACATTAGTTGCAGTTTCCAGCAAATTTTTGTTTTTATGTTGTTCATTGTGTGCTAAAACTGACCCAATGACATGATTATTCCAAGTCAGTACAATTATGGAAATGCCGTTTTTGTTTTTATTTTAGTATTGGAAAAATTCTGAAATTTGCTAAATAAAATATTTGGTTTGTCACCCCAATTTCTGAGTTCCATAACATTTTTTATATTGAAGTGAAATATGTATTTGTATCGATGTATGACCAGCAGTAAATTAGCACCTGTCCTAGATCGCAGGTCTCACAAAGGTGATAGCATGTTTCCAGGCTGCAGTTCTTCACAAAGGTTCTGTTATCCTGAGAAAAAGACAGTTTTCCTGGTCCCAACCCCAGGGGGCTTCCTGAGAACACACAGAATTGGAAACATTTCACACCTCCTAGTGTTTTTGATGGAGAGATGCCAAATTGCCTGACACTATCTATTTACTATGAGAAAGACAAGTTATACAACAGTGTTCTGAGAAAAATAATGTATTCATTGGTAGAGTCGCCATGATCCATTCACAAACCAGCACGTAGAATATTAACATGAGAGGCCGGTCTAGAAATCTGATCTCCAGGTTAAATCTATAAATTAGGCCTTTACAGAAAGAAAGATGTTCACAGACTGAGGGACAGCCAACCTGGTGTGAGCCATTCCATATTCATCCCCCTTCAGGGAGCAGAATACCAGACTACATAGTTTAGATATTTCTGTAAGTTTTCTCACTTTTACTTTACTGCTGTTTTTGCATATTTGTATGTCACTTTTTATTTTCATATTTTTTATATCCTTTTATTGTAAGCACTGTACCTTTTCCATTAAAGCTTAAGGCTATGTGCCCACGTAGCGTTTCTTAAGCAGAATATTCCTGAGCAGAAACACACAACTTCTTCCCGGGAAAACGCATGCGGTTTTTGACGCGCTTTTTTAAACATTTGTCAAGCGTTTTAGCATTTTCCTATGCGGTTTTGCCCATACAATTTATGGTATGCGGAATCGCAAGCGATTCCGCAAAATTAATGAACATGCTGCGTTTTTTACTGCTAAGCTATTCCGCAGCGGTAAAAAATGCACCATTGGCACAACATGTGCATTTTCAATTAGGAATGCATGGAATGCTTTTCTTAAGCGTTTCCGTGGCAGAATCGCGCGTTTAAAATCGCCATGCAAACGCTTAAAAAAGCTACGTGGGAACACAGCCTAAAACTTTAATAAGTTTGAACCTTGTATGCTCTAAAAAATCCATAGCCTTAGGCCTGTTTCACACTTCCGTTTTTGACCATCAGTCAAAATCCGCCGTTTTTGCAAAAAAAACGGATCCGCCATTTTTTTTGGCAGATCCGTTTTTTCCCCATTGATTTGCATTACCGGCGGATCTTGACGGATGGCCATCCGTTGGATCCATTTTTTTGCGGATCCTTCAATTATTTTGCATCCGCCGAGATGCCTGGACGGACCATGGTAACGTTTTTTGTGCTGCAGGATCCGCATTTTTATAGTGTGCATGCCCGGAGGAATGAAGTCAGGAGGAAATTTAACCCTGAAATCATTTCTGGCAGACAGAAAAAATCTCTCTCTCTCCTTCCCGGGCAGCTGTTCCTTTAAAATTCTTCAGAAACCGCACCTATTTTTCCGCGGCGGTTTTTGTGCGTTTTTTGCGCGGTTTTGATGCGTTTTTGATGCATGTTTTACCGCAGCGGTTTCTAAAAGCATGGGAGAAGCCTAAACCGCGGAAAAAAACGCAAAATTAATGTGCATGCTGCGGTTTTTACCGCGATGCGGTTTTTTCGCTGTAAAAAACGCATCAATGTGCACAAAAAGTGCAAAATGCATAGAAATGACTGTGCACCTTATTTTTAGCGGTTTTATAGCGGTTTTATTGTGAAAACCGCGGTAAAAACCGGCAAAAAAACGCTGTGTGTGAACACAGCCTTAGAGTGTATGATCGTGGTATTGGCACATAGTAGTAGCAGTAATATTTCCGGGACTCATCGCCCGTGTGTTCGGTGAGTGGTGGCAGCGTGTATGAGCGGGATGTGTGGTCTGTGTCGGGGTGTGATTTTTGCTACCATTGCAGCATAGAACAGAGGTTGAATGCTGGACTGAATGAGAGAAGATAGATTAACCCTTGCAGACACAACCCCAAGTCACTTGCTGAGAAGCGGGTACGTGACATATTTTTCCATCAATGGAGCTGTGCATGTTTATAGTTTGCAAAGCAAACTGCCATTTTTGTTAATACCATTTTAGGGCTCATAAGATGTTTTGATTGCATTTTAGGGAGAAGCATGCAACTGAAAAACATCAATTCTGGTGTTTTTTTTTCGTTTTGCTTTATCATCTGATTGCTTGTCCTATATACTGCAATATATATGGGTCGCCCTCCCAGGGCTGTGGGGTACTCCGTACCGGGCCGGTGTCAGCAGGATGTGTCACAGCAGCGGTGACCCGGTCCGTGGCCCTGGGCGCCCAAATCAGTGGGGGAATGTAAATGGTGGAATGAAGTTAATGGAATAGTTTGTGACGCCACCTGTGGTGTTCGGCAAGTAGGATGTTAGGCCGACGCTGCATGCAGATCCTCTGGGGCTGGTGGTGTGTTGCAGCCTAGATGGTGTAGCTCCCCACAGGTGAAGCTGTAGCCCTAGGGCAGCGTGCATGCAATGGAAGAGGAGAGGTGCAGGCGGTGTGGAGAATGGTACCCAGCTGTAGCGGTGCTGAATGTGTTAGCGCACAAATGAATGGAGGACACCGGGGCTTGCAGTTCCAAAGCTTTACTCACAGTCCGTTGTACACACACACAGGTGCCTGCCTCCGGACCGTGTCCTCCGGGTCAGAGACTCAATCAACCTCCGGGCAAGTTAGGATTCTCCCCTCCAACACTCCGACAACATGTACCTTTCTGAACGACTCCTCTATAGCGCCTTAAAGTGTGAAGATCTCCTAGTACTGAGTTACACTGGAGTTCCTCCTGACTGATGTTCCCAAGAACTCTACTTGTACGGCAGACAGCTGTAGCCTGCTTCAGGGACTCCCTTCTCCTGAGTCCCGGCTCTCTATCCAATTGCTGTTGTGCCCCAAGTCTTAGTTGGGAGTAGTTCATTTACAGCCAACTACTCCACCGGTGTCTGCTGCAGAACCATAAGTGTCCATACAACCTCGGGGACCAGGCCCCGGCCTTGCACTGAGAACCTATAGGCAGGGTTCCTCTTCTAACCCACGTCCTCTCTGTTCTCTCTACTCCTTCGTTCCGTACTTGTCTTTCTTTCTTATGGAAACTTAGGTTTCCGTTCTACGTCTTTCTCCTTCTTTTCCTTTCCCGTGCCAGCTGGCTCAGGTCACTGAGGCAGCTGCAGCACTCCTTCCTCCATCCCTTCTTCCAGGGATCCTCACTCCTGTCTGAGTGACTTCCTACCCGACTGACCTGTCAGACTGACCCTGTCATCCTACACTGTCCCACTCTTTTATGTATCTTAACTCCACCTACCTCCCAGCACGTCCAGTGTTCCAAGTAGGGAACCACCAAAGGTGCTCTGCTACCCTCTGAGCAAGGAGCCGCAATGTGGTTGTGCAGAACTACCCTGTTGTGTGGGGTGCGAGTGTTAGAGTGTGGAAAGGAGCTTCCACCTTACCCGGATGGTGGGGCACTACACCTTAGGAGAAGGTGCAGTACCTCTGTGGCGGCTGAGCCTCAGGGGCGCCACATATATCTATAAAGCTATGAAGCCCTTTATGTGGCTGGGCTACATAGGATTTCCAGCAAGGCAGAGATGGGACCTTCAGCAGGCCCTTGGCTGCCATAGCAACCCATCAGCACCTCATGATAGCCTTAAGAGGGGTTCTGATAGGTGCCTGAAAAAGTGTACTACCAGAATCACAATCCCTAAATGCTGCTGTCTGAGATTGATCATCAGCACATGAATACTACACCAGAGCCATATTCAATACATGAATGTGAAACTACAGCCAACAACAGTACTTTAGTATACAATCAGAATGACTATCAGTACATGAATACAGCACCAGAGTAATCAACAAATGAATACATCACCAGAACCACTATGATTAGATGAATATAGCACCAGAATGAACATAAATACTTGAATGCAGTACTGGAACCATCATCCGTACATGAATATATCACCACAACCATCCTCAGCATATGAACTCAGAACTATCATCAGTATATGATTATACAACCATCATAATAGCATGAATACAGAAGCAGAACCATTATCGGTGCACAAATACAGCACCTGAATCATCAGTACTTGATTACTTCACCAGAAACACCGTCAGAACATGACTACAGCACCAGAATCACCCTTGGCCATGAATACGGCACCAAAATCATCATTAGTTCATGAATACAGCACCAGAACAATCATCACATCATCAGTGCAGGAATGCTTCAAAGTAACCAACATCAGTGCATGAATACATCACCAAGCTTAGTACAGCAATCAACTGCAGTGTCAGGTGATCTCCTGACATATACCTATGTATTGTATGAATCTACAATCACATGTATATCTCTAAAAATGATAAGGAAATGTACAGAATTGCTGTTACCAGTCATCATCAGACTGTGGACCATACAGGAACCCCGGAACTGATTAGATGCAGTCAGTATCACAAATCAACATTTGCAAACAGGTACCTTATTGGTGACATTTTTACCAATTGGAGTTCTCACACATTTGTCGTCTATTTGGCTGAGATGTCAAAAGTTTTCTCAATATAAACTCCTTATAAAATTAAATAGATCTTTTATATTTGATTAGGTCGGTGTACTTATTTTGAAAGTTTATGTATGAATGGCTGCATAATCCATTTTGTGAATCCAACTCTGTTCTAAGAATTTTGAGAATTACCCAAATTTTGGTTCTAAGTAAACTTTCTGCTTCAGTTTTTAGTGTTAATTTGTATTAACTCCAGTGTTATGATGAGTGATCAAATGAATTCCAAAGTCATTTCTTGACATAAAAATTAACATAACAACAAAAACATTTACCACTGAATTACATCCATGCCACAAAATGACCTGTTTATAAAATGTCAGTGGTTTTCTTGTTAGCACAGGTGAAAGTGTAAACAAGTACAAGGCAACTGATATCACTCTGTCATGCTGATTGCATTATAAAAGCAGACTGGTTGCTTTAAAAGGGGGCCGTTGCTTGAAATAATTGTCTTCTTTTGTTTACCAGGTTTACCTATTAGAACACATGAAGTCTTCATTGCTTTGCATCAAAAGGGCATTACAGGCAAGGACATTGCTGCTTGTAAGATTACTCCTAAGTCAACCATGTATCAACTCATCAAGAACTTCAAAGAGAGAGGTTCAGTTGCTCTAAAGAAGGTTTCTGGGGCCCAAGAAAGTCCAGAAAGAGCCAGGACATCTACTGTAGAGGATTCAGCTATGAGACTGGTTTAACAGTAGTGCAGATCTTGCTCAGAAATGGCAGCAGGCAGGTGCCAGTGCTTCTGCATGCATAGGGATAAAGGCTTGTGGAGCCTGGCGTGGTGTCAAGAAGGGTAGCAAAAAGCAACTTCTCTCTATGAAAAACCTTAAGGACAGACTGACATTCTGAAATAAGTACAGGGATTGGACTGCAGAATACTTGAGGTAAAGTTACTTTTTCTGATGAACGCCCCTTCAGACTATTTGGGATATCTAGGAGAATGATTGTCCAGAGATGAAAAGGTGAGAGCTACCATGAGTCCTGTTTTATGCCAACAGTAAAACTTCCTAAGACCATTCATGTGTAGGGGCCTTTCATCCATGGAGAGGACTCACTCACAATTTTCCCTAAAAACATTGAATAAAGAATGGGATCTAAATGTCCTCAAAGAACAACTTCTCCCAATGATCCAGGAGCAACTTAATGATGAAGAATGCTTTTTCCAGCAAGATGGGAGTCTACGTCATCAGGTAAAATTGATAACTAAGTAGCTCAGTGAAAAAAAACATTGACATTTTGGATCCATGGCCAGAAAAATTCCCAGATATCAATACCATTGAGAACACGTAGTCAATCCTCAAAAAGTAAAAATACAAAAAGTAAATACGGAGGAGATGCAATGACTAAGGATGGCGGTGTGAAACACGTTTGCTTGTAAATAGTTGGACCTTGGACTTTTTTTAATATTATTTGCATTAAATTATTATTTTTTTTTTTAATGAAGACCTGAATGCTGGTATTTTCATTTCCAATTCCCAAAAAGCGGATGGTCAAACAAAAAACACAGAAATTATGATAAACCCCAAGCACTGATTAGGCAAGACTGGGCAGAATCTGGCCCAGAAGCTGATGTACAGCATGATAGTGCGAAGGACAGAAGTCTGGAAAAATAAGGGTCAGCAGTGTAAATATTGAGTCTTTCCGTAAACTTCATATATTTGCCAGTAAAAGTTTAAAAGCTTATAAAATTTTTACAATGGTAAGTGAACATGTTGAGTATTTGCAGCAGATTTTTCTGCACCAAAAACCAGAGTGTTGTTAGGGAAGATGCTGCATAAAATCTATGCGTACTTCATGTACTTTAGCTTGTCTTTTAATCCTGTTCGGATATGAAAAAAAAGTAAAATCTACAAGCTGGTTTATTAAATCTTAATCAACCGGTCAGAATAACCAAACAAAAATACAGCCTTTTCTGGCACAGAATGAAAACAGAAAGTAAATACTGTAGTCCATACAGTAGTGTGAGCTTGCCCGCTCAGGTTAATGTCCAGCTCTTGAGTCATTTAGCAAACACAATAAATACTAGAAAAAAAAAAAAATGACATCCACATAACATATCACACCATCCACTGGCTTTTCTGGATGGGGATCCCTGTCTCCAGTGCTCGTCCTTCAGACATCTGGGAGGAGATGGCCGGGCTAGCGCCCACCAGTAGATCGATTAAGGCCTCTTTAGTCAGTCCCTGGTAGTTCAGGCCCAGGTCTCTGGCTCTCTCCTGTAAACTGCATACAGTCCAATTTCTGTACTCACTCTGTGGGTGGTTCTCCATTGGGTGACGCTCTGTTGATCCCACTGCTGCCACCAGTTGTCACGGGGTCCTTCTCTGGTATCACACAGAGCAAGCGAAGAGTGAACAATTCCAAGACCTTTATTCAGGCAAAAATACGAAATGGTCCATATTCAGTCCACCACACAAAGGATAAGATAGTCCAGAATAAGAATGCAGTCCAGTATCAGGATAAAATGTCCAGGGAAACGAGTTTCCACAACTCTAGCACCAGAGGATAAAAATGGGTCCTTCTCTCTGAAATGCAGCCTTTTCACCATCTTGTCTATACCGGAACTGACTTGTCCAGCTGCCGTTCACCCCCTTCCTTGTCCAGGGGTAGTCAAACAAAAGGCCTTAGGGATTAATGCACTACAGGGGGTCATCAAGAGACAGATACAGTGAGGCTGTAGACTTACAATGTAATAAGAAAAACACTATGAAAATAACTGGAATTGTTAAAAATAGGAATATACAAAAAATGACATCCACATAACATATCACACCATCACACTAGAGAACCACACACCTCCAGACAAAGACAGTGAATGAGACAACTGATCCCCTTTTCATCTGCCATACCACCCCCCTAGGGTGGGGATATGTGAGCAGCCAGTCTCACCCATCTCTTTCCTGCTCATAAACCTGGCCCTCATATGCCCTATTAAATATCTCAGCACTATACCTGCTGGATCCTGCTTTCCCTCCCCTCAAGGACCTGTCCAGCAGCCATCTTACATACTCCCCCTGTGCCAAAAGCCAGGGGCTTAGAATAGTCAGACAGCTGAAAGAAAAAAAGCGCAATAGGGTCTTACCCGAGTAGGGATTGATGTAAAATCAAATCATTATACTCACCTTATGTAGGAGAGTTACAGACATATAGGAACGAAAGGTCAGGCTGCTGCACATCCAAAGGGCCACTCCGTGACCACAAATCATCAGATTGCAAAGGGGAAAGTTTATGGATTAAACGTGCGCTGCTTGACAGATCACTCCTTCCAGATTATATTGATTGTACTTTTATTTCCCAACGCGTTTCGAAGTTTACACTTCTTCCTCAGGGGATGACATCCCCTGAGGAAGAAGTGTAAACTTCGAAACGCGTTGGGAAATAAAAGTACAATCAATATAATCTGGAAGGAGTGATCTGTCAAGCAGCGCACGTTTAATCCATAAACTTTCTCCTTTGCAATCCAAAAGCCAGGGGCTTGGCACCTTCCACCATCAAACAGTGAACCCATACAGTTTCCCAGGCCTATGCTCTACATGGAAGCTAAAATCCTTAGGCGCTAGGAATCACCAGGTCACTCGAGCATTTTTCCCCTTCTTCTCCTGCTTCCACCTCAGCAGGGCATGGTCTGACACTAGCTTCAACTTCCTTCCCAAGAGGTAGTACCTTAGAGTGTCCAATGCCTTTTTGATGGCCAAACATTCCTTCTCCACTATGGAGTAGTTCTTGCAGGTTGACAGCTCTGACCTGATTCTTTGATATAGTTGTGGCCAACTCTGGATCGCATTGACTTTGTTTACTTGGGGCTTTATTTCGCCCCTGCCTATAACATAGCCCAAATATTTAGCTTCCTCCATTCCTATGGCACATTTCATTGGGTTTATGGAAAATCCTGCCTTCCGTAGAGCATCAACTATCACCTGGACTTAGCTCAGATGGCTTTCGCAATCCTGGCTGAAGATCACAATGTCATCCAATTAAGCCACTGTGTACTTCTTGTGGGGAGCTAGGATCCGGTCCATAGCTCTCTGGAAGTTGACTGGAGCTCCTTGCAATCCAAATGGCATCCTTGTGTACTTGAAACAACTGGCATTGAGAAGGCATTGGTAACTTGGGACATGGGAATACTCTTCTGTCAGGTCAAGGGTGGTAATGCACCGGGCCAGCCCTAGCCTTTCAATCAGTTCATCTATGCGGGGCATTGGGCATGTATTGAACTTAGAGACCTCATTCAGTTTCCTATAGTCATTGCACGAAAAAGAACCTATGAAAAATCAGTTTCTATGTTTTCGCTACCCTTCGTCTGCAGTGCCCCGGCACCAGTAACTGTTGAATTATCTCACCTCTCTGCTTGGTGACCCAACATAGTAGCTCTTCATTTATGACAAAATATGGATATCGGGTGTCAGCCCCCAGCTCTTGAGCAATACCAGAAGTGTAAGTACAGTTACATTATTAAATAACCCTTTTCGAGTTAAATCCCTGAGCTGGGCGGTTCCAGCTCAGGTATGTTGGCCTACGGGGATGTTACCACATCCTCATCACCAACAAGCACACAAAAAGGAAAACTCAGTTGCGGCCTGCGACAAGGTTTCTTTAGGACCAATATGGCTGTTGTCCAATCAACCAAGTGATCCCGCTTTACCCCACAAGTCCCAGAACAAAGCATAATCCTGCCCTATTAGAACAGGGTGTAATAGGTCCTTGACTGCACCAACCTCATGGAACTGGGTGCTGCAGTTTGTGTCTATGACCACTCGGGCCATAGGGTAGTTTTTAGTGTCCCCATGGTTACAACAGGCGCCCACTATCTTCCCAGGAATCAGCCGATGAGGAACTGTTCCTCACTAAGGTTACCAAATTTTCCAAATCCAACAGAGCAGTCATTTTCTCTCCATTCACTGCCTGCAGTGCTGTCACTCAGTCAGACTTTGCCCATTGTGAAAGAACACCTCCTCAAAGTACAAGAGGCACAGTCACTGCCTGCGGTCCCTTGCCTGATTGAGGGACAGAACTGCAGGCAGGGTATGCAAAATATGAGCAGTGGCATACTATGCTGCAGTTCATTGGCTCAGTCATCATGGGGCAATGGATTGCTATGTGGCCCGGGGTGTGATACCTCCAACAAATCACATCATTAGATGGGGCCTTTGGCAACAACTCAGACTCCTCTTAAGCTTTTGGATGCCCCCCAGATGTGGCTCAAGTTCCCCTCTTTTGGGTGTCAGACTCCCTTAGGGAACTCCAGTACAGATATGCTAAGACCCCTTGCTTCTCCATGGAACTCTCGATCGCTTGGTACTAGAGTTGAGCGAAACAGGTCGGTCAGATTCAAAAATCGCAGACTTTCGCCAAAGTCGGGTTTCGCCGATCGAAACCCGACCATAGCGTGCGGTCGGCCATGAGGTCGCCGATCAGCGCACCAAAGTCACGTTTCAAATGATGCTTTCAGCGCCTTTTCTCAGCCAATGATGGAGGATGCACACTGTGGGCAAGGCGATGACATGCGCAGCGGCCACCACCATCTTAGAGAAGGGCATTGAAGTGATTGGCTGGCTTTGTGTGGCGTCACAGTGGGTATAAAAGGCTGTGACCACCGACTGCCATCTTACTTCTGCCGATCTTACAATAGGGAGAGGTGCTGCTGCTGATTCTGAACATGGAGAGCGTTAGGAAGGGAAGAAGAAAAAAAAAACTGCTTCTGCAGATAGAGCTTTTCATTGTACAGTTAGTGTGCAGTGAAAGGGGAGGATTTTTGTTGTGTGCAGCAGCGCTGGTGGTGATTAGGCTGCTTTTTAAGGCTACCTGCTAGCTGCATTGCTGTGTGCACACTGCTGTTCAAACTGCTTTTTTCAAAGCACTCCAACTTTTATTATTTTGTCCTGGTGAGTTACTGAGCATTCACTTTTTCACACACCATATAGCGGTGTACGCTCCTCACACACTACCGTGTACCGGTTGGTATCATGGACAAATAGAAGCTATCTGGGTGTGACTCTGGAAGAACAAGCCGAGGAGTTTTTCCATTTTTCCAGACCTACACCTTAGAGTCCTGTCCATTTTTCAAACAGTTTCATATATCTGCTGTCTGATTACGGTTAAAACTAGACAGAGACAGCGTGTGTCAGTCCATATACAAATAGACAGAGATTGACAATTTTCCATACAGACACCGTATAGCGGTGTACGCTCCTCACACGCTACCGTGTATCACGGACAAATAAAAGCTACCTGTGTGTGACTCTGGAAAAAAAAGCCGAGGAGTTTTTCCGTTTTTCCAGACCTACACCTTAGAGTCCTGTCTGTTTTTCAAACAGTTTCGTATATCTGCTGTCTGATTACGGTCAAAACTAGACAGAGACAGTGTGTCAGTCCATATACAAATAGACGGAGATTGACAATTTTCCATACAGACACCGTATAGCAGTGTACGCTCCTCACACACTACCGTGTACTGGCTGTTATCACGGACAAATAGAAGCTACCTGTGTGTGACTCTGGAAAAAAGCCGAGGAGTGTTTCTGTTTTTCCAGACCAACACCTTAGAGTCCTGTCCGTTTTTCAAACAGTTTCGTATATCTGCTGTTTGATAACGGTCAAAACTAGACAGAGACAACGTGTGTCAGTCCGTATGCAAATACACGGAGCTTGACAATTTTCCATACAGACACCGTATAGAGCTGCCCGATTCTCAAACAGTATTGTATATCTGCCGTTCGCATTACAGTCACATTTATACAGAGTCAGCGTGTGTGTGTGACACTCCGTAAATACATATACAGAGATTGTTAGTTACACAAAAAACGTATACAGCTGTACACTTCTGATACAGTTCCGTATATCTGCTTGTTGGATTACGGTCCAATACATACTGTGAGAACGTCTGTGAATAACATAATATATACGTTGATTTAATTTTTTTAATACACCTTACACAGCTGGATGCTCCTCATACAGTACCATCTCTCTGCTGGTATTTTTAGTACATTTTCCCAAACATGAGGAAGTATGGTGGAAGAGGCCGCGGACTTGGGCAGGGGGGCGCAGCTGGTACTGATGGTAGTGGTGCATCGGCTGGTTCTGGCAAAAGCACAATAGCAGCTAAGGCAGGAGGTGTTGAGCCTGCGTCATCCTCTGGCCCAAGAAGGCCTGTAAGGTTGCCTTTTCTTGGAGTAGGAAAACCGCTTTTAAAGCCGGAGCATCAGGAACAGGTTTTGGCGTACTTTGCCGAAACAGCCACCAGCTCTATTGCCTCATCTTCTGAACATTCGAAACCTGCAAGCACGGAGTTGTCAGTGCAGGGTTCTGGTCAGAAAAAAACACCTTTCCTTGTGTCTTTCACCCCCACCAAAAGTTAAGGATGCGGCAGCCAACACTTCAGATTACTCTATGGAGCTCTTTTCACATACCATGCCTGGGTTATCCAGTCAAATCCTGAATTCTCCAGTCCAAGATGAATCTGACATGGAGTGCACTGATGCACAGTCACTGCTAGATGATTCTGCTGGTACATTGACACACAGCACTACATTGCCCTCACAGTCTATTGAGCCAGAATCTGACCCTGATGAAACTCAGGTGCCACTTCCCGCATACTATACCACCTTACACGGTGACACAGAGGAAGGTAAAGAGGACGGGGCAGATGACTTTGAAGAGGAGGTGATAGATGACCCAGTTCTGGACCTGGATTGGCATCCATTGGGGGAGGAGGTTGCTGCTGGCAATAGTTCAGATAAGGAGAAGGATCCGCAGCAGGCATTGACATCGCAGCAGCGGTTATCTGGCAGGCCCATAGCTGTCCTAAAACGTGGAACAAAAACTAAAAGAGTTGCAGGACATCTTGACCAGACGGTCAACTGAGCACAGCGTGCAAGGCCAGAAAATGTTTACCATAGTAGGAAGAGCGCAGTGTGGCACTTCTTTGTCCAAAATCCTACTGATGAGGCAAAGGTAGCCGAGGTAAACAACTCAGAAATTTGAATACCAGTTGCATGCTTAGACATTTAATCAACATGCACTTGCAAGCGTGGACGGACTACAAAACCTCAGGTAGCGCATGTGCACCTGCTCCGACTGAAGGTAGACAACAACGCTCCATCCCTTCCCCCACTGTAAGACCACCGCCACCGTTAAGCACACCACCAGCACTAAATGTGGAGTGTTGTGAGTTCATTTTCCCCTTCGTCACTGAGGGCTGGTGAACTCCCTATTCTGGTAAAGGAAGGTGATGAGCCTGATTATCAGGCACCTGAGCCTAATGATAATGACTGGCTGAGTGGAGTCACGGACTGGATATAGGGCTGCCGACGCCCTTCTGCCCTGCGGGTGATTTCTCTGTGGACTTCTAGGAGACCAGTCTGATTCCTGCTCCTCTAAAGCTAAGTTTTCTGCTTTGCCTTTTAGCATTTGTGTTTTGCTTTTGTTTGCCTTGCTTTTCTGGATTCTCTGTCTTCAGAATATTCCTGAGTACTGACATAGTCTTTTTGAAGCCTAGCGTCTTCAGGGCCTTTTTCACTGTCAGTCTGTTGGCTCTTATTGTCATAGGGTTTTTCACGGATTGCGGACAGCAGCCTTCCTGTCCTTTCCTATCTAGCTGGCTTGGGCCCCGTCTTTGCTCAGTCTATCTTTCTGTCTGTGTTACTGTTCTTTCTTCTTGCTTCACCGTCATTACATGTTGGGGGCTGCCTTTTGCTTTGGGGTCTGCTCTGGGGCAGTTTAGATTTCGCTTTCTGTCTTTAGGCTATATAGTCCTCCGGCTGTGATCGAGGGGTCTAGGGCATCGTAGGAACCCCCACGGCTACTGCTAGTTGTGTTGATAGGTTCAGGGGTCTGCAATCCGATAGCTGCCAACTTCTCTGGTTTTCTGGACTTAGCTAGCTTTTCTGTTTTTGCCTCCTACGGTGACTCATTCATAACAGAATCACCCGCCATACCGCAGATCCTAGGGTACTCAATAGCAGGAAAGAATTGTGTTTAAAAAAAAAAAAAAAAAGAGAGTGTGTATATTTTTTCCTCTATATCTCTGAGGCTGTAGGGGGAATTTTTTTTTTTTCTCTCAATGGAGATAAAGCAATTGTCTGATCGTGTGGAGCAGCTCGCTGCGGAAGTGCGGGGAATTTCCGCCTACCTTGCTCATTCACATGCTCTTGAACCAAAGATCCCTACACCTGATGTATTTTTGGGGATCGATCTAAATTTTTGAGTTTCAAAAATAATTGTAAATTATTTTTTGCCTTGAAGCCTAACTCGTCAGGGAGCTCCGCGCAGCAGGTTAAAATTATCATCTCTTTGCTGCGTGGCGATCCCCAGGATTGGGCGTTTTCTATGAAACCAGATGATCCTATTCTGACTAATGTGAACGCATTCTTTCAAGCCTTGGGGTTGTTGTATGACGAACCTAATGCTATTGATCAGGCTGAAAAGACCCTGTTGGCATTGAACCAGGGTCAAGATCCTGCAGAGTTGTACTGTCAAAAGTTCCGAAAGTGGGCGGTCCTTACTACCTGGAATGATAATGCCTTGGCTGCTCTCTTTTGGAAGGGTTTGTCAGAAGCCGTAAAGGATACTATGGTGGGATTTCCTGTTCCCTCTGGTCTGGACGATTCTATGCCATTAGCCATTCAGGTTGATCGGCGTTTACGTGAACACAGGATTGCACGAGAGGTGTTGCCACCGGTTGAACAGACGTCTGAACCTATGCAATGTGATAGAGTTTTGTCTAGGGCGCAACGTCAGGAGTTCAGAAGGCGTAATAAGCTGTGTTTTTTCTGTGGAGATGCCTCGCATATTATTTCTGTTTGTCCTAAACGAGAGTAACGCTTTGCACACACGTTTTCTGTTGGTGGTGTTCAACCTAAGTTTCTTCTGGCAATTACTCTGATCTGCTCCCTGTCCACATTTTCCGCCAAGGCTTTTGTGGATTCGGGAGCAGCGCTAAATCTAATGGACTTGGATTTTGCTAAACGTTGTGGATTTCCGATGACACCTCTGCAGACGCCTATCCCTTTGAGGGGGATTGATGCTACTCCTTTGGCGAAAAATAAACCTCAGTTTTGGACCCAGGTGGTCATGCGGGTCGCCCCAGACCATCAAGAAAATTGCAGATTTTTGGTGTTGCATGGTCTGCATGATGCCGTTGTTCTGGGGTTTCCCTGGTTGCAAATTCATAATCCAGTTTTGGATTGGAAATCTGTGTCTGTGGTGAGTTGGGGTTGTCGGTGTGCCTTTAGTGAGGCTCCGGTTTTTTCCACCTCTCCTCAGTCGCATGATGTTCCTGACTATTTGGCGGACTTTTATGATGTATTTAGTGAGAATGAGTCTGCATCTTTGCCTCCTCATAGGAGTTATGACTGTGCAATTGAACTGAGCCCGGGGTGTAAATTTCCCAAGGGTCGGCTCTTCAATTTATCTGTACCCGAGCACGAGGCTATGCGATCCTATATTAAGTAGGCGTTGGAGAAGGGTCATATTAGACCATCCTCTACACACTTAGGTGCCGTTTTTTTTTTTCGTGGCCAAAAAGGATGGTTCTTTAAGGCCTTGTATTGATTATCGTGCCCTCAACAAAATTACTATTAAATATCAGTATCCGTTACCCCTGATTTCGGATCTATTCTCTAGAGTTAGAGGTGCTTGCTGGTTTACCAAGCTTGACCTCAGGGGGGCGTATAATCTTATCCGCATTAAGCATGGGGATGAATGGAAAATGGCGTTTAATACTCCGGAGGGACATTTTGAGTACCTGGTGATGCCTTTTGGGCTCACTAATGCCCCATCTGTCTTCTAGTGCTTCAAGAACGATATTTTCCGAGACTTTGTCGATAAATTTTTGATTATCTATCTGGATGATATCTTGATCTTCTCCAAGGATTGGGACTCTCATGTGGAACATGTTCGGACTGTGTTCCGGATCTTGAGGGAGAATTCCCTGTATGTCAAAGGATCGAAATGCCTTTTTGGAGTACAGAGGATTTCATTTTTGGGATTTATTTTGTCTCCGTCAACTATTGAAATGGACCCGGCCAAGGTACAGGCCATTTATGATTGGGTTCAGCCCACTTCTTTGAAGGCCCTCCAGAAGTTTTTGGGTTTTGCTAATTTTTATCGGAAATTTATAGCAAAATTTCTAGTATTGCCAAGCCATTGACTGATCTGACTAAGAAGGGTGCTGATGTGTTGAATTGGTCTCCGGAGGCTGTTGCTTCCTTTCAGGAGCTGAAGTGAAGATTTACCTCTGCCCCGGTTTTGCAGCAACCTGATGTCTCACTCCCGTTCCAGGTAGAGGTGGATGCTTCTGAGATTGGTGCAGGAGCTGTTTTGTCCCAAAAGGATCCTGTGACATCTAAAATGAATCCCTGTGCTTTCTTTTCCCGAAAGTTCTCTCCATCTGAACGTAACTATGATGTGGAGAATCGGGAACTGTTGGCCATGAAATGGGCATTTGAGGAGTGGAGACATTGGTTGGAGGGAGCTAAACATCAAGTTGTGGTCCTCACTGACCACAAGAATTTGATTTACCTAGAGTCGGCTAAACGCTTGAACCCTAGACAGGCTAGGTGGGCCTTGTTTTTTACACGTTTTGATTTTGTGGTCTCTTTTCTTCCTGAAACTAAGAATGTCAAGGCAGGCGCCCTCTCTAGGAGCTTCTTTGCTGATTCTCCTGTGGTGACCAAGCCTGCTACCATCTTAGGCGAAGGGGTAGTTCTTTCTGCCATCTCGCCCGATTTGAGACTTGCTCTGCAAGAGTTCCAGGAGGACAAACCTGAGCGTTGTCCCAGTGGAAAGTTGTATGTCCCTGACCAGTGGAAGAAGAGAGTGATGTCTGAAGTTCATTGCTCTGCATTGGCTGGTCATCCAGGTATTTTTGGTACTAGAGATCTGGTGAGTCGCTCTTTTTGGTGGCCCACCTTGTCTCATGATGTCAGGAATTTTGTGCAGTCCTGTGGGACTTGCTCCCGGTCTAAATCTTGTTCTCGCTCTAGTGGGTTGTTGATGCCTTTGCCGGTCCCCAGGAGGCCATGGACCCATATTTCAATGGATTTCATCTCTGATATGCCGGTCTCTCAAAGAATGACTGTTATTTGGGTGATTTGTGATAGGTTCTCTAAGATGGTTCATCTTGTACCACTCCCTAAGTTGCCGTCTTCCTCTGAGTTGGTGCCCCTGTTTTTGCAACAGGTGGTTCGCTTGCACGGGATTCCTGAGAACATTGTATCTGACAGAGGAGTTCAGTTTGTGTCTAGATTTTGGAGGACTTTTTGTTCCAAGCTGGGAATTCAGTTGTCCTTCTCCTCTGCTTTTCACCCTCAGACCAATGGGCAGACAGAGAGAACAAACCAGACCTTGGAGTCGTATTTGAGATGTTTTATTTCCGCTGATCAGGATGATTGGGTTTCATTTTAGCCCTTGGCTGAATTTGCTTTAAATAATAGAGCTAGTTCTGCCACTTTGATGTCACCTTTTTTTTGTAACTTTGGGTTTCATCCTCGATTTTCTTCAGGGCAGGTGGAGCCTTCTGCCTGCCCAGGTGTTGACAGTTGTGGTGGAGAGATTGCACCAGATCTGGGACCAAGTGGTGGATAAGTTATCTCTCTCCCAGGAAAAGGCCCAGCGGTTTTCCAATCGACATAGGACCATTGGTCCCCAGTTTAAGATTGGTGATATGGTGTGGTTATCATCAAAAAATATTGCTATGAAGACGGCTTCTACTAAGTTTAAGCCTAGATTTATTGGACCTTACAAGATTTTGGAGATTATTAATCCGGTCTCTTTTCGTTTGGCTCTTCCTGTCACATTTAAAATCCATAATGTGTTCCATAAGTCCTTGTTGAAGAGGTTTGTTGAACCAGTTGTTCCTGGGGTGGCACCTCCGGACCCTGTATTGGTTGAAGGTAACATGGAATATGAGGTAGAGAAAATACTGGATTCCCGTCTGGCTAGACGGAGACTCCAGTATTTGGTTAAGTGGAAGGGTTATGGTCAGGAGGATAATTCCTGGGTCTCTGCCTCTGATATTCATGCCAAAAGATTGGTGCGTGCTTTCATTGGGCTCACCCTGATCGCCCTGGTGGCGTGGTTGAGGGTTCGGTGACCCCTCCTCAAGGGGGAGGTACTGTTGTGAGTTCATTTTCTCCTTCTTCACTGAGGGCTGGTGAACTCCCTATTCTGGTAAAGGAAGGTGATGAGCCTGATTATCAGGCACCTGAGCCTAATGATGATGACTGGCTGAGTGGAGTCACGGACTGGATATAGGGCTGCCGACGCCCTTCTGCCCTGCGGGTGATTTCTCTGTGGACTTCTAGGAGACCAGTCTGATTCCTGCTCCTCTAAAGCTAAGTTTTCTGCTTTGCCTTTTAGCATTTGTGTTTTGCTTTTGTTTGCCTTGCTTTTCTGGATTCTGCCATTCCCTGCTGGGGTGAGCTGAATCTCCTTTTGCCGGTTGCTCTGTCTTCAGAATATTCCTGAGTACTGACATAGTCTTTTTGAAGCCTAGCGTCTTCAGGGCCTTTTTCACTGTCAGTCTGTTGGCTCTTATTTTCATAGGGTTTTTCATGGATTGCAGACAGCAGCCTTCCTGTCCTTTCCTATCTAGTTAGCTTGGGCCCCGTCTTTGCTCAGTCTATCTTTCTGTCTGTGTTACTGTTCTTTCTTCTTGCTTCACCGTCATTACATGTTGGGGGCTGCCTTTTGCTTTGGGGTCTGCGCTGGGGCAGTTTAGATTTCGCTTTCTGTCTTTAGGCTATATAGTCCTCCGGCTGTGATCGAGGGGTCTAGGGCATCGTAGGAACCCCCCACGGCTACTGCTAGTTGTGTTGTTAGGTTCAGGGGTCTGCAATCCGATAGCTGCCAACTTCTCTGGTTTTCTGGACTTAGCTAGCATTTCTGTTTTTGCCTCCTACGGTGACTCATTCATAACAGTGGAGGTGTAGTCGCAAGGCCAAAGCACTCAGGGAATCACAATGGTTTTGCAAAACAACACTGAATCTAAACCATCACCACCAATACCATCACCAACCCCCTCTCACTCCATCTGATCCACCGCTACTTCCCCCATATGCAGCTCTCCAGTCCAGCTCACCCTACCAGACACTCTGAGTAGGACAAGAAAGTACTCATCCTCTCATCCGCGTACACTTTGTTTGAACGCCTACATTGCTAAACTAATCTCATTAGAGATGATGCCCTACCGTTTGGTTGAAAGCGAAGCATTCCGCGACCTCATGGCCTACGCTGTCCCACGCTATGACCTACCCAGTCGGCACTTCTTTTCTCGAAAAGCCAACCCTGCCCTCCACCGGCATGTGAAAGACCGCATTGTCCATGCACTAAAACAGTCAGTGAGTGGAAAGGTGCACCTCACAACAGATGCATGGACCAGTAGGCATGGCCAGGGCCGTTATGTGTCCATCACTGCGCACTGGGTTAATGTGGTGGATGCAGGCACCACTGGGGACAGCGGCGGTGAAACAGTGCTGCCTAGCCCACGGTATAGGAAACAGTTGGCTGTAGGCTTTCGCTGCTCCTCCTCCTCCTCTATCAGTGAAAGCTCGTCCACAGAACACAGTCGCATGAGCACTCAATCCACAGCTGCCAGTATTGCACACGAGGTGTCCCACTATCGATCAGCTAGTGGTAAGCGTCAGCAGCCTGTGTTAAAGATGATGTCTTTGGGCGACAACAGACACACCGCGGAGGTACTGGCCGACTACTTGCAGCGTCAAACAGAGTCATGGCTGGGCAGTCTACATCTTGAGGCAGGCAAGGTAGTCAGTGATAACGGCCATAATTTTGTGGCAGCCATAGCCCGTAAAAAACACACACATACCTTGCCTGGCTGACACTTTGAACCTGGTGGTACAGTGCTTCCTTAATAATTATCCGAAGTTAACATCCCTGCTCCATAAGGTGTGAAGACTGTGCTCGCACATCCGTCGCTCGGCCGTACGCTCCAGTCGTATGCAAAAGCTGCAGTGATTGCTCCACCTCCCCAAGCACCACCTAATCATAGACGTTGCAACAAGGTGGAACTTCACCCTGCACATGGTTGAGAGGCTGTGCGAACAGAGGCAGGCTGTAATGCATTTGTGGGAGGATACACGGGCAGGCAGTTTGAGCGAAGACATGGAATTGTCGGGTGTGCAGTGGTCAAAGCTGAAAGACCTCTGTAAAGTCCTTCAGTGTTTTTAGGAATGCACACGGCTGGTAAGCACAGAAGACGCCATCATAAGCATGAGCATCCCACTTATGCGTCTGCTCATGCAAACTTTGACACACATTAAGGAGCAGGTGTCTGCAGCCGAGGAGGAGGGAAGCCTTGATGACAGTCAGCCATTGTCTGCTCAGGGAACTCTCCTGGACGAGGAGGAGGATGATGGGGATGATTATTTAGGGGAGGAGGATGCTTCTCAAGGGGCAAGAGAAAATGTTGGCGTTCCAAGGTCAGGAACAGGGTTTGTGCGTGACTGTAAGGATTTGGATTTGCCAGAAAGTGCTCCTCCACATTCGATTGGCCCACATGTGCGATTATGCCTTGCGGATCCTAAAAAGGGACCCCCGCATTGCCAAAATGATGAGGGATGACGATTGCTGGCTGGCCAGCATCCTCGATCCACGCTATAAAGGCAAATTACACATCATGCCACAGGAGAACCTAGAGATAATATTGGCTAACAAACAAGCAACTCTGGTAAACCGTTTGAGGCTTTCCCAGCACACAGCAGCAGTGCTGGTTCTCCCACGAGCCGTAGTGGGCACAATGGAAGAGGTGTTCGTGGTGCACATAGCAGAAGTGGCGTTGGAGACAGAGGTTTAATGACCATGTTGTGGAATAATTTCTCAAGTACCGCTCACACGACTGCTAATACAGCATCGATTAAAAGTGACAGGAGGCAGCAGTTGTCAACTATGGTTACAAACTACTTCTCCCATATCGATGTTCTCCCTCACAGGTCATTCCCCTTTGACTATTGGGCCTCTAAACTGGATGCCTGGCCTGAATTGGCACAATATGCCTTACAGGAGCTCGCTTGCCTTGCTGCTAGTGTGTTAACTGAAAGAGTCTTCAGTGCTGCTGGATCAATCCTGACAGAAAAAAGGACCCGTCTGTTGACCCAAAATGTTGATGATATAACCTTCATTAAAATGAACCATGCATGGGTTTCAAAGGATTTTGTCCCACCTTCCCCTGATGACACATAGGTTGCCAGAAAACTGCCTCGCTTTTGTCCTCCTCTTCCTCGGACTTGCCCAATTCCGCCCTTTGCAGCAGCTGAATGTCCAGCCAACACATCAACATATGCCATTTTTTAAACCTCCTTAACTGGGCTGCCCACCTCCCAAGGGCTGGGGTCAACACCTGGGCACCTGGACAAGTGCCGTTGCTCTGAACAGGTGGATGGGCTCACTGATGGCCGATGGCACTGGCACAGGGCCCCTCATAGTACAATACAGTGTCTTTGACGGTGGGGGGGCCCACTCACTGTCAGACACACCAGCATACTATGAGGGGCCCTGTGCCAGTACAATCACCCATGAGTGTGCCCCCCGCTTGGTCATGGCCACAGCACTTGCAAGTTGCAATACTTACCTCTCCCTGTTCCACCGCTGTGCAGTCTGGGCAGTTAAATCCTTCACAGGGACGGCCACTAGAAATTTGGTGCATTGATCAATGATGGTTAAGATGTAGCTATGACCTGTCCTGCTGGCCTCTACATTCATATGATCAAAGGCTACCATTTGAAAAGGACGTCAACTTACAAGCGGATGCAGTGGTGGTTTATGATCACCTTTCACAGTTGTGATAGTCACAGACGTGTGACATTCCTGCCACCATTTTTCAATGTCTCCTCTCATGCCAATCCAATAGAATCGCCTACGGACTGTGGCTTCTGTCTTTTGCACTCCAAAATGACCAGATACATCATGATAGGCAGTGAGGACCATGTGTACATCTCTCCCTGTGATCACAATTTGATGGAGACGAGTAACGGTGATGTGATCCACGCTACTGCGATAAAGCAATCCTTTCTTCACAAAGAACCTTTTTCGCTTTCTCCACAGACACAGTAATTGAGGGTCTGCATCGCCTCTGCAACATCTACCGGGAGGTTTTCCCACGATGAGTAATTCCAAAATTTCAGCTAACCCTCGACTTTCCGTCTCTACTTGTATCCATGTAGTTTCCAGTAGCGGAGAGTCTGGACTGGCTTACTGAGATTGAAATATATACAAAGATTTAAAAGTACCACAACACTGTCTACTGGTGTACGCTTTGACGCTTTTTTAATTCTGGTGTAATACATAATGAGCCTGTGAGTGTCTGTGCCTGACTCCGGAAGTATAGACAGAAATTTACCCCTAGACTGGATACACCCGGTGTGTGCTGATACAGTACCTTGGTTCAAAAATTTGTATTACGGTATCATCTGTTGGATAACCAACTGGGGGGGGACCCTCTTCTTGCTGCAGACAAACACGAGACTGAGACAGAGTTTGTGTCACGCCGTTCTATTTGTATTTGGTTGTCGGCGTGACAATGCATGTTTTTTGCTTTAACCCCTTACTCTTTTCCCCCTAATTGAGCTGGGATACTGCTGGCTTTTACCTGTGTGGGGCCTGCTCAGTTCCCTGCTCTGCTGCGTAGCTGCACATGTGGTGTTAGGTCTTTGCTCTGCTGCTTGACCATTCACATGTGCGGTCCCTGGTCGCCGCTGTGGAAGCTGTCCGCGAGTTGTGAGGTCATTTGCAGCTGGTGCATGACTTTCCACGTGTGTCTAGGCTTGCAGACAAGGCCAGGTGCTCTAGGCTGCAGTTCCTGCACTGATTGTGCTGCAATGGTTTCTGTGTGTGCTTAGGGCGTGCGCAGCCACATCTTCCCTGCTTTTATCAGGGTTAGTGTGTATACTTGAAATGCTGTCCCCAGCCAGTTGCTGAGGGGCAGCCCCTTTATAAACTTACCCTGCCCTATGGGTGGGGCCAGAGCTACTCACAACTCACAAAGCTCCTGGACTTTGCCATGTGTGTCTCGTGTCTGTGGACCTCGTCTGTCTCGGTTATGGTACCAAATTCCCTGCCTTGATTCCTGCTTTGTCCTGTTCCCTCGCCCTGCCCCGGAGGCGGTATATCCGGGCCTGAATCCCTGATCCCGTACCCGTCATGTACCTGACCCCGTCTAAATTCGCCCTGGCCTGGAGGCGGTGTATCCAGGCTTGAATCCTTGATCCTGTACCTATCCCTTACCTGACTATGTCTGAACTGTCTGCTGTGTTATGTTTCTGGAATCCCTCTATGTTTGGAGCCCCACACCCAGTGACTCTGAGACTCTTGCAACCGGTGTTCCTGCTGAGCATCTATTATGGTGTGCTCTGACTACCATGCGGTGTTAGCTCCATGCAGGCCCAGCAATCCTGCGGTGTTAGTACCATCACGCTTGAGTTCCTTCCTAGGTTCAATGTCTGGAGCCTGATGAATGCAGTCTGGATCCTGATGACCGCTGCCTGGAGCCTGGAGCTGGATGACTGCAGTGGTGCCTGTAGGTCGTGTTGGATGTCCGGAACCAAACGACTCCCGTCTGATGTCTGCCGGTGACTCTGATGTCCTGCCTTCGTCTGGATGACCTCGTGTGTCCTGATGTCCTGATGACCTCGTGTGTCCTGATGTCCTGATGACCTCGTGTGTCCTGGTGACCTCATGTGTCCTGATGACCTTGTGTGTCCTGATGACTTCGTGTGTCCTGATGACCTCGTGTGTCCTGGTTTTGTACTGTGACTTTACTTTAAGTAAACTTTACTTTATTTATACCTGAAGTTGTGCGGTGTCATCAAGTCCTATATGTCCTTGTCCACATGCTCAGCTGCCAAAGTATCCCGGTCGCTGCCCTTCCCTAGTTCGGGTAGGCCCGGGTCCCTCTCTGTGGTATAGAGGGTCCATATTGCGTCCTTGGGGGACGCCCGCCCCCCTCGCCATGGCGTGGAGGCGCCTGCTGGGCCGCATCTGCGGCTGCAGTCGTGACAGTTTGTATTGAACAGGTCCGTTTTTATTGCCCATCCTTCTGTCGACAACAGCAATTCACCACAGCCGTTTCACATTTCTCTGTACACAGGCCCTGGTACCTTCACTTTCTTTGTTACTATAATCGTGGCGTCCTCTGTGGCTCTTCCACTGGGGCTGCCCTATGCCCATCCACCACAGCGCTTCACCAGTCTGAGCACACCGTCCGTATGATAGCCCCAGGCCGTCTTCGTCTGCGGCTACCGTCCTCTGGGCCACCCCCCCGTGACCGGCTCAACTGTCAGTCCTCTGGAGCCTTTCCACTGTCTCTATTTCCTCAGCAGAACTTCCTCTTTACTGTGCTCCCTTCGCTGACTGACTCTTCCAGAACCTTCCCTCAGCCTTTTATACTTCCAGTTCTGGTAACTCCGCCCACCATCACCTGACAGTTTCTCTGACCAATGGCAGTTATTCAGTCCCACTCCTACACTCTCCACTGCCCTCCAATGGGCAAGCTAAAACACTGCACCCTTTCTCTTTATCTTAGCGGTTTCACACCTACACTGCGCTACACTTCTGCTTCTCACTACAGGCAGGTTTGTCTGTCAGTCCACCTTCCCTACATCATCCATAGTGTGTGAGCGTGTGTGGGTTACGCCTTCTATATATACGGTGAATCAGAGATACCAATTTGTACACTATAATCAATACAGCTTGTATCTTGTTATGCAGTACCTTTGTTCGACATTTAGCATTACGGTCAAATCCATACTGAGTAAGCGTCTGAGAGTGACTACGGGACTGTTTTTACGGAGATTTCAATTGTACCCTAAAATATATATATACTTGCTATCTTGTTATCCAGTACCTTTTTTACTTCATTTTTTATTATGGTCAAACGCAGACTGAGTAAGCGTCTGAGGGTGACTCCGGAAATATATACCGAGATTTTCAATTTGGCCAACACTCTAAACAGCTGTACGCTTCTGATACAGTGCCATATATCTGTTGGTATTTTGGGTCCATTTTCCAAAACATGAGGAAGTATGGTGGAAGAGGACGTGGACTTGGGGGGCCACCTGGTACTGATGGTGGTGGTGGTGCATCTGCTGATAGTGCCAAAAACACAATAGCAGCTAAGGCAGGAGGTGTTGAGCCTGCGTCATGGTGTAGCTCTGGAAGGCCTGTAAGGCTCCCTTTTCTGGGAGTAGGTAGACTGCTTTTAAAGCCGGAGCATCAGGAACTGTTTGTGGCTTACATTGCTGAAACAGCCTCCAGCTCTATCGCCTCCTCTTCTGAAGTAGTAAAAAATCCAAGCACTGAGTTGTAACTGCAGGCTTCTGGTCAGGAGCAACCCCTTTCCTTGTGTCCTTCATCCACACCAAAAGTGAAGGATGTGGCAGCACACACTTCAGATTACTCCATGGAGCTCTTTTCACATACCATGCCTGGGTTAATTAAAAACAGGGCCCATCAGATACTGGAGCATTACAAATGGGGCAGATCAGACACTGGAGCAGCATCTCAGGGGCCCATTTTACACTGGAGCATTACAAATGGGGCCCATTATATATGGAGCATTATTAGAGCCCATCATACACTGGAGCATCATCCACGAGGCCCATCATGTACTGGAGCATTGTAAATGTGGCAGATCAGACACTGGAGCAGCATCTAAGGGGCCCATTATACACTGGAGCATTACAAATGGGGCCCATTATATATGGAGCATTATTAGAGCCCATAAGACAGTGGAGCATCATCGATAGGGACCATCATATACTGTAGCATTATGTGGAGCTCATCATATACTGTATGGAACATTATATGGGACTAATTATTCTGTATGGAGAAATATATGGGGCTCGTTATTCTGTATGGCGCACAATGTGGTGGCCATAATACAGTATGGAGTAATATACTGTCCTGTTTTTGAGCTAATGTACAATTTAAAATAGATCAGTCATGTCATGTAAGCAGTGAAGTATTTGTCATTGTACTATACCTATATTTCTGTGGCGTATCGAAGCATCATGTGTTGTGGTATGTGTTAAAGGGGCGCTCTCAGGGCCGCACCTATAATGAGGCGATTTGCTGATGCTGCGCTCGTGCAAGAGGCTGTAATTGATGCGGTCACAGGAGGGAAGGTGTCAGGGCCCCCTGATCATGTGACCCATGACTCCTCCCCTCCTGTGACCTCATCACAGGTCCTGTGCGCATCATTCCTTGGTTTATGCAGGACTGCTGTCTGTCATCGTTAGTGAGCTACTTGTGTGTGTGCGATACGTGTGAGGTGTGAGCTGTGTGTGTGATACGTGTGAGCTGTGTGTGATACGTGTGAGCTGTGTGTGTGTGTGCGATATGTGTGAGCGGTGTGAGCTGTGTGTGATACGTGTGAGCTGTGTGTGATACATGTAAGCTGTGTGTGTGTGTGATACGTGTGAGCTGTGTGTGAGCTACTTGTGTGAGCTGTATGATATGTGTGTGTGTGTGAGCTAAAGCAAAAGTTGGCACAACCTGCCAGTGTTCTACGATTTGGGTGAGGACATTCATTGTAAGTGGGCTGGTGAATTTTTTTTTGTGTCAGGGCTGCTTTTTGGTCTCAGCCCGGCCCTGTGTAAGGAGCAGAGCCGCGTGTGTACTAGGTGTACGGAGCGGAGCCGTGTGTGCGAGGTGTAAGGAGCAGAGCCGTGCGTGTGTATGGAGCGGAGCCGTGTGTGTGAACGAGGTGTACGGAGCGGAGCCATGCGTGTGTACGAGGTGTACGGAGCGGAGCCGTGCATGTGTATGGGGTGTACGGAGCGGAGCCGAGCGTGTGTACGAGGTGCACGGAGCGGAGCCGAGCGTGTGTACGAGGTGTACGGAGCGGAGCCGAGCGTGTGTACGAGGTGCATGGAGCAGAGCCATGCATGTGTACGAGGTGCACGGAGCAGAGCCGCACGTGTACGGAGCAGAGATGTGTGCGAGGTGTAAGGAGCAGAGCCGCACGTGTACGAGGTGTACGGAGCAGAGTCGCACATGTGTGAGGAGCCGCGTGTGTGCGAGGTGTACGGAGCGGAACTGCGAGTGTACAAGGTGTATGGAGCAAAGCCGCATGTGTACAAGGTTTACGGAGTGGAGCCATTTGTGTACAAGATTTATAGAGCGTGGCCACGTGTGTACAAGGTGTACGGAGCAGAGCCGCATGTGTACGAGATTTACGGAGTGGAGCCATGAGTGTACGGAGTGGAGCCATGTGTGTACTGAGTGGAACCGTGTGTGTGCGAGGTGTACAGAGCGGAGCTGTGTGTGTGTGCGAGGCATAAAAAGCGGAGCCGTGTGTTTATGATGTGTGCAGAGCCATACGTGTACAAGGTGTATGGTGGGGAGCATTCATACCTCCCAGTGGGACAGTCCCGATTTTGAGAAAGATTCTGTCCCACTTCCCCACCTGGGATCTTACTTTTCCCGCGGACACAGAAGTACACGGCGGACCCTCGCGGAGTACTTTAAAATTCGCACGTGACGTTCTATCGGAAGTGATGTGCTAGAAGCTGAATGGAAATTAGGTAATTTCTGGAGGAGATTGTGACGGAACCATGGAGGCACTTCAGGGAATGTTTCAGATCCATCACCGTGTCCTCCTCCAACAGCGCGGACAGCAGGATCGCCTTGGACTCGGGGTTGCTGGCCATGTAAGCGGATCATGATATGTCCTGCATCGGGAAGCTCAGGTGGGCACTACAGTGGGAGCCGGGCTGCTATAGTATCTTTATAGAATCTTTCTCTCTCTGTTTCTTTATCTCTCTAATCTTTCTTTTTTTTCTCTCTCTTGGTTCTTTCTTTCTTTCTCTCTCTCTTTCTTTCTTTCTTTCTTTCTTTCTTTCTTTCTTTCTTTCCCCTCTTTCTTTCTCTCTCTCTCGTCTTTCTCTCTTTGTTCTTTCTTTCTTTCCTTCTTTCTTTCTCTCTGTTTTTTTTTCTCTCTGTTCTTTCTTTTCCTCAGTACCAGTCAGTGTGCCCACAGTACCAGTAGAATAAGAGGGGTAGGAAACTAGGTGGCACTGGTCATATTGAGCCTCTCATACTTTTTACTGGTGTATAATCATATGCCCTGTGCACCCCCATAAAGTGGGCCATCCCCAGACAACAGAGTACAACCAAATCACTATTACTATCAGTCCAAGTGGACAATTATATACGTAAAGTTAATGATGTCCCTGTGCCAAGCACTGCGGAGGATCAGAATACACGGAGGAGACCAGAACAGCAGGGTTTGGGGAGAAGAATTACATGGGGCCCATTATACTGTATGAAGTAATATATGGTGCCCATTATGCTGTGTGAAGTAATATATGGGAACCATTATACTGTATGAAGTAATATATGGTGCCCATTATACTGTATGCAGTAATATATGGTGCCCATTATACTGTATGAAGTAATATATTGGGCCCATTATACTGTAGGCAGTAATATATGGTGCCCATTATGCTGTATGAAGTAATATATGGTGCCCATTATACTGTACGAAGTAATATATGATGCCCATTATACTGTATGAAGTAATATATGGGGCCCAATATGCTGTATGAAGTAATATATGGGGCCCATTATACTGTATGGAGCATTATATGGGGCCCATTATACTGTACGAAGTAATATATGGGGCCCATTATACTGTATGGAGCATTATATGGGGCCCATTATACTGTATACTGTACGATTTGCTGATGCTGCGCTCGTGCAAGAGGCTGTAATTGATGCGGTCACAGGAGGGAAGGTGTCAGGGCCCCCTGATCATGTGACCCATGACTCCTCCCCTCCTGTGACCTCATCACAGGTCCTGTGCGCATCATTCCTTGGTTTATGCAGGACTGCTGTCTGTCATCGTTAGTGAGCTACTTGTGTGTGTGCGATACGTGTGAGGTGTGAGCTGTGTGTGTGATACGTGTGAGCTGTGTGTGATACGTGTGAGCTGTGTGTGTGTGTGCGATATGTGTGAGCGGTGTGAGCTGTGTGTGATACGTGTGAGCTGTGTGTGTGTGTGCGATATGTGTGAGCGGTGTGAGCTGTGTGTGATACGTGTGAGCTGTGTGTGATACATGTAAGCTGTGTGTGTGTGTGATACGTGTGAGCTGTGTGTGAGCTACTTGTGTGAGCTGTATGATATGTGTGTGTGTGTGAGCTAAAGCAAAAGTTGGCACAACCTGCCAGTGTTCTACGATTTGGGTGAGGACATTCATTGTAAGTGGGCTGGTGAATTTTTTTTTGTGTCAGGGCTGCTTTTTGGTCTCAGCCCGGCCCTGTGTAAGGAGCAGAGCCGCGTGTGTACTAGGTGTACGGAGCGGAGCCGTGTGTGCGAGGTGTAAGGAGCAGAGCCGTGCGTGTGTATGGAGCGGAGCCGTGTGTGTGAACGAGGTGTACGGAGCGGAGCCATGCGTGTGTACGAGGTGTACGGAGCGGAGCCGTGCATGTGTATGGGGTGTACGGAGCGGAGCCGAGCGTGTGTACGAGGTGTACGGAGCGGAGCCGAGCGTGTGTACGAGGTGTACGGAGCGGAGCCGAGCGTGTGTACGAGGTGCATGGAGCAGAGCCATGCATGTGTACGAGGTGCACGGAGCAGAGCCGCACGTGTACGGAGCAGAGATGTGTGCGAGGTGTAAGGAGCAGAGCCGCACGTGTACGAGGTGTACGGAGCAGAGTCGCACATGTGTGAGGAGCCGCGTGTGTGCGAGGTGTACGGAGCGGAACTGCGAGTGTACAAGGTGTATGGAGCAAAGCCGCATGTGTACAAGGTTTACGGAGTGGAGCCATTTGTGTACAAGATTTATAGAGCGTGGCCACGTGTGTACAAGGTGTACGGAGCAGAGCCGCATGTGTACGAGATTTACGGAGTGGAGCCATGAGTGTACGGAGTGGAGCCATGTGTGTACTGAGTGGAACCGTGTGTGTGCGAGGTGTACAGAGCGGAGCTGTGTGTGTGTGCGAGGCATAAAAAGCGGAGCCGTGTGTTTATGATGTGTGCAGAGCCATACGTGTACAAGGTGTATGGTGGGGAGCATTCATACCTCCCAGTGGGACAGTCCCGATTTTGAGAAAGATTCTGTCCCACTTCCCCACCTGGGATCTTACTTTTCCCGCGGACACAGAAGTACACGGCGGACCCTCGCGGAGTACTTTAAAATTCGCACGTGACGTTCTATCGGAAGTGATGTGCTAGAAGCTGAATGGAAATTAGGTAATTTCTGGAGGAGATTGTGACGGAACCATAGAGGCACTTCAGGGAATGTTTCAGATCCATCACCGTGTCCTCCTCCAACAGCGCGGACAGCAGGATCGCCTTGGACTCGGGGTTGCTGGCCATGTAAGCGGATCATGATATGTCCTGCATCGGGAAGCTCAGGTGGGCACTACAGTGGGAGCCGGGCTGCTATAGTATCTTTATAGAATCTTTCTCTCTCTGTTTCTTTATCTCTCTAATCTTTCTTTTTTTTCTCTCTCTTGGTTCTTTCTTTCTTTCTCTCTCTCTTTCTTTCTTTCTTTCTTTCTTTCTTTCTTTCTTTCTTTCTTTCTTTCTTTCCCCTCTTTCTTTCTCTCTCTCTCGTCTTTCTCTCTTTGTTCTTTCTTTCTTTCCTTCTTTCTTTCTCTCTGTTTTTTTTTCTCTCTGTTCTTTCTTTTCCTCAGTACCAGTCAGTGTGCCCACAGTACCAGTAGAACAAGAGGGGTAGGAAACTAGGTGGCACTGGTCATATTGAGCCTCTCATACTTTTTACTGGTGTATAATCATATGCCCTGTGCACCCCCATAAAGTGGGCCATCCCCAGACAACAGAGTACAACCAAATCACTATTACTATCAGTCCAAGTGGACAATTATATACGTAAAGTTAATGATGTCCCTGTGCCAAGCACTGCGGAGGATCAGAATACACGGAGGAGACCAGAACAGCAGGGTTTGGGGAGAAGAATTACATGGTGCCCATTATGCTGTGTGAAGTAATATATGGGAACCATTATACTGTATGAAGTAATATATGGTGCCCATTATACTGTATGCAGTAATATATGGTGCCCATTATACTGTATGAAGTAATATATTGGGCCCATTATACTGTAGGCAGTAATATATGGTGCCCATTATGCTGTATGAAGTAATATATGGTGCCCATTATACTGTACGAAGTAATATATGATGCCCATTATACTGTATGAAGTAATATATGGGGCCCAATATGCTGTATGAAGTAATATATGGGGCCCATTATACTGTATGGAGCATTATATGGGGCCCATTATACTGTACGAAGTAATATATGGGGCCCATTATACTGTATGGAGCATTATATGGGGCCCATTATACTGTATACTGTACGAAGTAATATATGGGGCCCATTATACTGCATGGAGCATTATATGGGGCCCATTATACTGTACGAAGTAATATATGGGGCCCATTATGCTGTATGGAGCATTATATGTGGCCCATTATACTGTACGAAGTAATATATGGGGCACATAATACTGTATGGAGCATTATGTGGGGATAGGGGATGACTTTCTGTTTGTTGTGGATCTGACCGCTGGGACTCCCATGATCCTGGGAAACATAGCTTTGAAGAGCACCATGTAAATGGAGCTGTGGTCAGTCATACGCACTGTGGTGCCATTCACATGTGGCTCTTCAAATAACTCCTTAAAGAGAGTGATGAGGGGATGACAAAGTATAGCAAAAATTCACTGATCGGGGTGAGGAGTGTTATAGTTTGTGGGCTGGTGGGATTTGTGTGGCAGGGGTGCTTTTTTGTCCCAGTCTGGCCCTGTGCCAGGCCTACCATTGCCATTAATGACCCTTGTTCTGGATACTTCTGTGTTGTTGTTCTTCTATGTGCGTGTGATGCCGCTGACATCCTTGTGTTTGGACACCATTTTTTTTCCTATTTATCTAAACCAAAATGTCCACTATTGTACTCAGTTTTACAGGATAGATATGAGAATTTACTTTGTGTGTGTGTGTGGGGGGGCGTCATTTTGCTGATCGCCTCAGGCAGCAGAGAGGCTAGGTTCACCCCTGGGCGCACTGACACTCTTTGGCCCAGGGCACACGAAAACCTGGAGCCAGCCCAACCCCCCCAAAACTTTAGCCAAATAACCCCCAGTTTTCAATGCGTAACTATTATTAGGAAGTAAATTAAGGTTGACAAGCTTCAGTAATAAGAATTGATGTTTTTGGCATTGAAATGGACACTGTAGGTGTGTTTACTATCCACCACTCCCTGCCGACTTTGCTTCCCCATTGACTTGCATTGGGTTTCGTGTTTCAGTTGGCCTCCGACTTTTCACTATAGTCGGCCGATTTCGAACGACCCGACTTTTAAGTCATGAAACCCGACTCAACCTGAAAAAAGGCAAAGTCACTCATCTCTACCTGGTACCTTTCCACCAGGCCCACCAAGTCATCAGCATTCCGGGCAACCCATTATTAAACTGGCCTTGGAGGGGAGTATATGAACCTGTCCATGATGACGCTCTCCATCTGTGCTGTGGAGGAACATTCAGGTTACAATCACTTTTGAACCAGGTGTAGAAGGTCAAACATTTGGGACTGGGAAGGTTTGTGCACCCATTGCGCCCTGACAGTCAGATTCACTCCTAAGTGTGCCAAGATCTCAGTTTTCAACGTGGCATACTCTTTTGCATTCTGCAAGGCCAGGTCATAATAAGTCTTCTGCGGTTCCGCTGTTAGATATGACGCCAGACTCTCCGCCCACTTCTCCGGAGGCAATTTCTCACATTCAGTCACCCTTTCGAAAACCATCCAGAATGCCTAAACTTCATCACCTGGGGACATCTTTGGCAAGGCTTTCCTTACCGTCTTCCTCACGTATGAGTCATCACGAATGCCCTGCCACGAATCACCTCTGCTAGGAGTTCTGTCTGCTGTCTATGCTGCTGCTGCCACAGTTGTTGCTGCTGGAGATTAGCCTGCATCAGTTGCTTTATCAACTCCTCCATGTTGTCTTCTTTGGCTCCTGCAGGGTGCTTTTACCCAGCACATGTGGTATCTCTGCAGCAGTCACACTGCCTCTTGGGATTAGCGCCCATGCTTTTAGCACCAATTGTAGGTTTTCTACTCACTGAGCTGCAGTGGAGGTTGGCACAGGAAGTGGTTTCATTAAAGGGAACCTGTCACCCCCCCATGCGTTTTTAAGTAAAATTGTAGGTTTTCTACTCACTGAGCTGCAGTGGAGGTTGGCACAGGAAGTGGTTTCATTAAAGGGAACCTGTCACCCCCCCATGCGTTTTTAAGTAAAAGAGCCACCTTGTGAAGCACTAAAGCTGCATTCTGCCAAGGTGGCTCTTTTATTTAGCGTCCCTTCCACCGCCGAAATGATCGTTTTTAAAATTGGTCAGACGTACCTGAAGTTTGACCGGGGGGCAGGTCTTTCCCCCTTGGACACAGACGCCTCACATCCGTCAGTCATGTCCTGCTTTTGAATTTGGCGCCGCCTCCTCAGCGTTCATTTCTTTTTCTCGCGCCTGCGCTGTAATATTCTTTCTTGGGCAAGTGCAGTCAGCGCTGCCTGTCCTACGACGTCACATGATGTGACACCATGTGACCAGGCGGGGCAGAGCTCAGCAGAGCAGTGGAGCAGCAGGACTTGTGATGACGTCAGCACCATGTGACCAGTAGGGGCGGAGCTCAGCGGAGTAGTGGTGCAGTAGGACCTGTGATGACTTCAGCACTATGTGACCAGTAGGGGCGGAGCTGAGCAGGGCAGCTGTGCAGCAGGACCTGTGGTGACATCATGTGATGTCATAGGACAGCAGCGCTAACTGCACATGCCCAAGAAAGAATATTACAGCGCAGGCGTGAGAAAAAGAAATGAACGCTGAAGAGGCAGCGCCAAATTCAA
This sequence comes from Dendrobates tinctorius, assembly GCF_039654945.1. NCBI lineage: Eukaryota > Metazoa > Chordata > Amphibia > Anura > Dendrobatidae > Dendrobates > Dendrobates tinctorius. Next base: position 535,239 of record NW_027361786.1, on the reverse strand, counting down.
AATAGGATATGACTAACGGATGTGAGGCGTCTGTGTCTGGGGGGGAAAAACCTGCCCCCCTGTCAAACTTCAGGTATGTCTGACCAATTTTAAAAACGATTATTTCGGCGGTGGAAGGGACACTAAATAAATGAGCCACCTTGACCGAATGCACCATTAGTGCTGTACAAGGTGGCTCTTATACTTAAAACCGCCTGGGGGGTGGCAGGTTCCCTTTAAAATGTCCAGGCTGGTTTATGCAGACTTCATAAACTGCTCAGCATGACCAATCAAAAAGACAGTCAGCACAGAGTGAAAACACAGTAAATAGTCCATACAGTAGTTTGGGTTCCCTTGCTAAGGTAAGTGTCCAGCTCTTGAGTCTTTTAGCAAAGAGAAGCAATACTGGAGGTCTACACACATCCAGATACAGATACTGAATGATACAACTCCTTTTTATCTGCCATACGCCTCCAGGGTGGGGATATGTGAGCAGCTAGTCCCACCTATCTTTGACTGCTCATAAACCCAGCCCTGATACTCCCTATAAACTCTCTCAGCACTATACATGCTGGAATCTGCATTCTCAGGCTCACATCTTCGAGGCTACCAACCTTGATGATATAGGACCTGTCTTGCGGCCATCTTACACCATGAAGGAAAATGCTATGTCTCGTGCCAAACCAACACAGCTTATCACCCCAAAAACACCATGTTTTTCAGCAGCAAAATTGCCCGAGTCAAGGGTAAGATTGATAGTGTGAAATACTGAGATATTCCAGAGCAAAACCTGTTTCAGTCTCTCAGTGATTTGAGACTGGGATGGAGGTTCACATTCCAACAAGACAATGACCTAAAGCCTACTGCTAAAGCAACACTGGAATGGTTTAATTTGAAACGCATAAATGTTTTGACGTGGTCTAGTCAAGGTCCAGATCTTAATCCAATTGAAAATCTGTGGTCAGACATCTGTGGTCAGACCATCTAACTCGAAGGAGCTGGAGCGTTTTTACCTTGAGGAATTGGGGCAATAATCCCAGTGGCAAGATGTGGAAAGCTCATAGAGACTTATTCAAAGGTACTTGCTGCTGTAATTGCTGCAAAAGGAGGCTCTACAAAGTACTGACTTGGGGAAGGGAGGTAAATAGTTACGCACACTGAAGTTTTCAGATATTTTGTCCTATTTGTTGTTTGCTTTCCAAAAATAGAAAGACAAATGTTCATAGTTGTAGGCATGTTCTTCATATAAAAAAAATTGAGCCTGGGTTTAAGTTGGTATACATGCAGCACATAAACGCATGTTCACATTGGCCATTAAACAGATAATACTTGCAAGAAACAAAATGGTCATATACCCTGCTGTACTTAAATCATTAAAAAAGCAAAAGTGCATTTAAATAACATAGAGTTCTTAGTAAACACTGTTTTTGATCAAAAAAGCATAGAAACCATCCCACCATCGGCAAGGTGACCCTGATTGGGTCGGTCCCACACTGACTAATATTAAAAACCTTACCATGTGCCAACATTGACCTTAATGTGTCCCGGCTTGTGGAACCAGCCATGGGAAGCTAGTAAAATGAAATTTCCAGCTCACGGAAGGGAGGCCACGTCCCGGCTTGTGCAAGATGCAAAAATACAAAGAAAAAACACAAAAAATTGAGCGTCGGTTTAAGTTGGTATATATGCTGCACATAATCGCATGTTCACATTTATATGCTTCATGTATACCAATGTTTGGAATAAACCAATATCTTTCACGTACAATTTCAAATATTGGTGAAAAGTCACTTCATATTTGCTGCAAAATTCATCAGAAATCCTCAGCAGTGTAATAAACGGTAAATGAGAAGAACACTTTCTCTCGCCTTTGGCATTGGGATATTGAGCCTGGCCCGAACTGTGCGCTGTACATTGGTTATATACACTACCAAGGCCATATCTTATAATATACAGACAGGGCAGAGGGCACAGATTAGCTCTGGGAAAGCTTTTAAGCATAAACCGCAGAAGCGTAGGTTAATAATATATTTTCTTTCCAGTTGCCAAATTTCAGCTTACCGACTCCTGTCATCCAAACAAACCTTTCCTCTAATCATTACAAATTTTGATGATGAAACCTAATTACTAATGCAGAGGCCAAGCCGCGGACACTCGGGATTCAATTAGTGGAACTGAAAACAGATATTTGGAATCCTAATATCCTCATACACAACCTTCAAAGTCCAGACTCCCAGGGCTGCAGCTGTCAAATCTGTACCCTATAGAACAAGCAATGCATTTCCCAATGATCCTATACAGAGCGGTATGTCTTCTGGATATATCCTGATTCCCTCTGTGTCTGTACGCTCAGGATCCATTAGGCCATTATATCCCGTCTCTTCACATCCAAGGAATTGATGCATTAACCATACCAACCAAGAGCGATAAAACGTAGGATATTTATATCTCCTAATTACTCATGGAACCACGTCAGATAACTATCCAAAAATAATAAAAATAATATACAGTATCTCAAAAATAGCAATGTATCAGATGCAATTATCTACTGCTTTTCTATCTGACCCTTTTTAATAGAAAAGTTATCCATGTATGAAATGATCATCTGTAATCTGTGATTGATCCCTATAGAGAGTTGGAGTTTCCCTGCAACAACAGTAAATGAAGAATTACATAATACAGACAACTAGCTGTACGTATAATGCTATATCCTCCCTATATCCCATCCTAATACTCCATATATCCTCCCTATATCTCCCCCTATTACTCCATATATCCTCCCTATATCTCCCCCTATTACTCCATATATCCTCCATATATATCCCCCTATTACTCCATATATCATCCCTATATCTCCTCCTATTACTCCATATGTCCTCCCTATATCTCCTCCTGTTACCCCATATATCCTCCGTATATCTCCCCCTATTACTCCATATATCCTCCCTATATCTCCCCCTATTACTCCATATATCCTCCATATATATCCCCCTATTACTCCATATATCATCCCTATATCTCCTCCTATTACTCCATATATCCTCCCTATATCTCCTCCTATTACTCCATATATCCTCCCTATATCTCCTCCTGTTACCCCATATATCCTCCGTATATCTCCTCCCTATTACTCCATATATCCTCTGTATATCTCCTCCCTATTACTCCATATATCCTCCCTATATCTCCTCCTATTACTCCATATATCCTCCCTATATCTCCTCCTGTTACCCCATATATCCTCCCTATATCTCCCCCCTATTACTCCATGTATCCTCCCTATATCTCCCCCTATTACTCCATATATCCTCCCTCTATCTCCTCCTATTACTCCATATATCCTCCCTATATCTCCCCCTATTACTCCATATATCCTCCCTCTATCTCCTCCTATTACTCCATATATCCTCCCTATATCTCCCCCTATAACTCCATATATCCTCCCTATATCTTCTCATATTACCCCATATATCCTCCCTATATCTCCTCCTATTACTCCATATATCCTCCCTATATCTTCTCCTATTACCCCATATATCCTCCCTATATCTCCCCCTATTACTCCATATATCCTCCCTAAATCTCCCCCTATTACTCCATATATCCTCCCTAAATCTCCCCCTATAACGCCATATATCCTCCCTATATCTCCTCCTATTACCCCATATATCCTCCCTATATCTCCTCCTATTACCCCATATATCCTCCCTATATCTCCTCCTATTACTCCATATATCCTCCCTATATCTCCTCCTATTACCCCATATATCCTCCCTATATCTCCTCCTATTACTCCATATATCCTCCCTATATCTCCTGCTATTACTCCATATATCCTCCCTATATCTCCTCCTATTACCCCATATATCCTCCCTATATCTCCTCCTATTACTCCATATATCCTCTCTATATCTCCTCCTATTACTCCATATATCCTCCCTATATCTCCTCCTATTACTCCATATATCCTCCCTATATCTCCCTTATTACTCCATATATCCTCCCTATATCTCCCCTCTTACTCCATATATCCTCCCTATATCTCCCCCTATTACTCCATATATCCTCCCTATATCTCCTCCTATTACCCCATATATCCTCCCTATATCTCCTCCTATTACTCCATATATCCTCTCTATATCTCCCCCTATTACTCCATATATCCTCCCTATGTCTCCTCCTATTACTCCATATATTCTCCCTATATCTCCTCTTATTACTCCATATATCCTCCCTATATCTCCCCTCTTACTCCATATATCCTCCCTATATCTCCCCCTATTACTCCATATATCCTTCCTATATCTCCTCCTATTACCCCATATATCCTCTCTATATCTCCCCCTATTACTCCATATATCCTCCCTATGTCTCCTCCTATTACTCCATATATTCTCCCTATATCTCCTCTTATTACTCCATATATCCTCCCTATATCTCCTCCTATTACCCCATATATCCTCCCAATATCTACTTCTCTTACTCCTCCTTATGGGCGCCATATAACCTCTTGTAACCCCTATAGCTCCTCCTGACGCTCTATATACCCCTTTGCATGGCTCCTCCTGTTCATCGCCTCCCCTAATTAAATGTGAGGCCCCTCTCCTCCGAGTGAATGGATGTTAATCAGATATCCCCCTTACACACCTCCTGTCTGCTGCTCCTGTCTCTCCCCTATAAGGAGAAAGCACACGCCACAGATAACAGACAGTCAACAAAGGATTCCCTGTCAATTGGTTTTCTCCAGGAGACAGTCACTGTCATAGATGCAGCCTGATCGCTCACATCTTCCCTTGCAAGGTAGGACCCTCTGCTTTGCTCACCCTCCAACATCTTATTACAATTTATTCTCTTTAATAGAAAAAAGCTGAACATTTGGCTTCTCCGTACTAGTAGGATGCTCTGGGAAGAATAGAGCAGCGTGCTAGCAGCGGTGGGAAAGCTGGAGAGCATCCTGCCGCAGCTGGATCATTCCTTCTCCCACTGTTTTCTGCATTTACACTTGTTTACACCAACAGGAACCCCATAGCCTCCCCGATGCACTTGGTGGATTAGCACGAAGTTCCCTAATCTTCCTGGGAATGACCTGTCCTGTCCCACTATATCCTGTACATTCTCATAGTGGTTCCCATAAAACGGATGACTACACTGCACCATTTCACAAATGCATGGTCCTCCTGCGCTGCAGAGCTTGCACTCTAATGTAGACAAGGTCTGGGCATCGGTGTCCCTTCTTAAGTCCCCGTCCATCTCTGTGATATCAGACGGCGAAGAATTCTCCCTTTTTTATCCTTTTCCCCAACACTCCTGCTGATCCACAACTTCCTATGTCTATGTGACCCTGTGCTAAGGACGACGGGACCTGTAGTCCATTTTTTGGTGTCACCGGTTAGGGCTGGCATTGGGTCAATGATATTTTGCCTATATTTGTTTTCGTTGCATGTGAGCACATTGACCACCATCGATCGCCCCGTGTTGTTTCTCGATGCTAATATGTCTCATTTCTATGTAAATCGGAGACAGTTCTGGGGATTCATGGATATTGATGAATATTTCCGGGAAGATGACATTACTTGAGCCGTAGGGTCGCTGTAGACTCATAGTAGAGCGCTGGGAATATGTGATCGAGGAGAGATTTACCACAGATAAATGAGTGTAAGGAGATGTCAGACAACGCAATTTGCTCAGGTCGGGATGTTATTCTACAAGTGCGACCGTATCTGCCATGCTTGGTTAGGTAACCACATGGCGGTGCTTCTGTGCCCACGTTGGCAGATATCTGGGGACTACATTGCCCCTCACAGCGGCTTCTTGCAAATTAACTTGTTTTCAATCAGAAAAAATTAAATCTATTTAAAGAGTAACCTTTATTTTATTTTTTTCCCCCCATAAATTAATAATTCACGTGAAAATAAGGAACTTTGTAATATATCTCATAAGAAAACTGCTCCAGGACTTATCTTTCATTCTCCAAAAATTCTCAGTTCAAGGGTAAAATCTGTCTTCGGTGAAGACAGATTTTCCCGACACTGAGATAGTACTGTAATGAGATCTAACCAATTAAAAGGTCATCGACGGCGTCAGACTACTGACCCAATGGATGGCTCGGAGTTCCACCAATCAAGCCGCCCATCTCTGCCGTCCTGTATTGTACACAAACCGGAACTAAATTTTTGGGCGGCTTTCAGACATGAAGTACATTAGTAAATTTGATGCCTTACTAATTTAGGCACATGTCACTACCTTTTTTTAAGCTGGACCCCACTTTAACAATAAATATGGTGACATTGAATTAATGAATTGCTCGGGATACACCTGTTACATTTGCTGTGGAATCTCTCGGTGTTGTTGGGTAAGGGAAGTAGTGACCTTTTAGCACATTGATCTGCTCCTTCAATACAAGTCATAGGGGATATGTCAAGACTTTGGTTAGATAGTGCAAGCATGCTCCTCTTCCCTCTCTTCTCTGGTGGAGAATATCTATAACCATCGATCTTCACTCTGTCATCAATATTGCTGTCATGTAAGGGCCAGACGAAGACCTAACCCAAGAACTTACTGATCGCTTTGTACTCTTTACAGTGGTGATAGTTGTAGATGCACTTTTCTTACTTTTTATCCTGATTGGTACAAGAATCTATATCCGGGAAACACTGTGGAATTTTAAAGGGAACCTGTCAGTCACATTTGTCCTAGGCAAGCAAGATAGGGCAGTGTAAAATCATTCCAAGAATACCTGTTTCACCGTGACCTGATGCTTCCTTGCTCTGAAATTCTTCATTTTTTCATATGCATATCAGCTCTGCAAGTGCACTTGCAGCCCCTGGCTACTCTTCGCTTCTCCCCGCCAGTGCCTCCCTCCTCTTCATGATTGACATTGGAGAGCATCAGTGAGGAAATGCAGTAGAGGGTCTGTCTTCACTGTCAATCATGACAGTGGCGCCATCTAGGAGAAGTGAAGAGGAGTCAAGAACTGCAAGTGCACGGTTACATACACCCAGAAGTGCACTTGCAGAGCTAATTTGCATATGAATAAAAGATGAAATTCAGAGCAATGGAGCACTAAGTTGAAACCAAACATGTACCCTTGGAGAGGTTTTACACTGCGCTATCCTGCAGTACTTTTGCTTGCCTAACCCTGATTATTGACAAATTCCCCTTAAGGGGTTCTCTCATCATGAGAACTCTACGGAAAGTACAGGCAGCTATTACTACAAGGCAGATATGTAATATACAGTTAATCTGCCATGGCTCATAGAGGGTGGTTTTCCACATTTAGGGAGGCCATCTATTATGTGTTTATTCTAAATGAGGTTATATGGATAGGGATTATCTTAGCGGTATAACAACTATAAATGGTTACTGTTGTTTCAACAAATTTGCATTAACTAATAGTATAAGTGAAAATAAGAAACTTTGTAACATATCTTATTAGATACCTATGATTCTTTCTCCACTTATGAGCCAGCTCTTCACCTCCATCTCTGCTTCCTGAAGTCTTCATTTGCTCTAGAAAAGCTAAATCTGTCTTGGTCAAAAGAAAATAGACTGTCGATTCTCTGAAGCTAGATTACAGCTACCTATTAAATACTCTAATGGGGAGGGAGCAGTCAAGCACAGTTAAAAAAATGACACTTGCTCAAAATATTGTGTTAAATACCTTGTAAAAATCCCTGAGCTCCCCTAAATCTGTTACTCCTTTCTGTTTTGTGCTGAATTGCTCTATTACAGAGATATTCACATTTATTTAATTTCGAATCCAGTATGTGAAATCTCTGCTTGCAGTCCAACTGGGTGTTCCTTCGGTCTTCCCTGGAGTGTGCTATTTCACCTGTTTAAGATGCTGTCAATCTTAGTTCGCCAAGTAATCTAACTGTCTCAGATGCTGCCGAGCTGTGATTGCCAGCATCTGCGTGGGAGTGGTGAAAGCGCACCCCCCCAGAGGAGGTTTTTAAGAAATGCACAGTTGGACTGAAAGCAGAGATTTCACATAGTGCGCTCCAAATGCAAGAAATGTGAATATCTCTGCAATGGAGTGACGCAACGCAAAAAAGAAAAAAGAGTCAGAATCAGGGGAGCTCAGGTTTTTTTTTACAAGGTATTTAACTTTGGGGTAAGTGACAGGTCCTCTTTAAAGCGTAGAGGAAGAAACAGTCAAATTAAATTGCAAATTTCTAATGAGTGTTTATCTCACCCCTGTGCTGGGTTCACAATTTCACTGCTCAGTACTGCTCTCTATACAGTCCTCAATGCTGCTGCTTCTGAACACGTGCTGCATTGTGGCAGGAGAGCAAGAATCTCCCGTGTGTGTGCTGTTTGTGGGAGACATCATAGCAGCAAGTCTCTACCCACTGGCTCAGAGACAACTGGAAATTAAAGATGGCATATGCAGAGGGGAAAACTGGTGACAAATGCAATACAAAAGTCATATATTGGCGATAAATAATATTATTCCCACTGTACAGGCACAGGGCAGCACATTCTGAACATCTCCTGAAACATCAGGTGTGATCTACACTTCATTCTATGGAAGACTGTAAATATGTCATTTCTGCAAATTGTTACAGGAATGTTACTTATCACAGCTGAGGGTTCGTTACAGTAGACTCTATTCTGTTCTATGGTAATGGAAGTCATCAGCAGTATAAACCTTTCCTTTGCTTGAGGTTTGGTTAGAACATATCAGCCTTGACCCCGGTCTTGATACACTAGCGCACCTTCAGCTGCTGGAGACATTTAATTTTGTATGAGGTTTTTACCTTTGGGTGTAATAAGAATGCTTCCATTTATGCAGGAGCGTAGATAAGGAGTAAGTGAGGTATGGGTGAACGAGATTGCAAATAAACTCTTAAAGTTTTAGTTTTGGGTGTGCACAAACTAAACGTTTCCTAAATGTCGGGGTTTACATCTGAAGCCCTAGAGAATGAGTTTGTGCTGATGGGGCCATTGACTGTAATGATGGAGATGTAATTTTCAGGTGTATCCGCTTATTACAGTGGCCTCCAAGACGCAGTTGACCATGTCTTGGCGCCCACCTCAAATAAGCAAAAACTGCCCAAAATTATGTCCAACAGAGCACATAGGGACTCTGCATCATTACAGTCAATGGCACAAGAGTCCGTATCCCGTTTCCAGGACTTCAGATGTAAGCCTCAGCGGAGCCACTGAGCATAGGCCAAAATGCATTCTTAGCTTTACTACAGTCTATCAAGTCCAATCTTTAAAAGTATTCCCAATAACTTTTTCCCTTAATCCTGAATAAATGTGGGTGTAGTATTAATAATATATTCACCGATCGCTGTCTTCTCCAGTTTACAGCGCCGCTTCACTCCTCTTCTGAGTCACGTGGCGATGATTCAGACTCTCTGGGTCTAACTGTGCTCTATGTGTGACCCAGAAGTGGATTTTATAAAGTCTACGAAGCGTCAGAACGAGACTCCATAGACTTAAATTGTAAAAGAGATTTCCGGATCACACATAGGGGCTGGTTCATCAAAGCTTTATAGCCAGAAAAGTTGCAAAATTCTACGTTACGACTTTTGGCATTTTCAAGGGTGGAGCTGGGGAGGTAGAAGGATGGGATGTGGCCACGTCTGCCCATTTTATTAATTATTAGTGACACTTTTTGACACGCAAGAAATGATACTCCAGTCTCTCATTGGAGGAGCTTTCATGACACGGTGCATGGACCCACATGCCACTTATAAGATGCTCCAAATTGGTTAAGCAGCATACGCCTCTTAATGAATTTGTCGCATTGTACTCTACCAAGACGTGTATAGTGGGACCGTGCGCTAAGCCAGTCTTGAGGAATCGGCCTCATTGGGTGCAGTGTCCCCTGGAGTGTCTGAATTGCTGTCTCGTGACTCAGCAGAGGAGCGGAACTGAGCTGGAGAACAGACAACACGATGATCGGTGACTATATTAATGTTCCTCACATTTACGCAGGATGTGGGAAAAAAGTTAATGAGACAGCTTCTTTAATCCTTCACTGTTTATTCAAAGGCAATAAAAAAATCCTTCTAAGGCAGATGATAATTGACCTGTACAGTGGGTTAAAAGTCCCAATTATAGTCAGTATAAATCATTCAAATGTAGGAACTTTAATGTGTAACGTTTTTGCATCCATCGTAAGTGTGTTTGTGACTTCACAGCATTTATTCTTAATTAGGCCATACATATTTTTCTTTAGGGGTCAAGAGACATAGGCAATTATTCATATGAGCCTGAACGTTGACTCTTAAATTGATGTGGTTTTTTTTCAGTTAGTCAAGAGACATAGGTCATTGGCCATATGAGTCTAAACATTGACTCTTGAATTGATTGTGTTGCTGTCCTTGGAGTACAGAGACACTGGGCAATTGAACAATTGATGTTTGATAATATGTTGATTTCCCACTGTCCCAGGTTATTTAGTGTGTTGACCTGCAAACATTGAAGGATAAATTATGCAAATTGATTGAATACTCTAACAATGAGAGTTGAGGCATCCCACCTTCCCCCTCACCTGTGGATGATGGCCTGAAGGACAGTTGTGAGCTATAAAAGGGGATTTGCCTCTGCTCCCAGAGAGACTCTACATGGCAGTAACCAAGACAACATGGCTCTAGCCGGAGGAATACAAATTTGAGATTCTACAAGATGCCTGTTTAAGGGACCATGGCCCTAGGTGGTGGAATACAGATCACTGGCCACATGGAAACTTTTGGAGAAGCCAGGTTGGGACCATCCGGTCACCTAGACCCATGGAGACATTAAGAGAAGCCAGGTTGGGACCATCTGGTCACCTAGCCCCATGGAGACATTCGGAGAAGCCAGGTTGGGACCATCCATCACCTGACCCCATGGAGACATTGGGAGAAGCCAGGTTGGGACCATCCATCACCTGACCCCATGGAGACATTCGGAGAAGCCAGGTTGGGACCATCCAGTCACCTGGCCCCATGGAGACATTCGGAGAAGCCAAGTTGGGACAATCAGGTCACCTGGCCATGTAACTCAATAGACTGTCAGCTTTCTAAGCTTGTCGTTACCTCCTCTCTGTGGATGCCCACCAAAAATGGGGTGCCACTGATGAGGTTAAGAAAAAATACTGATGTGCACTCTGTTATCCAGAAGGTACAGGCTGAACTGGAGCGATCCAATGTATTAAGCAAAGAAGATATCAGCCACTCAATACCATTTTTAGTTGCAGAAGGTGTCTAGATTTATTACATTTACAAAAAGTCAATCACCACAGAAAACTCAAGATAAGTGAAGGCAAGGTGGTGTTAGTCGGCCCTGGAAGAACCGAAGTCACAGTTGCTCTAATCCCGGCGAGCCAGAGGAAGGGTGAGACTCTGTAATTTGCACCATCTTGTGTACTTGATAGGACTGTACTATGTGTTATTATTGTTGGTGGTGTTTCCACACTGTTTTACCCTTACCCTTTGTCGTCTGAGTAGTATTATGCCAACGGGAAAAGAGAGCAGGCATTCAGTGGGATGAGCCCGGGTCCATACGGTATTTCTAAAGACAGGCGGCCCAGCTGACGTTAGCACCCACTGACCCTCGTGTCTCCACAGTGTTCAATAAATTAACCAGTACAACATGACCTGGGGTAGTCTTGAGACAACTGCTCTTAAAAATTATGCATATTATATTTGTTTCCCAAATGCAGAGTTTAAGAAACAATCTAAATAGTCTTCATTAACATTTTTCTTTCTACCATTTTCCTCCTGCATAGTGTCGTCTAATAATAATAATAATAATACATTTTATTTCTATAGCGCCGACATATTCTGCAGCACTTTACATTTCGGAGGGGATTTGTACAGACAATAGACATTACAGCATAACAATAATCACATAGATCATAACAGATACCAAGAGGAATGAGGGCCCTGCTCGCAAGCTTACAATCTATGAGGAAAGAGGTAGACATGAAAAGTGTGTGGTAACAGTTGCCCTGATTGTATGGACCAGCCATAATGTTAAGTGTGTGACAGTACAGACACAGAGGGCTAATGGATGCATAAAGCATGTGGGAACATGATGCGGGGAACCTGGTTATGGTAAAACTTTTGGCTGTGCCACACAGGGATAGATAAGGTTAATGTGTTGAGGCGATAGGCCAGTCTGAATAAATGCGTTTTCAGGGCATTCTTAAAATTGTGGGGATTGGGGACTAACCGTATTGACCAGGGAAGTGCATTACAAAGAATTGGCGCAGCACGTGTAAAGTCTTGGAGACGTGAGTGGTAAGTTCTGATTATTGAGGATGCTAACCTCTGGTCATCAGCAGAACGAAGGGCGCGGGTAGGGTGGTATACTGAAACAAAGGAGGAGATGTAGGGTGGTGCTGAGCCATGGAGGGCTTTGTGGGTGAGGGTAATAAGTTTATACTGAATTCTGGAGTGGATGGGTAGCCAGTGTAATGACTGGCACAAGGTAGAGGCATCGGTGTAACGATTGGTGAGGAATATGATCCTGGCTGCAGCATTCAAGACAGACTGGAGAGGGGAGAGTTTGGTGAGAGGGAGACCGATTAGAAAAGAGTTACAATGGTCGAGACGAGAATGAATAAGAGAAACAGTAAGAGTTTTTGCAGAGTCAAAAGTAAGAAAAGGTCGAATTCTAGAAATGTTTTTGAGGTGCAGATGACAAGAGCGAGCCAGTGATCGAATGTGGGGGGCAAAGGAAAGCTCGGAATCAAGTATGACCCCAAGACAGCGGGCCTGTTGCTGGGGAGTAATAGTGGAACCACACATGGAAATGGCAATGTCGGGTGTAGGTACATTAGTAGAGGGAGGAAACATCAGGAGTTCAGTCTTTGACAAGTTCAGTTTCAGATATAGTGAGGACATGATGTTAGACACAGCGTTTATACAATCGCCTGTGTTTTCTAGAAAGGCTGGCGTGATGTCAGGAGAAGAAGCGTATAATTGGGTGTCATCAGCATAGAGATGGTACTGGAAATCAAATCTACTGATTGTTTGACCAATAGGGGCAGTGTACAAGGAGAAGAGGAGGGGGCCTAGAACCGATCCTTGAGGAACCCCAACAGTAAGGGGAAGGTGAGAGGAGGAGGAACCGGCAAAAGATACAGTAAAGGAGCGGTCAGAGAGATAGGAGGAGAACCATGAGAGAATGGTGTCCTTGAGGCCAATGGAACAGAGCATAGTGAGGAGGAGCTGATGATCCACAGTGTCAAATGCTGCAGAGAGATCCAAGAGAATTAGCATGGAGTAATGACCATTTGATTTAGCTGTTAGTAGATCATTAGCGACTTTAGTGAGGGCAGTTTCAGTAGAGTGTAAAGAGCGGAAACCGGATTGGAGAGGGTCGAGAAGAGAGTTATCAAAGAGATAGCAGATAAGACGGGAGTGGACCAGGCGTTCCAGGAGTTTAGAGATGAAGGGAAGATTAGAGACAGGTCTATAGTTAGCGGCACAGTTTTGGTTGAGGGATGTTTTTTTAAGTAGTGGATGTATGATGGCATGCTTAAATGAGGAGGGAAAGATACCAGAAGAGAGAGAGAGGTTAAATATTTTAGTTAGGTGAGGGGTGACAGCAGGGGAAAGGGACTGGAGGAGATGTGACGGAAATGGGTCACTGGTGCAAGTGGTTGGGCGAGAAGATGCAAGGAGCCTGCTTACTTCTTCTGTGACTGGTTCAAAATCAGAGAGTGAGCTAGATGCAGTGAGGGAGGGAGGACGGTGCATGGTATGAGGTGATTGGGAGATGATTTCTTGTCGAATCTGGTCAATTTTTTCTTTGAAGTAATTGGCCAGATCGTCAGCTCGGAGCTCCGTGGTTGGGGCCTGTACTCTTAGGTTGAGTACAGTAGAGAATGAAAAGTGTCAAAGAGACGTTTCGGGTTATTGGACAGTGAGGTGGTGAGGGTGTTGAAATAGGCTTGTTTGGAGAGGTGAAGGGCAGTGTTGTATGTTCTACGCATAAACTTAAAATGGATGAAATCTTTGTGCACCGCTGCAGGAAACGTGTTTGCACCGTGTGCCAGGGTTGTCGCCGTCTGCGTTGTGGTGTTCTATTTATAGGGGGTGTAAATTCATCCAGGGCACTTTGAAGAAATCTAGAAATCTTTTACCTTGCTGAGCACTTTTGCACATATCCATCAGAGCTTCTGGTTCTGACAGCTTTCCCTCCTCTCACTGTTAGAAATAGCAGCTGGGAGGTGGGTTGTGTACACATCTGCAGTGGAGAGGAGAGAAAGTTTCTCTGGAAGGGCAGGCTTTAAAAAAGTAGTAAAACACATGCAGAGAAAATTAGCATAGGATAGAAGCTGTGCTGATATGAAAGCAACAGCATAATGGTTTACATCCAGCCTATATTACAGGGAGGGACACTCCTAATGACAATAATCTAAAATGTGGATCTTGTTACAAACTGCCTATCAGGAGGATCGGAAAATGAATGAAAGCGAGAAGAAAGCTTACTAAAACTTAGATCAACATTGTTAACTAAGGACAAATGCTAACATATTTCAAAATAATTTTTTACATGAAAAAGGAGTCTATAGTCTTTAAGACAGGAAATTTAACTTAAATCAGCCACAAATCAGAATAAAATGAGGAATTTCAGCCAGCTCCTTCGGCCGTATACATATTTTGTGCAAAGGATGGTTCATAAGGGCTGATACGAATATAAGGTAGTATCTGTACGGCCATATTTCAGGGTCTCTATTCCATTAAGTGCTGAGGGCTCATACAGATCCAGCGCACATGAGTGACACATTCCTACACATTCCTAATGAATTATTGCACCGGTTGACTGTAGTGACAGTATAATTATTCCTCTGGGATTATCATTGCTCTATTAGACCTTACAATCCCCCAGGAAAGCCATAGAGATAATTAGCCATTGTGCCAGTATACCTTATGCATCATGTAGGATTATTGTACTTCTTGTCACTTGCATGAGCGATTTTGGCTGATTTCTTAAAGGAACACTATGCCTATAAAGGAATAATGGAAACAAACCGGAAATTAACTTTATCACTCCTTCGTTAGTTGGTAAAGAAGGTTAGCCACTACTTTTTTTATTGATGGCTTATTTTTAGGATCAATATCTGATCGGTGGGGAGCGACATCTGGCACTCTCGCCGATTAGATGATATCGGCATCTGCGGTGGTTTGAAGTTCTCAGATGTTGGCAGAACACAGCGGCTTCATCAAAAAATATAATGGCCATGACCGGGTGCTCCGGATACAGCACCTATTCATGGGAAAATCTGCAGTAAGCAGCCACAAGGCTGCTGTGGTCCGGCAGCACCCAAGAATTTCCGGCAGGTGCTATTGAACTATCCTATGGATAGGCCATCAATAAAAAAGTAGTGGATACCCATTTAAAGACCCTGAAGCAAAGGTAATAATTTTTCCTAGAACTTTTCCATTTTAGATGACAGGATGAGGCTCATCATAGATGGCTTGATAGTATTTGTCTCCAGGCACGGACATAGCAGTGGGAGGAGGCTCCTGCTGCAGCTAGTTATCTTACTGTCAGACCCAGGATTGAAAAATGAAGGGGGTGATCTCTAAGAATAAGAATAGAAAAATTATTTTTAAAATTAACAGCACAATAAAATATGAGGACTGTATTAAAGAGATTGTCCTGGACTTTAATATTGATGACCTATCGGTAGAATAGGGGATCTATATCAAATTGGTGAGGATCTGACACCCGGCACCCCCAGTAATCAGCTGTTATCACTAAGTCTTATGGCGACCAGATGTAAACAGTCTATGGAGCTGTCATAGAAAACATTAAAATCCATGAAGCCACTTTAGTGAGGGGGCATTCACCTCCCTCCTCCTCTCTCACACAGAATTTGCAGTAGGAAAAGAGGCCTATATTGTAAACCTCCTTTAATTTAGAATTGCACAATTGACATAGGGAAGTGGAAAAAATTACATATAGGTAGAGGGGGTGAGAAAACCAAATAAGATAAGAAAAGATAACCATTCAAGTTCCCTTTGAAGCCAAGAATCCCTACAGAGTACAGGTAATTAGACAGGAAAGATCTTTTCTGAGGTCCAGATAACAAAAGGGACATATGTTTAGGCATAGATAGAGAAGTTGAAAAGTCTCCTTTGTCCTCAGTAAAGATATCCTGAGGTGAAAGTAAACTATTATTCCTTACAGGGGAAATGTTATACCTGTGACTAGCCACTGGGGCAGAGATGAAAAGTTATAGATATTGGGGTTTGTATAGGTCTGATATTGATGGGACATACATCTTCAACTTCGGGACTAATTGAAGAAAAATATGCAGATTTTTCCATAACTGTGACAAATGAATAGTGGCCAGATAGTAAACACGACATGGCTGGTGTCAGCTGTCTATGTAAAGGTAAAATCCTGATAAAAAAAATATGATGGCGATTCCGAACTTCTGTGATCATCAGAAGTGAAGATATTGTTAATGCTGGAAATTTCATAAAATCCTGAAGGGCTGAGGGCATCCCACAACCCGGCCCACGTGAAGTCATCAAGGGAGGGTGTGTGGCTGTAACTTAGGTGCTGACAAAAGGTCAAGGTGAATTATGATCTGTGTTCAATGCTAAGCAAGATGCATAGCAATGTAGTTTTGATCCATGTTAACTAGACGTTTTCAGTCAGATTTCTTCCATCTGCTACCTGAGCCATCTCTGTGACGAGCGTAGTAATGTCTCTATTAATCCATTTTATTTTATGTTACTGTATATGCTGCGTTGTTTTGTCCATTTTGTAATTTTTTTTATTAACACTACCTATCTTTCTGAATTAAAGATAAAATGTATTAGTTCTGTTCCTTTTGCTCTGTAAACCGCACCCCAATATCATACGTTACCTGTCAGGCATCCAGTCCACCTGTATAAATGATTGGTGGTGGCAGCGAGTAGTTCTTGGGTTATTGTGGAGTTAGCAGTGACCGTACTGGGGTATATATATTCCATGCGTTGGAATCGGAGGTGTCTATACCATACACTAACTGTTAGTTTCAGAATAACCGGCCTATTAGTGGAAAATGCCTGCGACCTCCTCCGTTAATAGTTTGCCAATCGCGTAATTGTCTGGACAATAGGGGGCAGCAAAAGCTGTTAGTGACAAAAAGATAACAGCGGGTGGATCTGCATGACCTCTAAGACTGTGATATTTGACAGTTGGTGGCATCGGTGGTATCTGTGTGGTCTCGCCGGTGTCATCCCTTGACAGGAGCCAAAACAGACAGCTCTGAATGTAACAGCCGTTCTTAGGTCCTGCAGCTTAACTTCCATTGACTTCCATGGAAATTGACCTGCAGTACCATTGAAAGGACATTGCAAAGTGTACGGGACTGTGGTGTTCTGGGTCTGTATACTGTTTAACTTCAACCCCCGCAGGACCAGGTAACAGCTGAACAGTGGGGGTCCAGATGTCCGTCTGATATTTATGACCTGTCCTAAGGATGGCTGATCTAGACAACCACTTTAACCCCTTCATGACCCAGCCTATTTTGACCTTAATGACCTGGCCATTCAATTCTGACCAATGTCCCTTTATGAGGTAATAACTCAGGAACGCTTCAACGCATCCTAGCGATTCCGAGAATGTTTTTACTTGACATAATGGGCTTCATGTTAGTGATAAATTTAGGTCGATAATTGTGATCACTTTAAACCCCTAGGTGCTTCACAAATTGATCCGTAAAAAAAAAAGTACTTTTTTTCACAAATATTTTATTTAGCCTCAGTTTTTTCATTTTCACATGGGCAACAGGATAAAATGGATCCTAAAGTTTGTTGGGCAATTTCTCCTGAGTGCACCGATACCTCATATGTAGTCATAAACCACTGTTTTTTATTGTAAAATTAGCTCCAATCATTAGCGGACACCATGTTGTGTTTGGAGAGCCCCCGTGTGCCTAAACATTGGAGCTCCCCCACAAGTGACCCCATTTTGGAAACTAGACCACCCAAGGAACTTATCTAGATGTGTGGTGAGCACTTTGAACCCCCAAGGGCTTCACAGAAGTTTATAACGCAGAGCAGTGAAAATAAAAAATCATTTTTTTTTGCTCAAAAATGATTTTTTAGCCCGCTATTTTTTATTTTCCCTAGGGTAACAGGATAAACTGGACCCCAAAAGTTGTTGTCCAGTTTGTCCTGAGTACGCTGATACCTCATATGTGGGAGAAAACTACTGTATGGGCACACGTCGGGCTCGGACGGGAAGGAGCGCCATTTGACTTTTTGAATGGAAAATTAGCTCCAATCACTAGCGGACACCATGTCGTGTTTGGAGAGCTCCTGTGTGCCTAAACATTGGAGCTCCCCCACAAATGACACCATTTTGGAAACTAGACCACCCAAGGAACTTATCTAGATATGTGGTGAGCACTTTGAACCCCCAAGTGCTTCACAGAAGTTTATAACGCAGAGCAGTGAAAATAAAAATTTTTTTTTTTCCTCAAAAAATTATTTTTTAGCCCGCAATTTTTTATTTACACAATGGTAACAGGATAAATTGGACCACAAAAGTTGTTGTCCAGTTTGTCCTGAGTACGCTGGTACCCCATATGTTGGGGGGGACCACTGTTTGGGCACACGTTGGGGCTCGGAAGGGAAGTAGTGACGTTTTGAAATGCCGACTTGATGGAATGGTCTTCGGGCGTGATCTTAGTTTGCAGAGCCCCTGATGTGCCTAAACAGTGGAAACCCTGCACAAGCGACCCCATTTTGGAATCTAGACCTCCCAAGGAACTAATCTAGATGTGAGGTGAGCACTTTGAACCCCCAAGTGCTTCACAGAAGTTTATAACAGAGAGTGGTGGTCATGGGGGATTCCCTGTGGAGAGGAACAGAGGCCGCTATCTGCAGACAGGATATAACATCAAGAGAAATGTGCTGTCTTCCAGGTGGAAAAATTAAAGATCTGTCTGACAGGATATCAGGACTCTTCAGCCCTACAGATGACTACCCAGTCCTGCTAATACATGTGGGGTCAAATGACACAGCAAGAAACGACCTGGAAACCATCTGCAGTGACTTGGAAAACTTAGTTGAGAAAGTGAAAGAACTGGGAGCGCAGGTGGTCTTCTCTTCCATCCTCCCAGTGGATGGCCATGGAACAAGGAGGTGGAATAAGATTCTGCAGATGAACAACTGGCTACGTCGATGGTGCCGTCAGCAAGGATTTGGATTTCGGGATCACGGAGTGAATTGCCTATACGATGGATTACTTGCTAGAGATGGGGTGCACCTTACGAAGACTGGAAAACATGTATATGGAAGTCGCCGTGCTACACTCATCAGGAAAACTTTAAACTAGAACAATGTGGGAAGGGCAGCAAAAGGCCAGAAAAAGCCATACATCCTGACAAACGCTATTGAGAACTCTGCTATTTGAAGTGGGAGGAAGAACAAAGACAAAAGAATCTAAATAATAAAGATATTGGAGAACGAGAAACCAATCACAAACTAAAATGTTTCCATACTAATGCACAAAGCATGGGCAACAAACAAGGAGAATTGGAACTACTAACACAGGAAAAGAAATATGATGTCATTGGAATCACTGAGACTCGGTGGGACAATACACATGATTGGAATACAAGGCTAGAAGGATACAACTTATTTGCTAGAAACAGACTTGATAAACGAGGAGGGGGTGTCGCATTGTATGTTAGAAACGCGTATATCTGCACAGAGATTGAAGCTTCAGAGACTGGGAGTTCTGTGGAAACTGTTTGGGTAAGAATACAAGGACAGAACAATGGAAAGGACACCATTGTAAGCATTTACTACAGGCCGCCTGTGCAAGCTGCAGATATGGATGAACTCTTTATGCATCAAATGGCCAAGTTCTCCAAAAAATATGACATAGTTGTCATGGGAGATTTCAACTATCCAGACATTTGTTGGGAATCTCTCTCAGGCAAAACTAACAGGTCAAGGAAATTCTTATCCTCTCTTGCTGACAACTTTATCTTCCAAAAGGTAGGGGAGAAAACAAGGGGAACTGCTACCTTGGATCTAATCCTTATAAACAGGGAGGAAATGGTTGAGGAGGTAAAAGTGGCTGGGACCCTAGGAGGTAGTGTCCATGCTATTTTAGAATTTTGGATAACTAGAGGAGGAAGGCCTGTGAAGACTCAGACGTCAAGGTTAGATTTCAGAAAGGCAGATTTTAAGGGATTCAGAAAGAGAATTGGAGGGATCCAATGGCTGGATATCCTTAAAGACAAAAATGTCCAGGAAGGATGGGAAATCTTGAAAAATGAAATTCTCAAAGCACAATTGTTAACAATTCTGAAAAGAGGGAAGAATAGGAAGAATTTAAGGAAGCCAGAATGGATGAACACAGAACTTAAGCACATGCTAAAAAGGAAGAAAAAAATGGTTTATAAAATGGAAAGAGGGAGGCATAAAGAAGAATATAATGCTGTCGGCAGAACT
This sequence comes from Dendrobates tinctorius, assembly GCF_039654945.1. NCBI lineage: Eukaryota > Metazoa > Chordata > Amphibia > Anura > Dendrobatidae > Dendrobates > Dendrobates tinctorius. The sequence goes on along the minus strand of NW_027361786.1, from coordinate 514,843 downwards.
TGCAGGGCACAAATCAGATTATTAAAGCTGACAATGAATTGAGGCTTGCAAGAGACGTCAAAAGCAATAATAAAGGATTTTGGGGATATGTCAAAAGTAAAAGAAAAGTCAAAGATGCTATTGGATTTTTACAGGATGAAAATGATGAAATGGTAAGACATAATGTTGAGAAGGCTGAACTTTTTAATTCCTATTTTGCATCTGTTTTCTCTCAGATAGGAAATGTAACATCAACTGTTCTTCACTGTCCTATTAAGGGAATAGAAGAATCCAGGATATCTATAAACAGAGAGATAGTGAGGAAACACTTAGCTAACCTAAATGAATTCAAGTCTCCAGGTCCAGATGAATTACACCCCAGAGTACTGAAGGAGATAGCAGAAGAAATTTTTGAACCCCTCTCCATAATCTTTGAAAATTCTTGGAGAACAGGAGAAGTCCCAGAAGACTGGAGAAGAGCAAATGTTGTTCCTATCTTCAAAAAGGGGAGAAGGTGGACACAGGCAACTATAGGCCAGTGAGTCTGACTTCTATACCAGGAAAGATCTTTGAACAAATTATTAAACAACATGTATGTAAGTACCTGGATAAGAATGAATTGATTAAACAGAGTCAACGTGGGTTTGTAACTAATAAGTCATGTCAGACTAACTTAATTTCCTTCTATGACAGAATCACTGATTGGGTGGATCAGGGAAATGCTGTAGATATAGTATATCTTGACTTCAGCAAAGCATTTGACAAAGTATCTCACACAATCCTTATTGAAAAATTGGCTAAGTATGGAATGGACAAGGCAACTGTTAGGTGGATTCATAACTGGCTTAGTGATCGGACTCAAAGAGTGGTCGTAAATGGCTGCACATCCAGTTGGAAGAATGTCTCAAGTGGGGTACCACAGGGCTCTGTCCTGGGCCCTGTATTGTTCAACATCTTTATCAACGATTTAGATGAAGGGATTGAGGGTAAACTGATTAAATTTGCTGATGACATAAAGCTAGGAGGGATAGCTAATACTAGAGAAGAGAGAGAAATGATTCAAAAAGATATAAATAAACTGGAGCAGTGGGCAGAAACTAACAGAATGGTTTTTAACAGGGAAAAATACAAAGTACTACATCTGGGCAATAAAAATAAAAAAAGCATATACAAAATGGGAGGAATAGGGCTAAGCAACAGCACATGTGAAAAAGACTTGGGTATACTAATAGATCACAGACTGAATATGAGTCAACAGTGTGATGCAGCAGCAAAAAAGACAAATCCAATTCTAGGATGTATTAACAGAAGCAAACAGTCTAGATCACGTGAAGTCATTATTGCCCTCTACTCCTCTTTGGTCAGACCTCATCTGGAATACTGTGTCCAGTTTTGGGCGCCACATTTTAAAAAAGACATCAACAAATTGGAGCAAGTTCAGAAAAGAGCGACCAGAATGGTGACCGGTCTGCAAACCCTGTCTTATGAGGAAAGGTTGCAGGATTTGGGAATGTTTAGCTTGCAAAAGAGAAGACTGAGAGGAGACTTAATAACTGTCTACAAATATCTCAAGGGCTGTCACATTGTAGAAGGATCATCTTTATTCTCATTTGCACAAGGAAAGACTAGAAGCAATGGGATGAAACTGAATAGGAGGAGACACAGATTAGATATTAGAAAAAACTTTTTGATAGTTAAAGTGATCAATGAATGGAACAGGCTGCCACGAGAGGTGGTGAGTTCTCCTTCAATAGAAGTCTTCAAACAGAGGCTGGACAGACATCTGTCTGGGATGATTTAGCGAATCCTGCTTTGAGCAGGGGGTTGGACCAGATGGCCCAGGAGGTCCCTTCCAATTCTATGATTCTATTCTATAACGCAGAGCCGTGAAAATAAAAAAATTTTTTCCTCAAAAAATGATTTTTAGTCCACTATTTTTTATTTTCACAAGGGTAACAGGATAAAATCAACCCCAAAAGTTGTTGTCCAGTGTGTCCTGAGTACACTGGTACCCCATATGTGGGGGGGGACCACTGTTTGGGCACACGTTGGGGCTCGGAAGGGAAGTAGTGATGTTTTGAATTTCCGACTTGATGGAATGGTCTGCGGGCGTCATGTTACGTTTGCAGAGCCCCTGATGTACCTAAACAGTGGAAACCCCCACAAGTGACCCCATTTTGGAAACTAGACCACCCAAGGAAGGAACTAATCTAGATGTGTGGTGAGCACTTTGAACCCCCAAGTGCTTCACAGAAGTTTATAACGCAGAGCCGTGAAAATCAAAAATAATTTTTTTTCCACAAAAATAATTATTGTAGCCCCCAATTTTTTATTTTCCCAAGGGTAACAGGAGAAATTAGACCCCCAACGTTGTTGTGCAATTTTTCCTGAGTACGCTGATACCTGATATGTGGGGGTAAACCACTGTTTGGGCACACGTTGGGGCTCGAAATGGAGGGAGCACTGTTTGACTTTTTGAATGAAAAATTGGCTGGAATAAATGGTGGCGCCATGTCGCGTTTGGAGACCCCGTGATGTGCCTAAACAGTGGAAACCCCTTAATTCTATCTCCAACCCTAACCCCAACACACCCCTAACCCTAATCCCAACCCTAATCATATCCCTATCCACAACCCTAACCCCAACACACCCCTAACCCTAATCCCAACTCTAACCCTAACCACAAGACTAACCGTAATCCCTACCCACCCCTAACCCTAATCCCCAGCCTAATCCCAATCTTAATTCCAACCCTAACCCTAATTCCAACCCTAACCCTATTTCTAACCCTAACCCTATTTCTAACCCTAACTCTAATTCCAACCCTAACCCTAGCCCTAACCCTAGCCCTAATGGAAAAATAAAAAAAAAATTTCTTTATTTTATTATTTGACCCTACCTATGGGGGTGATAAGGGGGGCGGTGTTTTACTTTTTTTTTTTTGATCACTGTGAAAGTTTATCATAGTGATCAAAATAAATGAATGAATCTGCAGCGTTGCAGATTCGATTCGGCGCACTGTGCATGCGCCCGCCATTTTCCAAGATGGCGGCACCCATGATCCTGGGCGGCGGGACACCGGTACGGCCAGAGGGAGTTCGGAGGCACCATGGAGGGTGACAGGGGGTGATTGGAGGGCGGAGGGAGTAGAGGGAAGGCGGGGGGAGCAGATAATGATGGCGGTTGCCGATCGGTGCCGTCAGACGGTGGCGGCAGCCGATCGGTACCGTCAGTTGATGTGGGGGGGTTGGGTCTCGGTCTCCAGCCATGTCCGATGCTATTTCTGCATCGGCCATGGGTGGATTGTAATATTTCACCAAATTTCATTGGTGAAATATTACAATCGCTCTGATTGGCAGTTTCACTTTTAACAGCCAATCAGAGCGATCAAAGCATGTGGGGGCTAAGCCACGCCCCCTGGGGTTAACTATGAAAGGTTCTCTGTGTGCGGGTCGGGTGACCTTTCAGTGACCCCGGTCACCCGACCCGCAGGGTTGCAATCAATTCATGATGCCACATAGGCGTCATGGGTCGTATTGGCACGACTTTTCATGACGCCTATGTGGCGTCAAAGATCGGGAAGGGGTTAAAGGGAATCTGTCAGGTCTCCTGTAACCCCAGAATCACCAGAAGTTGCGTCTGAATATGTAGACACCCTGCCTAACAGTCCCTGTGTTATCTTACATACATAAACAGATCTTTACAAAAAGTATTTCTAAAGTCCATCTATGATATGTAAATGAGGGCTTTGACTAGTTGAGGGGGCGTTGGCATACCCAGACAAGTCTGCCCACTAAGCATGTTATTACACCCCTGTAGGCGTGATAACATCAGTTATAAGCACCAGAGACCTCGCAAGCGCCATACTAATCTTGCGCATGCGCGCGGCTTCTTCCCCGCACATCATTGATCCTCTGAAGCTGGGAGTATGGGTCCCGGCGTCAGAGAGGCGCACTGCGCATGATCGGGTCTCATACACACTGCTTCAAAGGATCAATGATGAGTGGGAAAGAAGCTGCGCACATGCGCGAGGTAAGGATGACACTTCTGATATCGCCAGCGCTTGATAACATGCATGATAACATGCGTAGTGGGCCGACTAGTCTGGGGACGCCCCCTCAACTAGTCAAAGCCCTCATTTACATATCATCAACAGACTTTAGAAATACTTTTTGTAAGGATCTGTAGATGTGTGTAATATAACACAGGGACTGTTACATATGCAGACACAACTGCTGGTGGTTCTGGGGTCACGGGGACCTGACAGGTTCTCTGTAATAAAGGAATTGGTTTTTTTTAAATGTTTTTGTTAATCTAAATTTAGTCTCCGTATTATGCTGTCATGGTCACATCTGGAAATGAAGATGTATTATGTCAGAGAAAAATATAGTTATAGTAAATCTGATATCTGGTGGACGAGGAATCACAATCAATTCATTCAATTCAAATTACATTTCAGATTTATTGAAACGCCAAGGCCACTCCGAGTTCTCTGGTGCCAGCAGATTTTCCCTGTTGGCTGCAAAATCTGACTGCATTAAAGTGCAGTTAGGGAAGTAATAAATGTCCTCAAAAAAATATAGCCGTCCACTTAAACTTGTCAGTCTTTATTCCATATTCTCTCGTATGTGGGAGAAGAAAATCAGAGGAACACTACAGGAAAATCTGATCGGGTGTCTTATACATAGTGTAAGGACTTAAGGCATAAGAAAGCCAAAGACAAAAGTCATCGAATTCGTTTTTCCTAGAGTGTTTCTTTAACCATTTGAAAGGATGACTTTAAGAGTGTTTGTTAAAGGGAACCTGTCAACAGGTTTTTACACCCCCAGGGGTGGCGTTCGCATAGTAGTAAGGTCCTTGTGATGTTCGAGGTCCTAATACCCAAATTATCGGTCTGCACATGCTCTGGCCCCGGGAATGACAGTGCGTGTGGAAATCTTGGGTGGGGGAGAAAGTCACAGAGAAATGTAATCTGTCAGTCACTGACAAGTGGCCAGTGATAGGTGGAAAAAGAGGCATAGAGGCCGGATAAGTGTAAGACAAGCCCCCTGCACTTGAAGCTCATTAGCAAAAAAATTGCAGATAGATTTTTATGAAACAGAGGTACGGACTTTACATAGATGACATTAGTTCGGGCTCTAAAAACTTGCTGACAGGCTACAAAAGGGTTATCTGGTCATTTCTATTCCATATGTATACATCCAATCACCACAAGAGCTTGTGAGAGTTGATGGGTGAAGGTGCCAAGTGTTTGATTTGTTATTAATTACCTATCCCATGAGGTTTTCGCGCCTTCCTTTCTCATGAAAGACACTAAGCTAATAGGTAAGTAGGATTTCTTTGCATGGTAATTATTGATTTATCTTTCCTAAAGAAGCAGGTAATAGGGAAGACCAGGAAAGAGTACTATCTGTGCCTATATAATTTAAAAGTAGCAAACAGAAATTACTAAGTGTGTCTATAAATTACAAGGGAGACAAGGAGAGAATAGTATCTGAGCTTACATCATTTACAAGTAGAAAACAGAGACAGTGCAAGCTGTGTTTGCATCAGTTACTTTGAGAGACAAGGAGGCTGTACTATCTGTTCCTAGATCATTTGTAAGTGGTGAACGGGAAGGCAGTACTGTGTTTACATTAATTACTGGGAAGACCAGGAGAGAGTATAATCTGTGCCTATATCAGTTACAGACAGCAATCAGAATCTGTGCTAGTTGCGTCTACATCAAGTACTAGGAGAGACAAGGAGACATTACTACCAGTTCCGACATCATTTTCAAGTGACTAACAGGTCGACAGTATTTACTGTGTTTCCATCAATTTCTAAGGGAGACAAGGAAAGCGTATAATCTGTGCCAACATCAGTTACAAGCAGCAAACAAAAGCAGCGCAAGTTGTGTCTACATCATGTACTAGGAGAGACAAGGAGACGGTACTATCTGAGCTTACATCATTTACAAGTGGTGAACAGAAAGGCAGTATTAGTTGTATCTACTGCAATTACTGGGGGGAGACAAAGAGATGCCTACATCAGTTTCAAGACACAAGCAGAATTACTAGGAGAGACAAGGAGACATTTCTACCAGTGTCTACATCATTTACATGTGGCAAACAGGTTGGCAGTATTAACTGTATTTCCATCAATTACTAAGGGAGACAAGGAGGTAGTATAATCTGTGCCTACATCAGTTATGAGCAAGAAACAGAATCAGTGCTAGTTGTGTCCACATCAATTACTAGAAGAGACAAAGAGATGGTACTATCTGAGCTTACATCATTTACAAGTGGTGGCCAGAAAGGCAGTATTAGTTGTATCTACATCAATTACTGGGGGAGAAAAAGAGAAAGTAAGACCTGTGTCTACATCAGTTACAAGCAGCAAACAGATTTACTAGGAGAGACAAGGAGAGAGTACTACCTGTGCCTACATAATTTCCTGTGAATATGAAGGTCATCCCTCTTTTAGCCAGTACAGAAAAGTGATAGGATAGAGATCTGCTCTTTCTCAGTCTTGATGGCCGTACGTCTTGCACCCAGCAGAGAGAGGGGGAGAATCAGTGCCAATGTCACTGCTGTAATAAGAGGACTTTATTAGGTTGCAAGTTGCTGTACAGACACACAGACGGCTATTAATTGCCTGTTTGGTAAAATATACACATATTCTGCATCTCTACTCAGCAGGGAGGAAGTAAAGGACTGCTGTAACTCATTGCTTCCCCTACTGTGTCGTTTATTGACTAAAATGTGCAGCCGGCAATAAAATTAAGCTAATAAAATGCAATAAACAGTCTTTTTTGTGTGAATTAGAAATGTAAATTTACACACCAAGGTGCACATTCTAAGGGTGGATTAGCAGACTTTCATCTTCATAGGGTATTTTCTGTTTTTAATATTTATAATATGGCAATTTAGATGATGTTTAGCAACACCCTGAGCTGCTTTATGTGCTACCAAACACTAATGAAACTAGGATACTACCCAACAACAGGTCAATGACAAAAAAAAGTAAAAAATAATAGCAAAAAGAAAATCAACTCATACCTCTGTTAAACTATAGCTATCCGATTTCCTTGCATGTTTGTTTTCACAAATAGGTGTTTTGCCCATAAAATAACATTTCTAAGCAACTTTTCTCCGAAATTTTCATTATAGCGACCCTCTTATTTCTCCTGGAAATTTAGGAATTAATTAACAATTGGCCTGTACCAGTTCGTGAGTAACATTGCAATGATAAAAACAGAAGAGAGCCTGTATTTCTTAATACTGTGTATTGCCCCCTCTAACATCAATGACAGCTTGAAGTCTTTTGTGGTAGTTGTGGATGAGGTTGTTTATTTTCTCAGATGCGAAAGCTGCTGACTCTTCTTGGCAAAAAGCCTCCAGTTCCTGTGAATTCCTGGGCTGTCTAGCATGAACTGCGCGCTTGAGATCTCCTCAGCGTGGCTCAATGACATTGAGGTCAGGAGACTGAGATGGCCACTCCAGAACCTTCACTTAGTTCTGCTGTAGCCAATAACAGGTCAACTTGGCCTTGTGTTTTGGATCGTTGTCATGTTGGAACATCCAAGTTTGTCCCATGCGCAGCTTCTGGGCTGATGATTGCACATTTGCTTCCAGTATTTGTTGATAAAGTGATACATTCATCTTTCCTTCAACTTTGACCAAGTTTCCTGTGTCTTAGTAGCTCACACATCCCCAAAATACCAGCCATCCACCTCCATACTTTACAGTAGGAATGGTGTTCCTTTCATCATAGGCTACTTTCACACATCAGTTTTTTGCCGTCAGGCAGGATCCGGCTTTTTTTAGAAAAAACGGATCCGGCATAAATTTTGGAGAACTGTAGAAACGGATCCGTTTTTTTGCTGGATCCGTCTCTGTTCCTGGCGGCTGGCCAATTGGATCTGAGCATGCGCAGACTTAAAAAAACCGGATCCGGTTGCTGGATCCGTCTTTTTCTGGATCCGGCGCATTCCGGCGCCCATAGACTTTCATTGTAGCAAAAAGCTGGAAGCGCCGGATCCGGCGCTTCCGGCTTTTTCGCCGGAGACAAAAAACGTTACAGTAGACGTTTTTTCAAGACGCCGGAATGAGACAAGTTGCCGGATCCGGCAAAAAACGGATGAAACGCAATGCCATCCGGCGCGATCCGGCGCTAATGCAAGTCAATGGGGAAAAAACGGATCCGGCATTGCATTTTGCCGGATCCGTTTTTTCCAAAAAAAGCCGGATCGCGCCTGAAGGCAAAAAACTGATGTGTGAAAGAGGCCATAGGCCTTGTTGACCTCTCTCCAAATGTAACGTTTATGGTTGTGGCCAAAAAGTTCAATTTTGGTCTCATCACTTCAAATTACCTTGTTCCAGAAGTTTTGAGGCTTGTCTCTATGATGTTTTGCGTATTGGAGGTGAGATACTTTGTGGCATTTGCACAGTAATGGCTTTCTTCTGGTGACTCGACCATGCAGCCCATTTTTCTTCAAGTGCCCCCTTATTGTGCATCTTGAAACAGCCACACTGCTAGTTTTCAGAGAGTCCAGTATTTCAGCTGATGTTATTTGTAGGTTTTTCTTTGCATCCTGAACAATTTTCCTGGCTGTTGTGGACAAAATTTTTATTGGTCTACCTGACTGTGGTTTTGTTTTTTACAGAGCCCCTGATTTTCCTTTTGTTAATCACAGTTTGAACGCTGGTGACTGGCATTATCAAATCCTTGGATATTGTCATAATCCAGGTTGGATTATGACAGATTTTGCACAAGTAACCTTTTTTTTCCTTTAAGCTGCTTGCTGAAAGTTAGTTTTGCCCCCCGGTGGCCGTTAGGATCATTACACTCTGGTTTCTTTAGTTCAGTTGCCCCCGGTGACCGCTAGTGTTGTTGCACGTGATAATGAAGCAGGTGTGATACCCTGGCTCCTATCTATAAAGGAGTAGCAGGTGGTCTCATTCACTGTTGGTGATATTGCTCATTTATTTCCAACCAAGTCTGGTGAAGGAAGGAACTACAGAGCTCTGGTGTAATAGCTTCAGGCGGAAGCAGGGCGAGCTGGGGATTTGAGGTATCCACCTTGTCGCCAGGTGCGGAACCTGCCTAGGGATCATCTGGAGTGTAGGGACACTGACTCAGGGGAGTGCAGGAGGTCTCCACATCCCCGTTCCCTATTGCAGGGCCCTCCATTGTAACTGTTTCCCTGGTGTTTCCCTTAACTCTGTTTAAATTTGCCCTGCTGGAGGCGGTGTATCCAGGGTCACGGGTGTTATAGAAATTCGCCCTGCTGGAGGCGGTGTATCCAGTCATGTGACATTACATATATCTTTTTGTATCCCTTTCCTGTTTTATACAGTTCAACTACCTTTTCCCGTAGATCCATTGACAATTCTTTTGCTTTCCCCATGACTCACAATCCAGTAATGTCAGTGGCTGGATGAAAGATGCAAGAGTCTGTCTGGATCCCAGAAACTCACTCAACTTTTATGCACACACACTGATTACAAGCAAACAGGTCACAGGTGAGGATGTTACCTTTAGTAGCCATTCAACCCAATTTGTGGCAACTTCTGTGCCTGCTATCAGGCAAAAATCACCCGGGTATATGAACTTTTGATCAGGGTCATTTGGATGTTTTGGGTTGTCATCATGATTTCAAAAGAGAAAACACGGTAGTTTGACAATAAATGGCTTCACCCAACCACTAACCATGAGTGGAGAAAAAGTTTTGGTGTTATCATTCATATTCTCTGAAAAAAGGCCAAGAAAGCAAAAGTTTTGCCGAGGTATGTAAACTTTTGAGCTCAACTGTATGTATATACATGTTATACATGTTATATATATGTTTATTTGCCTCAAATACAAAGGAAATGTGTCATCTTTAACTTTAGGCCTTTTACAGTAGAGATCATTTCATTTTCAACTTGCTTAACTTCACAGTAACAGTAATTTTGACTAGAGGTGCCCAAACTTTAAGGCTATGTGCACACGTTGCATATTTGATGTTTTTTCTACGCGTAAATGGTCAAAAACCGCTATGGAATCCTTATGCAAGGCAATGCAATGACAATCTTGAAGTGTTGGGCACATGATCAGTAAATTTCCGTACGTATTCGCAGTGTATTTTTTTTTTTTTCGGCATCATGCCAATTCTTTTTGCGTTTTTGCTTGCGTTTTTGACCCACTGAATGCACATGAAAAAACCGCATGCAAAGCGCACCAAAAAGGCAGCGTATTTTTCCGCAGCGTTTTTGCTGCCAAGAGATGCAGAAACCTTGCAGAAATTTCTGCAAGCAAATACGCATTATAAACACCAAAGAAGCAACAGAGTATATTTCCCAAATAAAAATCAAAATTTATCGAAAAAAAAACAATCATTAAAATCATGAAAGTGCAGAGTCTACATAGCACAATAAGTGGAACACAATGACTGGGATAAATAGCACATGACCAAAAAAGAATGCCTAAATATAACAATCTAAATCTGCCTGTTGTAATAGCCTAGTCTTTAATATAACACCTTTTCCACACTAAAACTAAGTCACTTTATATTATGAATATTCTATATATTGTCTTATTTTAATTAATATTATATATTATGAATTTTATATCGTAACTGATATCATATCACTTACCACTAATCACTTTACTTATGAATGTTATCTTGCTCATAATAATTGGCACTTTAAAATACATTTTGTTGTAATTATAATTACACACTTGATGTGTCACGATTCTTTTATTAAGCAGCATTGATATCAGCGCTTTCTCTCCAGTGCTCATGCGCGGCTGGGGCCTTCCTGGATCCACCGTGACGCGGACAGAGGGACGCTGTGCACAGACGCCGTTTCCATGACGGCAGCTGTGGCTTGCGCATTATGGGCCGCAGAGCGGTGGATGTGACATAAGGCGGCTGCCGTCTGCGCATGCGCCGATTTATGAGATGATTGCGCTTGTGTTACCAATCATTGCTGCTATCCAATCACTTTAAATAATAACATTTTGTACTAGGCTGATTGGCGGGTTTGTACTATATAAGAGGTTCCATCCTTTCCCCAACACACGCCTCCTGATGAAGTAGCTAACGAAACGTGCGTTGGGGCGAGGTGGAGCACTCTGACTGAGGTAATATATTGTAAAATACATGTTTACTTTTTGATATGCAATTTTTAGCATGTTTTATTATGTATTGATGAGTTGTAGATCAACGTAATGCCCTTATTTGCACTAATTTAAATCACTAGTCCCCTTATGTACGGCCAATATCTATACTGAATTAGTCAGTGGATGTATATTAGGCTCTTATGTGCATTTGTGGAGATTGTTATATTTAGGCATTCTTTTTTGGTCATGTGCTATTTATCCCAGTCATTGTGTTCCACTTATTGTGCTATGTAGACTCTGCACTTTCATGATTTTAATGATTGTTTTTTTCAATAAATTTTGATTTTTATTTTGGAAATATACTCTGTTGTTTCTTTGGTGTTTATAATCAGTAAATGAGTTATTCCTATTTGTTATATATGGGCATTTGTGTAACATTAAGCAAATATGCACTGTATAGGCTCTGGAGTTATACACCCCACAGTGGCCATGGCATCCATCCACATTTGGACACACTTTCCTAAAGTTATACTTCTTGGATACTTTTCAGGTGATCCTTACTGCGCCTTATCTGTGCAGCTCGATGATCAATATGCAGACAGATACCTGCCATACGGCAATTTTTGGCCCTCGTCTGGGGAATGGGGCCATTTGGAAACATCTAAGTGTATGCCCCGGAGGCTTCTCCTGGAGCGCACTTTCTGCTGTGGTCATGGACGACACGTGTGCCCCTGTAGTCAGGATGGAAGTGATATCGGCCTGGGTGACTCTGGTATCATTATCATGTAATGGCTCCATTTTTTGTTTTAGTTCACTGATTTCTAGTAGAAGAATGCAATGTAATCAGACTGACACAATTTCACATGTAATTTGGAAAATGACTTGTAATTTTCCAGCTATTGAGAAACTAAAAGTTTCAAAAATGGGGGGAGGAGTAGCTTCATACAAGCTGGTGGGAGAGCCACGGGTTAGAGACCGCTAACCTACTAATCCAACTGGTAATGGGACGCATTGCTGCTGATGGGATCTGAGAGGTGGCGTACTTACGAGAGTGCTGGCTTCCGTTGTTATGGTGTAAGCTGGATGGCAAGGGGAACTCGGATTTGCCTTGTTATGGTGGTGCTGTACCGGAGACAGTAGGGCTGACCGGCAGTATTTGGTCACCTCTATTGTAAGGGCATTGGCTGGCATTTTTACAGGGGCACTGACTATATCTAGCATTGTTATTATCATATGGAGTGACTTTAGCTGAGAGTATCAGCTGCTACATAACAAAAAAAATTGCCAAAATTGTTGTTTTAGCTCGTTCAACCTCCAAAAAAAAAACTAAATAGTGATCATTAAAGGGAACTTGTCAGCTTATTCATTCCTAGGCAGCAAGAATCAGAGCCTGGCTGAATGACTACCTGGTTTGAAGATCAGTCCAGGACTATAGATAGGGACAAGAGTAGTCCGACACTGCGCCGGACAGCTTTCCCGAGGCAGCTCCAAGTAATTGACAGGTCTCGTTCTAAGTACATGCATGGCAGAGACCTAGAACTGTGTGGGAAGAAGCTGCCCGAGGACGGCACCGGACTACTTCATCTTTGCCTGTAGTCCCAAGTTGAATCTTCATACTACATTCTCTCTGAAATGACGCAACCTTTCATAGAAAATTTTGCCACCAGATCCTGATTCATCCTTCCCGTGGTTGGGGCAACATGAATCGGTTCCTTTTAAATTGTATGTCCCACAAAATGGTGCCAGCTCACCCTACAAAAAAGCAAACCCTCACACAGCACCTCTGATGGAAGAAAATTGTTAAGAGTGTTTTTTGGAGTATGGATTAAAAATTGAAAAATAGCTGCAGACTTAAGTGGTCAATGTCAGTTCAACAAACGTTTGCTTATTAGATTCTCAGTGTAGACATAATGCTATCAAAGGTATAATCTATTTTCTTTGCAAAGAAATAAAATTTCTATGAAAAATTGCTGTCATGGTTAGGATATGGTTAATGTCCTGTTTTCTCAGGGTTAATTTTACTGGCCTCCCCTTTGGCTCTGGGAGGGGTATTTATACTCACTCCAGACTAGGATTCACTGTCAGCTATACTGTTATTCTGGCTGTGTGTCTGACCTCCCTGGTGTGCGTGTATACTGCATTGCTTGTTTGCTTCCCGTGTATGACCCGGTCTGTCCCCTCACTCTGTTCTCTGTCTCATGTTTTGGTACTATTGTCTTCTCTGGTTCTGACCTCCTGGCTTGGCTATTGTTACTCCTTTACAGTTTGTCCCTATTGTACCATCTATTGCCCGTTCTGGTGTTCTGATCTATTGCTACGTCCTGACTATCTGCTCTGTCTAATCCTTTGGTACTGTCATGCTATCTCGTGTTTTGACCCCGGCTTGATCTGGTTTTTGCCCCTTGGTAACTTTGTCCCGTAGTTACCTTTCTAGGAGTTTTCCTCAGCTCCTAGCTCTCTGGAGTTTAGGCCACGCCCCCAGCAGTCACCGCTGCTTCCCCGCTCCACAGGTATCTCTGAGCACTGTTTGTTTTACTCAGGACATGCGCACTGGCTCAGTGAGCAAGTGCAGTGTGGTGTTCCTGACATTATAGCTGACCGTTCCAGTTTTTTTTTTCCTCTGAGGGGAAAAAAAAGGGTGTTATCCTCATGGATCCCATACAAGCTTTGGCTGATGAGGTCAAGCACCTGACTCAAATGTTCCATAAACTCAATGTGGAACAGCGCACGATGGCCCATACCCAGCAACAGTTGGTGGTTACTGTGCAGGGGGCTGTCGATGCAGGGGCTCCTAGTTCTGGGGGTAGAGATGTGTCATTAGCGTCCCCCGAATCTCCGGTCAAATTGCCAGACCCTTTCTCAGGGGATAAAAAGTTCAGGTCTTTCAGAGAAGGATGCAAGCTTTTTTTTTCTCTAAGGCCCCGCTTCTCTGGGGACGAGATCCAGAGGGTGGGGGTCGTCATTTCCCTTCTTCAGGGGGCTCCGCAAGCATGGGCGTTCTCTCTCTCTTCCTCTGCTCCTGAACGTATGTCTGTGAATTTGTTCTTTGAAGCCCTGGGGCACATCTATGATGAGACTGATAGAGTGCGTCTGGCAGAGGATATGGTGATGAGTGTGACACAGGGGAGGCACTCTGCTGAATGGTTCTGCTCAGAGTTTAGACGTTGGTCCGCCGAAGTATCCTGGAACAACGCCGCCCTGAGGGGGTTGTTTCGCAGGGGCCTGTCTGACTGTCTGCAGGACGCTCTGGCATTACATACTCCTTATGATATCCTGGAGGACGCATGATGCAGGCGGTCCGTATGGACCAGAGACTCCATGCTAGAGGAATGATGCAACAAGAGTCTCCCTTGTACCCCAAATTGTGTGACACTGCACCTGTATCTGAGCCCATGGAAGTTGGGTCAGTCTCGGTCAAGGAGAAAGAGAGAAGGCACCGCAGAGACAATCTACTATGCTTTTACTGTGGAGCCTCTGGACATTGGAAAAGGAATTGCCCCTCCTGCCCTTCTTCAGAGAAACCATCAGAGAAACGACTGAGTCTGGGCAACAATCGAGGAGGTTGTCCAGACTCCCAGGTACATTTTTTCTCACATACAAAGATGGTGCTCCAGGTTGAATTGGACCTTGCTGGCGGTCCTGTTATGACCACCGCCTTTGTTGACTGTAGTTCCTCCATTAATCTGATTGATGCCCAAGTTGTGACTCTTAATAAGATAGGGACAGTCAGGTTAAAAGACCCTGTTAAAATTGTGGCTGTGGATTCATCCCCTCTTGCCCGGGATGGAATTTGCTTTATGTCTGAAGTTTTTTCTATGAAAGTGGGTTCCACTCATGTGGAAAAGTTAAGTTGTTTCATTATGAAAAATCTGCCTGCAGGACTGGTATTGGGGATGCCCTGGTTGCAACGCCACAATCCTCTCATTGATTGGGTGAAGGGGGAGATCACCCGATGGGGATGTAATGATAATGGTCTGTGTTGTAACCCGGTTCCTTTTGTCAATCCGATAAAATCTGTATCTGTGTCGTCTGTCGGTCTGGAGGGTATTCCGGAGTACCTGAGAGACTTTGAAGATGTGTTTTCCAAAAGCGAGGCTGAGGCGCTCCCACCACATAGACCATATGATTGCGCTATCGGTTTAGTACCTGGAGCCAAATTACCCAAGGCTCGTTTGTTTAATTTGTCCGGCCCTGAGCGCCAAGCTATGAAAGAGTACATCAAAGAGAGCCTTCGCAAGGGGCTTATTCGGCCTTCGGTCTCACCCGTGGCAGCAGGGTTTTTCTTTGTAAAGAAAAAAGATGGTGGGTTGTGACCGTGCCTCGACTTTCGGGAACTGAACAAAATTACTGTTAAGAACACGTACCCTCTCTCGTTGATTCCTGATCTATGCAACCAACTCACGGGGGGCCAAATGGTTTTTTAAGCTCGATCTACGAGAGGCTTATAACCTTATAAGGATCCGGGAGGGGGACGAATGGAAAACAGCGTTCCTGACAACTGAGGGGCTGTTTGAAAACCTGGTTATGCCCTTCGGCTTCACTAACGCTCCTGCTGTTTTTCAGAACTTCATTAATGTTGTTTTTTTGGACTTTATTGGGCGTTATGTAGTCATTTACCTGGATGACATTTTGATATACTCTGAGGACAGTCAGTCACACTTACACCATTTACGTACGGTTCTTATGAGACTCCGGGAGAACCATTTCTATGCTAAGCTGGAGAAGTGCTCATTTTTTATGCAAGAACTATCTTTTCTGGGTGTATTTGTATCTGGGGAGGGATTCCGCATGGATCCAGGGAAGGTTCAGGTCATTACAGATTGGGTGCAGCCTCATGACCTGAAGGGGTTGCAGCGATTTCTGGGCTTCGCTAATTATTATAGGTAGTTCATTAAAGGGTTCTCGCAGGTGGTGAAACCCTTGACGGACCTCACTCTTAAAGGGGCAGATGTAAAAAATTGGTTCGTGGCCGCAAAAAAATTCCTTCCTTACATTAAAGAAGTGTTTTACTACAGCCCCTGTGTTGGTACAACCCGATTCGTCAAGACCTTTTATCGTTGAGGTCGACGCTTCGGAGGTGGGGGCAGTATTGTCACAGGGCCCCTCTACCCTGACTAACCTCAAACCCTGTGCCTTTTTCTCTAAGAAGTTCTCTTCGGCCGAGAGAAACTATGATATCGGTAACAGGGAATTGTTAGTGGTTAAATTGGCCTTCGAAGAATGGAGGCATTTTTTGGAGGGGGCCGCTCATCCCATTACGCTCATCACTGATCATAAAAACCTAGCCTATATCGAGTCTGCTAAGAGATTGACCCCCAGACAGGCTCGGTGGGCACTTTTTTTTTTTCTCGATTTCATTTTACCATCACGTTCCGACCAGGGTCTAAAAATGTAAAGGCGGATGACTTATCCCGAAGTTTTGATTCTGTGTCCCCTCCAGAACCTCCTTCCTCCATTCTTCAACCGGGAGTGGTTGTAGCCAAAATCTCCTCTGAGTTACAGAGAGAGATTCTGGAAGCACAAGTACAAGCTCCAAGGAATAAACCCCCAGGTAAATTGTTTGTACCCGAACTATTCTGTCTCACACTCCATCAAGAATTTCATGATTCTGTGTTAAGTGCACACCCTGGTATTGCAGCTACCCGTGGGGCAGTAGCTAGGGGTTTTTGGTGGCCCTCTATGGGTACTGATATAAAAAGGTTTGTAAATACTTGTGTGGTGTGCGCTCGCTCTATAAGCTCTCAGGTCCGGCCGGCCGGGGAATTGGTGCCTTTGCCAATTCCGGATAAACCATGGACACACCTAATCTTCCATCTTCCAAAGGCAACTCAGTGGTATGGGTAGTGGTTGATAGATTTTCTAAGCAAGCCCACTTTGTGCCATTACCTGCGTTACCATCTGCTAAAACCTTGGCTCGCTAGTTTATACAGCACATTGTTCGGTTGCATGAAGTGCCTGTGAACGTGGTGTCAGACAGGGGTGTGCAATTTGTGGCCAGGTTTTGGAGAGCGTTTTGTATGAAGTTGGGGGTCACGTTGTCATTCTCCTCTGCCTATCACCCAGAATCCAACGGACAGACTGAATGCACCAACCAGTCGTTGGAGCAGATTCTGAGATGCCTGGTCTCCTCCAGACAGGAAGACTGGTGTGAGGTATTACCTATGGCGGAATTTGCATTCAACTGTCGTATTAATCAGTCTACCGGAAAGTCTCCCTTTCAGGTAAATTATGGGTTTGTTCCGCAGTTTGGGGAATTTTCCCGTATGGATTCGGATTGCCCTGGTGGTGAGGGGATGGTACAACAGTTAAAAACCCTCTGGAGGGAGGTGCAGGGGAACATCGCCAAAGCCCAGAAGAAGTACAAACATTTTGCGGACAGGAGGAGGGGGTTGAGTCCTGCGTTAACAGTGGGGGAAAAAGTCTGGTTGTCCACCCGTAACATCAAACTTAAGATACCCTCTATGAAGTTCGGCCCCAAATTTATTGGCCCATACAAGATTGTAGAGGTGATCAACCCGGTGGTATACAGATTATAGTTGCCCACCTCCTTCAAAATATCTAACGTCTTCCACAGGTCCCTATTAAAACTTGTGGGGACAGTTAGAGAAAATCCCTCATTCCTGGCTCCACCAGTATTGGTAGAGGGTCAACTGGAGTGAGAGGTAGGGCGCATCATTGATTCACGGTGGGTGCGCCGGAGACTTCAGTACCTTATTCATTGGAAGGGGTATTCCGTTGAGGATCGGTCATTGGTTCCGGCCAGTTCGGTGCATGCTGATCGACTGGTGCGGGCTTTTCATGCCAGATACCCTGAGAAATCTGGGGGTCCAGTGTCCCCCATTAAGAGGTGTGTTCTTGGAAGTCTGAAGATGCTCCTGGCTCTTACACAGTTACAGGGCCTTGTGTTACACACAGCCTCAGCACAGGGCATAGCAGAAAGCTGCTGCACTTTTTATCATGCTTATGGTTGTTTTTATCAGTCATTCACTTGTTATGTGCATGTCACGCTAATGTTAACCATAGAAACATGGCTTCACTATGAATTGTGAATCAGGGTCATGGAAAGAAGAGCTGACAATCTCTTCCTCCCATTTGCTCATCGCCGCCACCTACTCTGCTAATCACAGGGTCTGTGATGCAGCCAAATCCTTTGACGTGGTCAGCACGAATATGAAACAACAGGCTGATGTGGTGACACTTTTCTGTCTTTGTGTAATTAGGCTTCCTGACTTCAAAGCAAGACAGGGCAGTGTCTTAGATCCCGTACCAGATATGAATATTGGGTTTTCAGGGACAGATGTAGGTTCTATAGATTTGGGAGACATATTTTCAGTGTCGTGGCACAGTGCCGAACACAATGCATTCTCTTGCATTGCTGTGCAGCCTGCCCATTAGCCCAGAATTAATATCAGACAGGTAGATAAAGTTGCATATGCCATCTCTCAAATCTATTGGAAGCTAAAATCATGATAGGATATATGATGTTAATATCTCCTATTATATTTCAATTTCTGCCACAAATTTGTGCAGAATAAACAAAGGCAAATAGGCAAATAAAATGATCCATAAAACCAATCATTTATTAATAAATTTCATAAAAAGTTTTTTACAAGGAAATTTCGCAAAAAAAAACAAGTACATATGTTGTAATAGGTGCTCACAGAAATTAGGCTTATGCGAAATGATCTATAAAGTATCTTGAATAGAATATTCACTGCTTATTAATCGACTCATTTTACTCTATATGTATCTTACTTCAATCTAAATAATAAAGGAAAAAACCTAATGGTTCAAGCAGCAAAAGGAACAAATCCTTAGTTTAACAATATAAAGTGCACAATGCTATAAGTAGGTAACAATTCAACCAAGTTCCCTGCATTGAATGTCTGCCGTGAGTGAGCTAATCCTGAGTACATTCATTATAATACAACAGTGCTCAAATAGTAGCGACTTTTATTCTCAATGTTTCTTTTATAAATTGCAAATGCCTACAAATAAAGGTGCATAAAATTCTTAATGCGTAAGCTAACTGCTTGAACCATTAGGTTTTTTCCTTTATTATTTAGATTTGTGGCAGAAATTGAGATATAATATAATGAATTAAGGTGGCTATTATTTTTGGACTAATTTGTTATGTTAATATCTCCTGCCTGGGACCTCCGGGGGTGGGAGGCAGATATCTTTAAGATTGAGTATCTCATATTTTTTTTATATCTGAGGCCTCATCTTATTTACCAGTCCTCATCTGAGTTCCCCAGGGGGTAGGTAGGAGTAGCTGGTGGCTCGCCCCATGCCAGGGCCGTGGGGTACTTGGCACCGGGCCCGTGGGTTTCAATGGGAGATGTCACGGTAGCTGCGACCCGGTCCGTGGCCCTGGGCGTCCATTGTAAAAGGGGAATGGTTGAACATGTGGATAATGATTAAAGTTTATGAGTGAATGATTCGTGACGCCACCTGTGGTGTTCGGCAATGAAGATGTTAAGCCGACGCTGCAGACAGATCCTCTGGGACAGATGGTGTGGTGCAGCAATGATGTTGTGGCCCTCCAGAGGTAGGGCAGTAGTCCCAGGGCAGTGTAGATGAAGAGACAGGGGAGAGACGTAGGTGGTGCAGTGTCAGGCACAAAGATGTAGTAGTGCTCAGAGTGTTGGCGCAGTAATAAGCGGAGGACACCAGGGCATGTAGTTCCAAAGCTTTACTCACAGTCTGTTGTGCGTACAGGTGCCCGCATCCGTGCCGTGTCCTCCGGGTCAGGGCCTCAGTCAACCTCCAAGCTAGGTGAAGCACTCCGTTCCAACACTCCGCCAACATGTGCCTTTTCTGAACGTCTCCCTTCTTGCGCCTATGGTGAAATACTCACAGTACTGAGTTACACTGGAGTTCCACCTTTCTGATGTTCCTATGAACTCTACTTGTACGGCAGACAGCTGTAGCCTGCTTCGGGGACTCCTTGCTACTAAGTCCTGGCTCACTCTCGTTGCTGTTGTGCCCCCAAGTCTTGTGTGGGAATAAAGTGGTGACAACTTCTATTCCTCCGGTGTCTGCTGCAGGACCATTAGTATCCATACAACCTCGGGGACCGGACCCCGGCCTTGCGCTTAGAACTTGGGAAGGGTTCTGCTCTATCCCTGGTCCTTAGCCCTCCTTTCCTCCTTACGTTCCATACAAATCCTTCTTTCTTATGAAGGATTAGGCTTTCTGAATCTCTCCTTCCTGTGCCAGCAGACCCAGGTCACTGAGGTCTGCTGCAGCACTCCCTTCATCCATCCCTCTCCGGGGATCTCCTCTCACAGACTCCTGTGACAGACTGACTAAATCCAAAAATCTTCCCACTCTTTTGGTGCAGACTAAGCTCCACCCACCTCCCAGCACTCTTCGTGTTCCAAGCAGGGAGCCACCAAAGGGTGCTTTGCTACACTACTGTGTTGTGTGGAATGCAGGTGTTGGAGTGTGGTCAGGTGTCTCCACCTTACCTGAATGGTGGGGTACCACACCTCAGGAGGAGGTGCAGTACCTCTGTGGCGACTGAACCCTCAGGGGCGCCACATAGGTACCTGATAAAAGCATGTTCTAGCCTATAACCCATGCTCAGTGCTGGGAGATACAATGTGCTGTAAGGACTGCACCATTTTCTAAATGCAGTGCTCCCCATCGCAAGATCTTCACCATTCCTATGACATCACATCTAGTAACCTTTCTTTTGTTTAACTCTTATTTTTTAAGTGACTGCATATACTGCACTGTCTTAACCCCTTTGTAATAACTGTTATATTTTTATAAGCGCTGCCTAATTATTGGATTAAATAAAAGATTAGTGGTGGCAGCTCGTTTCTCTTTCGTTACTGCAGAGCTTGGTGGTGAACGTACCAAAGTGTGTGCATATATATATATATATATATATATACATACGTGGTGGATTCTCTCTGGATGTTTGCTGGGGTGGAATCGGATGTGAATATACTATACATTAACCATGAAGGCGTCCAATAACCTGTCTAGTAGCAATAGTAGTCGTTGCCTTGTTCACCAGTCATCAGTTAGTTGTGTGAGCTCCTGACAAATTGGTGGCGGTGGAGGGATTGGCAGTGTTGGTCGCTGAAAGTGCAGTTACCTGCTCTCCCAGCGTAATTCAAATTTTTTTCTCTTCCTCCCAAAGGCTTGTTTCCGGCATCTTCTTTTTCTCTCCTCCCACTTATTTAACTTGCCTCTTTACCTCTTATGGTGGGTCAACAGTACAGTTTTACTTCTCTGCTCCACTTTTGTATTTTGTCAAGTGGAAAAGCTGGATTACAGCTGTGCTCACTTTGAAACAGCCACTGCAACCAAAGTTTCCCATTGCTTTGTGTTCTGGCTATCTAGTCAGTCATTGGGCACGTATCTATTGCTGCAGAGCTATGAGAAAGCTGGGCTTCAGCTGCGCTCACTCTGAAACGGCAACTGTAACTCCGTTTTCCCATTGCTTTACATTGCATTAAAGGGTTATTCTCATGTTACAAATTGATTTAGTTAGACAGCATGAAAATAAGCGAGCATACATTTGTCTTGCTTTTTCAATCTGCGGTTATTCTCCTGCTTTTGTCATTCTTTACTGCTCAATGCCCAGGAGATCGATCACCAAAGCCTGGCTGAACAATGCTTAGTAATTACACTCTAGGCTGTGGAGTTAACTCATGAGATTCTAGCCACCTTCCTCCAAATTGTATAGAGCAGTTAGACAGCTTCTCATCTCCTTGTCAATTCCTGATCTAGACCTGCTGTTATTAGTCCTGCAAAATCGCAAGCGTATACCCCTCACCTGCCAGACTGCTTTGCCAGAGCAGTTCTCCTAATCTTTGCTCACTTTCCCTAGAGTTCCTGAGAAGTTCTCTTGCTCAATGGCATGGTTATCTCTATATACAAATTTAGAGATAACTGTGTGGACTTTAGTAAGCTTTAGGTGGCCCACAGGGGAAAATGTAAATCTCAAGGGTGCCCCCAGGATCCTACATGAGCAATATTTGGCACACTATACTTAATGCAACATGTCTAGACAAAATCAGCATCTCATCATTCATTTAACAAACTATCCAGTTTATTATTATATTGAAGCATAGAAACATTTGTGAAAAAGGGACAGTGACATTCTATGTTGCTGAACAATGGACCCTCAGAAACAATGCCACTGGTTGTCCTTTAGAGCAAACACACTGTCAGATCTGAATCTATCAAAGTAGCCTATTCAGATCTGCACATGGACAATGCTACTTAACCAGAGCTGTCACTCAAGGTCAATTGCCTGCCCCCAACAACAAGGAAGTGAGGAGGTTGCAGAACTTTGCACTCCTGAAGGTACATGTCCAGACTAACCCTTTAAGATAATGAAGTGTAGTGTAAGAAGTGATGGAAAGGAAACCAGGAATGCATACTTCAGCACAGTGCATGCCCCCTAGATCTTCAGAGAAAATAAAGGGTTTTCACTGGAGCATTCAGCTGGCCTAAATGGGACAATCAAAAAGTGGGAGAATAACCTGGGTGTCAACCCTTGAGCCTGTGTTTTGTGGTCGGCTTCTCTGTCTGCTGAGAGATAGTAGACACACCTTTTCTCTAGTCGTTTAGGTTCTGCTATTCTGGCTGCAGTCTGTTTAGCGCAGGTGTTTTCACTTATCTGCCCTATCGCCTTTTGGGTGCAGCTTTATATTCTGTTCCCCTACTGGCATTTCCTACTGGTGAGAGTTTCTTGTAGATGTTCAGCCATTCTGCTGTAGCTTAAAGCCAGTAAGTGAAACTCCAGCTTGAGTTTATCTCTTTGCTGTTTCTTTTCTTTGCTCTTCACCTAGCTTCTGTTTAAGAAGTAGGCGGCATATTTTCTAACAGTATGTACTTAATACTTTATTTTGTGGTTTACTTTTCTCTTCTTTTTCAGCACACTTTCCTTTTTGTAGGTAATTCACACTCTGCTCTGCCCTCTGGTTCTTTAGGAGGAACGTGAAGCGCTCAACGGCCTTTCATGCAGCATAAGTCCGAGTTGTCATCTTCTAGTCTGTGATTAGGGCTGTCTCAGCTCACGCAGGAACCACAAGCAACTGCGGTCTCAGGATCTCTAGTCTGTACAGGAACCGGTCAGTTGTAGTATTTAGATTTACCTACTGTCCCAAGTGAATAGCTCCACTAGCATAACAACGGGTATCATGTCCAATAAAAGGATTGTGCATTTGTATTACATTTTTTATCCAGACAGCAGGTACACTTTAACGGGAATCTGTCACCACATTTTTGCTATGTAACCTGAGAGCAACACAATGTTGTGTCAGAGACAATGATTCCAGCAATCTATTAGTTACTGGGCTGTTTGCTGCCATTTTGATACAATCACAGTTTTCTCTGCTGCAGATCTAACAGTGCTCTGAATGCTGAGCTCTGTATAATCCCGCCCACACCACTGATTTGCTGCTTTCTGTGTACATTGTGGTGGGGGTGGGGTTACACAAAGCAGCAAGACTAGATGGCACGAGACACCTATTCCTGTAGTGATGATCTCCTGGTGATAAAACGTTGATTTTATTGAAACAGCACACAGTCCAATAAGTGAAATATTACTGGAATGAAGGTCTCTGTCCCTATATCATTAAGTGACACATTCCTGTAAACAGGGTCTCTGTCCCTACATCATGGTGCTCTCAGATTATGTAGCAAAAACCTGGAGAGAGATTCCCTTTAAGGAGTTAAAGTATGCTCAGAAAGTTGTTCTATAGCCATCAGTGAGTCACACCATACCTTAAATTTAATATATCTGAAGCTCAAAAAATACAATGTTAATTACTCCTCTGCTATTCTCCAATTCTTCGGAGTATGATTACAATCATCTAGGTATTGAGGTTGAGAAAATCCAGCAGGTATGAACAAAGAGGGATTCTATCATATCCCGCGCAGGCTGCCTGCTAGCTGTAGAGCGGCATGCCGCGTATAAAGCGGAGTCAGCACATTCAGCTCAATGCCTTTTGTGTTGCATATCGTGCTAATCCAAACCGTGCAGTAAAATGCAGCGGAGGTAATGGTGTAAGCAGGAAAGCAGTGTATATGACGGAGTTGTCCGCTTTGGTAAATCAGTATCTAAATACCCTATTACATGTCATGACCCTCATCTATTAGCAGCTCCAAATAATGTCCCTTGCCTAAGGGTGCCAGATATATCCATGCATTACACAGATAAACCATTGATTTCTGGAGGTCTTGTGTAATGTTTTGTTTCTCCAGTGGTGGCGCTGTGAAAAAATTGTCCACTTTTTGGAGCCTTTTTTTTTTTTTTTAACTGAAATGCATGCATTTTTGACTAAAAATACTTGTTCTCAGTACCTCTTACACTTCCCTGACCATAATTACTAACAACTTACAGCCAAAGATAACAAGACAATTCTCTATACTCCTCCTATTAGACCTGACACAGTTCACCACTTGCCCTATCCTGAATCTCCTCTTACCTTTCCAACCGCACACTCAGCATCTCCCACTCCCACACCACCTCCTCATCGTGCCCTTCCTCTATTGGTGTCCGTCAAAGCTCTACCCGAGGACCCTTACTCTTCTCCATCTATACCCGTGCCCTTGGACAACTCATAAGGTACCATGGCTTGCAGGACCACCTATACATTGAGGACGCTCAGATCTACCTTTCTAACTCAGATGTCGCCTCTCTAGTTTCCAGAATCCCAAAGTGTCTATCAGCCATATCCTTCTTCTTCTTTCGCTTCCTCAAGCTCAATGTGGACAAATCTGAACTTATTAACTTTCCTCCATCTCATGCATCTCCCCTACCTGGTCTATCTATCACAATAAATGACACCACACTTTCCTCTATACCAGAAATCCGGTGCCTCAGAGTAACCCTTGACTTTGCCCTGTCCTTCAAGCAGCACATCCAAGCTCTGGCCATCTAAAGCTCAAAAATACTTCCAGAATCCGTCCTTTTCTCCACTCTCAGTCTACTAAAATGCTTGTACATGCCCTCATCATCACCCATCTTGACTATTGCAACATCTTCCTCTGTGGCCACCCTGCTGACACTTGCACCTCTCCACTTCGTTTTTAACTCTGCTGCCCGACTAATCCACCTCTCTCCTCGATACTCCTATGCTTCTTCCCTTTGCAAATCCCTTCATTGGCACCCAATTCCCCAGCATATCCAGTTCATAACCTGTGTCCCCTTTGTAATTCCAAAATAATTTCTGATACTTTCCCTCACGTAATCTCTTGTACTCCTAAGACCTCCTTCTCTCCTCCACACTTATTCGCTCCTCACCTAATCGCCTTCAAGACTTCTCCCGAATATCCACCATCCTCTGGAATTCTGTGCCCAAACACGTCCGGTTATCCACCACATTTGGATCCTTCAGATGGAATCTGAAGACCCACCTCTTCAAAAAGCTTACAACCTGCAATGACCACACGGCCAACTCAACACCATCGGATCTACTGCAACCCCCGACCTACTGTCACTTTCCCCATAATCCTGTAGAATGTAAGCCAGCAAGGGCAGGGTACTCTTCCCACTGTAAGTGATATTTGTGTTTTGTATGTAACCCCTTCTCATGTACAGCACCATGGAATCAATTGTGCTGTATAAATAAATAATAATAATAACAACTCATTTTGCATCCAGCAATAGACTGTGCTGCACAGAGGCTATAAAAAGCAAATGCTACAACTTTTTTAATAGAACCCAATTTAAAAAACTGATATTTTGCCCCCATCTGTACCGACAACAGCCCTGGTTTCAGCTGAATGTGCATCAGCTGAAATGTATTGTGGTGCAGAGATCCCCTCTCTCCCTGCACCACAATAGCTATAGTGACCTCCCAGCAGCTGACGTTGGCGCTCCCGTCACTGCCATGCGCCGCCAACCCTCCTGTGTTGGCTATGGAGAAGGAAGAGGGTACCATTCACTGTGGGAGGGAGGAAAGGTAAGAAGAATAGTTTTTTGTGGTTAATTGATTTGAGGAGAGAGCCGGAGCTGGGGCTATTATTACAGGAAGAGATCCAGGACGGAGGACATTATTACGAAAAGGGGCCCAGGACAGATAACATTATTGCAGGCTGAGGTCAGGAGGGATGACATCATTGCTGGACGGTTCCAAGGTGGGGCCATTATTACAAGACAGAGGGCATTATTACAAAATATGGGACATTCTTACAGGATGGGGGAAAATTTTAAATATAAGGCCAAGGACTGGAGCCATTATTACATTATGAGGCCCAGGATGGGGAACATTTTTACAGGATGGGGGGCATTATTAAAGGATGAGGGACATTATTACAGAACAGGGAACATTACTAAAGGATAGGGGTCAGGACGGAAGACATTATTACAGGGGTCCATAGATCTGACCAATGTGCTGATGGGGGCTCTGGTCCAAATTTTGCGGCTTATAGGACTCTTGGTACACCACTAGTCCCATGCTTTTAAGATGCATTTATGGAAGAAAAAAGAGGCCAAAGATGGATAACACATTTAAATATTTGTCTCCAAGTACCTTTCTAGTTTACAGCTGATTGTTGGGGGTTTAGACAGTCGGACGCCCTACGATCTGCTGACACTGACGGGTCGATCTACGTAAAAGAGGTTGTCCAAAGCAAACAAGCACTTTTTGGTAAACTGTGCAATATATGTATAGCCGCCTATCCAATTATCAAGTACTGTCTGTTGTGCCGCACTACAGCTTTCTGTACACCGCCATTCTACGGCTTGGTGCAACATCCGAATTTTATGGATGAGACAATCGCTTTCAGAATATGGCCAATAGAGCAATAAGCTAATCATCCCTTTGTGTTGGGTGTCCAGAGCGTCGCGGGACGCCTGTTTGAACATAGCCTTTGAGTGAGACCTTCCATGTCCTTACTTGCCTGAGAAAGCAATTCTCGTCTATGATATACATTATATTGTAGTTGGCTTTATAGGGTCGGGGGGCCCTTAGTGGCACAATGAGGCCACGTAATGGTTTCCTAGTCGTCTTTCCACTTGTGCCATGGACATGCAGATACCAGATGGCCTCTATATAGTTTATTGCCGGTCTCTTCCGCCTGACGTCCCTTCTTTTGCTATAGCGGACACTATTTTATTTTTGTAGATCCGGGTATGTTATTATTCAATCACCTATTGCAATGCTGAGTACGCCCATGACACCTCGGAGCTTGTGTAATAAGACCGTGGTTCATTATGCTAATCTTACCCTTACTTGTCAAAAAACGGAATCTAAAAATGCAAATATTAAGAATGCAAAGACTATTTTTAAGATCGTGTTCGATAGAAAAAGCAGCGGTGCGGAGCGGACAGTGATAAGAAAGTGGAACGTGGCACGGACAGAAGAGCTGAGTTTTTTTTATTATTTTGATTAATATTATTATGTCCTAATAAAGTAGAAAATGCTTCTTCCAAATACCAAGAAGATAACGGATTAGGGATCCTAAGGACGCAGTCAGACAAGATCGGACTGGCCGGCAGCTCTCCCTACCCGAGTGAGACAGCTGCATAGAACTATATGAAGCTGTAACACTCGGGTGGGGAGAGCCGCCGGCCAGTCCGTGCACTGCGATTCGATCTTTGTCATCTGATTGCGTCCTTAGGATAGATCATCAATGCTAGATCCGGATACCCCCACTATTCTGCAGTTACCAATTTCCGCAATTCCTGGAACAAAGCTCTGTACACCGTCCCCCTGTACACCTAGCAGCTCTGGCCACAGTTGCACCCCCCAAAAAATAGTATCAGAGGGGTTTTCTGGCCTCTTACATTAAAAAAAAAATGCTGAGAATAGTGACTTACAAAAGTATGGCTAACCTAACCAATCTAGTTCTGATGTTTTCCTAGGTCCCCCGCCGGTCTCGGTAACTGCTGCAGTCGATCCTTAGCAATGGAAGTTCCAAGATAAAAGTTTTCTGCCACGCCGATTTTGGAACCGGTCAACCACCTAGTATGTAAAGGGTCCGACCTTCCACTAACAGCTGTGTAATGTGTATGGCCAGCTTAACCAACACATCTCCCCGACACCCAGTAATTTGCTGCAGCCATCACATGTCAGTTCAGACAGAGCAGAAATTACAGAGACCGTTAGGGAACCCAAGAAGGGGAATTAATAAACTGAGTATTACTTGTTTTATTTTTTACACCATTTTTAACTTTTTTTTTGTTTTTTTAATTAAAACTACTAAGGATTATGGTACAGGCCACAAGATTTGACGCTCGTGGAGTTTGTTAGCTGCTACATACAAAACACATTCAATAAAGGATCAAACACAGACGTGAAGTCCAGCCTTGGGAGAAATTTGATTGATATGTTTTTGACAAACATTTTGAGCTATCGCTACACGATGATCACTTAATGTGAACAGCGACCTATAAACAAAACAAAGAAGTAAATGTTCTGTAAAAAGCAGAAATGAACTTGTGAACGCTGAATAGCTGCCATAACGTAAGCACAATTCATCAAAGCGAGCCGTGACGCAAAGAGCAAGCGAAATCCAGACGGCTCCGTAGGACTTTCTGTGCCAAGTGGTGGCCATCGGAGTGAGCTCAGGAGCCTCGTGTAATTTATTGTCGGGGTTCGCCCCATACCCTATTAGGCGATAGTGATATTAGAAGGGACCCAGATCTAAACTCTTCTCTGTTTCTCCCCAAATCACCAAACACATGTATGCTCGTATCCGCTGGGTGCGCACGTGTTATGTTATAGAGGAGGTGAGTAAGACAGCCATGTAACTGAGACCAGGATGGCAACCTTTCCGACCATCAAAAACAGACATGGTCCAACATTTAGACTGAGAACGGCCTTTGTCAAGGACATCGGTGTATAGCAAGAGCCGGGAAGCAAGGCTGCCATTAACATCGGAATACAGCGGTCTTTTGATGGTGCCTCAAGCCCCTGCCTAAATTATTACACGTGCGGCAAATTAAAGGGGTTGTATGAAAATGAGAAAAGAATGATTACTTTTTTTGCACTGTCTATAGTTTGTCTCAGCCCTATTAAATAGGACATAGCTGCAGTACCACTCACAACCTGTGAACTGGTGTGGCACTGTTTTTTCTTTGGAGAGGGGGATTATATCTAAGCCAATTTTTGCGCTATAAATTAAAATCTAATAAATCAGGTCCTAAAGGTATCAATCTAATTATGTATTATATATTTTATCTATATTTCTGGGGGAAACAATTACATTAACGCAGGCAAGTGCCCGTATTATTCTCTGCCTGCCGATCTGCTAATGGCTCGTATGGTTTACGTTCACATCAGTCTTGTAAAGAATCAACATGGTAATGCCAAGCGGCTTTCTATTCATTCTGTTATTTTTATAGTCCATGGATGAATAATGCATGTGATATCTGCATTTTTATGTCTATCTGAAACCTAAAGTTACGGCTGAGCTGTCCTAGTACTGATCCAATGTGATAGTCACGGCCACGGTTACAACCACCAGTTGACAAGCTCTTCGAACAGCCACAAGACATGCAGCCAAGGGGAATCGAACAGGCAATCCTTGCATGTATTGTGGCTGATGAACAGCTGCGAGACATGCATCTGCGGGGACTTGGACAGGCAATCCCAGCATGTAATGCTGCTGTTGAACAGCCACAAGACATGCAGCCGCTCTTACTTGGACAGGAAATCCCTGCATGTATTGTGGCTGTCGAACAGCCGCGAGACATGCATCTGCGGGGACTCGGACAGGCAATCCCAGCATGTGTTGCTGCTGTCGAACAGCCGCAAGACATGCATCCGAGGGGACTCGGACAGGCAATCCCTGCATGTGTTGCTGCTGTCGAACAGCCACGAGACATGCATCTGCGGGGACTCGGACAGGCAATCCCAGCATGTGTTGCTGCTGTCGAACAGCCGCAAGACATGCATCCGAGGGGACTCGAACAGGCAATCCCTGCATGTGTTGCTGCTGTCGAACAGCCACGAGACATGCATCCGTGGGGACTCGGACAGGCAATCCCTGCATGTGTTGCTGCTGTCGAACAGCCACGAGACATGCATCTGCGGGGACTCGGACAGGCAATCCCAGAATGTGTTGCTGCTGTCGAACAGCCGCAAGACATGCATCCGAGGGGACTCGAACAGGCAATCCCTGCATGTGTTGCTGCTGTCGAACAGCCACGAGACATGCATCCGTGGGGACTCGAACAGGCAATCCCTGCTTGTGGCTGTTGAACAGCCACGAGACATGCAGCCGCGTGGACTCGAACATAGTATTCGAGCATGCAGAAGACACTCAGTTAACACCCGAGCATGCTCAGTTAACACATTATCCCAGCAGGTCTGCTCATCACTTTTCACTACCAATAGCAGCGTACAGTGCGCTGCGAAAGTATTCGGCTCCCTGGAACTTTTCAACCTTTTCCCACATATCATGCTTCAAACATAAAGAAACCAAATGTAAATTTTTGGTGAAGAATCAACAACAAGTGGGACACAATTGTGAAGTTGAATGAAATTTATTGGTTCTTTTAAATTTTTGTTGAAATTCAAAAACTGCCAAGTGGGGCGTGCAATATTATTCGGCCCCTTTAACTTAATACTGTGTTGCGCCACCTTTTGCTGCGATTACAGCTGCAAGTCGCTTGGGGTATGTCTCTATCAGTTTTGTACATCGAGAGACTGAAATTCTTGCCCATTCTTCCTTGGCAAACAGCTCGAGCTCAGTGAGGTTTGATGGAGATCGTTTGTGAACAGCAGTTTTCAGCTCTTTCCACAGATTTTTGATTGGATTCAGGTCTGGACTTTGACTTGGCCATTCTAACACCTGGATACATTTATTTGTGAACCATTCCATTGTAGATTTTGCTTTATGTTTGGAATCATTATCTTGTTGGAAGACAAATCTCTGTCCCAGTCTCAGGTCTTTTGCAGACTCCAACAGGTTTTCTTCAAGAATGGTCCTGTATTTGGCTCCATCCATCTTCCCATCAATTTTAACTATCTTCCCTGTCCCTGCTGAAGAAAAGCAGGCCCAAACTATGATGCTGCCACCGCCATGTTTGACAGTGGGGATGGTGTGTTCAGGGTGATGAGCTGTGCTGCCTTTACGCCAAACATATAGTTTGGCATTGTTGCCAAAAAGTTCGATTTTGGTTTCATCTGACCATAGCACCTTCTTCCACATGTTTGGTGTGTCTCTCAGGTGGCTTGTTGCAAACTTTAAAACAACACTTTTTATGGATATCTTTGAGAAATTGCATTCTTCTTGCCACTCTTCCATAAAGACCAGATTTGTGCAGTGTATGACTGATTGTTGTCCTATGGACAAACTGTCCCACCTCAGCTGTAGGTCTCTGCAGTTCATCCAGAGTGATCATGGGCCTCTTGGCTGCATCTCTGATCCGTCTTCTCCTTGTTTGAGATGAAAGTTTAGAGGGATGGCCGGGTCTTGGTAGATTTGCAGTGGTATGATACCCCTTCCACTTCAATATGATCGCTTGCACAGTGCTCCTTGGGATGTTTAAAGTTTTGGAAATCATTTTGTATCCAAATCTGGCTTTAAACTTCTCCACAACAGTATCACGGACCTGCCTGTTGTGTTCCTTGGTCTTCATGATGCTCTCTGTGCTTCATACAGAACCCTGAGACTATCACAGAGCAGGTGCATTTATACGGAGACTTGATTACACACAGGTGGATTATATTTATCATCATTAGTCATTTAGGACAACATTGGATCATTCAGAGATCCACAATGAACTTCTGGAGTGAGTTTGCTGCACTGAAAGTAAAGAGGCCGAATAATATTGCACGCCCCACTTTTCAGTTTTTTAATTTCCACAAAATTGTAAAATAACCAATACATTTCGTCCAACTTCACAATTGTGTTCCACTTGTTGTTGATTCTTCACCAAAAATTTACATTTGGTATCTTTATGTTTGATATGTGGGAAAAGGTTAAAAAGTTCCAGGGAGCCGAATACTTTCGCAAGGCAATGTATATCAAAGTGGCTTCAAATTTGTGGTCCATGTGCTGGAGAAAAGTGCTGGAGAGATATGAGAGGACCGGTATAGAGAATGGAGAAATTAGTTGTGAAGCTCTTCAAGACATCTTAGGATCTAGTCGACGGCTGGCGCTGATGTCTTAAAAGTACAAAGAAATGGATTCACTGTGTTAGGAGATAAAATATGACTCGGCCATGACACCGACAGGATCTCATTGTGATAAAGTCCATTAGTGGATTGCTTTGCCGTCAAATCCAGGTCAGAAATTATCATAAAGAGCTGATTTACGAGCAGATTTTGGGATATATTGCAGTGGTGCGTGCGGTGACGTGCGCCTCATGGTGGGACACATCTGATAACTTATGGTCATCACTTCGGGTCAAGGATAATTTCTACGGTCGTGAAAATGGAAAGGATTTCCAACTAAGAGCGTCCAAAACAAATCACGGCATTTGTAGCGCTCAGCGACTGACTGAAAGGGCTCGGCTGCACCACCATATAAATCGGACTGCCCTCTCTGGTTTTCACGGATAGCACTCGTACCCATGTTATTCTGTGGGGCTGAGCACGTCTCATTTTGCAAAACAAAGAAATTGCAGTGCGCACGATTTGCCTCCGAGAATCGGATGGTCATCTCCCATTTATGTCTATGGAAAAAAAAATCGGTCCAATTTTCACAGACTGACAAAATGGGGAAGGTGGAGAAACTTTTTTTTTGGAGATCTGGAAAAAGCTAAAAGCCATGCACTTGGCATGATGCAGACAGGAAAGCGAAAAGTATGCAAGATGATATCATAGGCGGTGGAAAGGCAGATTTCGGGGGTGTAGTTGGCGCTTGTAATTGTAGGAAGATTGAGACAGATAACATGTAGGTGTTTGTGAGCTGCTGATTCAACGCATTGTCAGACTAACAGAACTTAAAGATGCGTCTGCCTGATTTTATCATACAGAAGATAAATTGCACCGTAGGGACTTAAACCCATTTTTCGGGGGTTTCCTTTAGGAATAATTAATAAATGAAGGTTAAAGTGTATGCAGTTTGTATTGTGAAATCTGGTGACAGATCCACTATAAGAAGGTTTACAAGAGAAAAAAAATGATCTGGTGAGATGTAGAATATTTTGTGTTTTTCCATAATATTTTTTTTTGAGCAGCTCAGTGGTGGAACATGTCAGTGTTTTATGTCATCGTTCAGTGGGAAGTGTCTCATCTGTGTCTTCCATATCACCAGCTCCCTGTCAGCCCCACTTCCAGTTCCAGTTGGGAAAGGTGTCGGGAATGCCTTCTCAGCTGCTCCCGCCCCGGTCTTAGTCGCTGGATCCTTCCTGGGGATGATCCTGCTAAGCTGGTGCCCGACTGCACTATTCTCAGCCTGGGGCCCCTTACTGCCGTAGCAGACTTATCCCCAGAGCCAGTCACTGTCTGCTCCACTGCTTGTCATGTAACCTGCCTGGGCTTCTGCCTCTAATCAGGAAGTGCCAGTCCTATAAATCCCTGCTCTGTGCTGCTCTGCTCTGTGACCCTCCTATTTACTTAACCCCTATGCTGCCTATACCTTACTAACTCTTACATCTATTCTATGCTATCCTTTCTCTATGTTGCTATTCTTTTTATAAGCTAAAGCACAATACATAACAAATGCATCACATTACAGTACATGACAATCTCATTAGTAAACCGCACATTACATTGATAAACGCTAAGATGCTGTACGTTGTAGTGTGAATAGTGTGCAGTAGAGAACCACCTCGGGATACCACTTGCTCCGATTGCATTTGTTGTTTCCGATCACATGATCTTTCCATAAACATGGGATAGATATCTAGCCCGACTTCT
Source organism: Dendrobates tinctorius (assembly GCF_039654945.1). NCBI lineage: Eukaryota > Metazoa > Chordata > Amphibia > Anura > Dendrobatidae > Dendrobates > Dendrobates tinctorius. The sequence goes on along the minus strand of NW_027361786.1, from coordinate 480,986 downwards.
GACCTACATGTGAGTGTTCAGCCAAGCCCAGTGCTGCCAGAATCTCGGCTAATCTCTCCAGAAATCAGATGGCTGGGATAATTGAATTTCAATTGTCCAATTCTCATCTCCTTCGACATCATCTGTTGTGGGAGAGTCGAGGGACCCCCTTAGAAATCAGGTGATCCTATTTTATCACGAAGCAATAAAACTAGTGCACGGCATGACTTCTCATTGACTACATAACTTCCACGTTAAACGAGTCCGCTGCATGGATTTGTCGCTGCTCATTTTCTACATCCGCCTAACATAGTGGAACATGGTGTCATTAAACATTCATGATGCTCCACTTGTGTCCTATGTTCTCCTTGAACTGATTGGAAACTGCTCCTGACCTCCACACTGTTGTGCCACAGGCAATGGACGGCTGGATCTCTATTGTCGGCTTATGTACTGTATTTATTGCATGGATTCCATCCCTGCTGGCTAAGTCAACCAGGATTACATCTCATAGACTATTCTGTGTTTTCATGGCTTGATCAAACAGCATTCGCTTAGGTGGATGGGTGATGTTCAGCTTCGGTCTGTGAGTGATATTTTATGGTAATGTGTCCTGGCCGAAGGAGCAGCGTGATAATTTCTTCACATGGAAATGAATACGGACATGCATATAAATTAGGTTTGCTATGACCAGGCATATCTTTGCTGCTGTTCTATATTCTGTAGATTATGTTTTACTACAGAATAGTTTTACTTCTCTTTACCTTGCCCAGGGGACAGTTTGTGTTATGGCCTGACCTGGGTTGGGCAGCACCGCAAGGTAGCATTGTCAGGAATAGCCAGTGGTCGGTACACGGGAGCAGCAGTATAGTTGAAGGATCACCAGGTTGCGTAGTCAGAAATCACCAGAGGTCGTTACACGGGAGCAGCAATATAGTTGAAGGATCAGCAGGTTGTGTAATCAGAATGTCACTCTGCAGCTATGCAGTTAGCTGCAAGCTCCACTAGATGGCAATAGAGTAGAAGGAGGACAGCACGTCTGCAAGAGCAGACCTGCAGTGCTGCAGTGAGGCTACCACCAGGTGGCAGCAGAGTAGTCAAACAAGCCGGGTCAAAACCTAGACCGTCATGCAGTATAAAGGGAAAAAAAACAAGCACAGAGTCAGCGGAGCGCCAAAGGGTCAATACCAGTCCAAAGCAGAAGTACCAGAAGCAAGAGACAAAGTCAGGTCAGAGCCAAAGCCGAATCAAACACGGTGAAATCCAAAAAACAAAGGGAAACACCAAGACGGGACGGGCAGAGAAGAAAGAACAGACACAGGCAAAGTCAGTAAGTGCAGCAGGGTGCTGCAGAGCCAGATACTCACGCCGTAGGCAGAAAATGTAACTGACATGGCCTGCAGGATGCAGCGGAGAGAAATAGCAAACCTGAAACCAAAACGAGGCAAGGCAAAGTTAACCCCTGACATGACCAGCCCGGGAAAGGGGCAGACAGGACTCAAAACCTGGTCTAGATCATGACACAGGAATAGCCAGAGGTTGGTACATGGTAGCAGCGGTATAATCTTGAATGAAACAGCAGGTGAAAGGAAAACTGGGAGCTCAATAATCTTGCAAGGAATGAAGTGCAATGCCAGGTTTAAGTAGGGTGTTCAATTAGGAGATTAGAGGGTGGAGCCAGACAGGAACTCGGGGTGGAGACAATCAGAAACAACAGAGGTGCTAGTGTCTGGTTATCAAGGAACAGTCCAATGAGTTGGATATCTCAGAGGGAAGAGCTGCAACCTGGTGCTCAAGACCTATCGAATGGGTAGGGGAAAACTTCCCCATTGCTCGGTGTCCGAATAGCTGATAGTTATCAGTGACAGTCAATTTAAGAATGAATAGAAGGGCAGTGCGCATGATTAGCCATCTCTCCTTTCACATTTCACTCTTCAGAACCCATGGTTCTCGGGATAGGTGAAGGTCGGACAATGGATGGAGGATATCTTACAAACTTGAGAATAAGGTCAAGGATACTGAAGGTTCATTGATGTGTGTGGGGAGTGAAGGCCATCCTGCCTGGTCTGATCTCTCAGATGCTAATAAATCCCTACTGTCACAAAGGTGTAGCAGATTGTTGTATATGGGATTGTGTAGTCACACTGCTCCATGCTGACCCCTGTCTGAAAACACCAACATTGGGCTGGTGATTACCAGAACTGGAACAATGAGCAATGGAGAATGTGACCTTGTCTGATGAATCACATTTTACATCACATGGATGGTCGAGTGAATGGCACTTACCTGGGAAGAGATGGCATGAGCATGCCCTATGGGAAGAAGATGAGCCGGCAGAGGCAGATTGATCCTCTTGGCAATGTCATGGCTTTCATCTGACACTCCAAATTATGGCAGCTATATTCCTCAATAGCAGTGCCCTCCTTCAGCTTAAAACACACTGCAGATATTACTCAAGAATGGTATGAAGAACACATTAAAGAGATCAATGCAATGACTTGTCTCCAAACTTCACAAATCTCAATCGGATCAATCATCTATGGGATATGGTGGGGGAAAAAAAGGCTGATCCATGAAGGCCACACCTCACAATCCACAAGTAATGATCCAAGACACGAAAGGACAACTTCAGAGGTCTCGTGAAGTCTATTTATTGATGATTTAGAGCTGTTTTGGAGGCACAAGGGAGATCTACACAAGAATAGAGTGGCACCACCACTGTTCCCATGATTACCTGATTGTGGAGACCTGTTTGCACAATCAATTTTTATTGTTAGGCGGAAAATATCAAATACATGATAATTTCTTAAGCAAGAATTTCAAGGCACCTGCAGAAATAATGGTTTCTTCGTGTGATACATGGATATCACCCAGTTATTTCCGAAAGTCCCATGGACCAGGAACTGAGAAGAGGACGAGCATGTGCATCTCTGTCCCACTGAGCCTCAGAGTTGGGTTTTTGGCCTTCACAGCTCTGTATTCGGGATCGCTGGGAGTGCCAGTGGTTGGGATCGCTGGGAGTGCCGGTGGTTGGGATCGCTGGGAGTGCCAGTGGTTGGGATCGCTTGGAGTGCCGGTGGTTGGGATCGCTTGGAGTGCCAGTGGTTGGGATCGCTTGGAGTGCCAGTGGTTGGGATCGCTTGGAGTGCCGGTGGTTGGGGCAATCAGCAAGTATCCCCTATCCAATGGATAGACAAAAACTTAATATCTTGGGATAAACCCTTTAATCCCTGGGAAAACATTTTTTGCCTTGGTGCCTAAAAGTGTTGACATTGAACCGCATTTTTAATTGGATAGAGAAATGTTCCATTCTTAACGATCCTTATTTTTGTGACAATCTCCGCTTGTGTGATTACGACAAATTACAGATTACGCAAATCTCTAATTATCATCCCTTATTAATTCTGTTCCTGCTCCCCAGGAGATGGAAGAGAGCGGCGCATAGTTTGGCCACTTTTCCTCTTTCCATCATGACTGTATTTCAGCCGGTGTACACTCTCCGAATCCTAATGGGCTTCGTGCCCTCAGCAGCGCAGTAATATTTATATCCCATCTCTCCTTCTCAATCCATTTTAACCTCCCCAAGGGAAAAAGCTGGAAAACAAAGGCAAACCTATTTACTGTTTAATGCGTTAAAAGATCAGGAGCGTTGAAGACTCAGGTCCACTAGTGAATTTCTAAATTATTTTTTCTTTTGCAAAAAAAAATTAATTAATTAAAAAATATCACCAAAATTTTCACAAATTTCATCTGCTTTTAAATATTAATATTCTGTATATAGAAAATATATACTCCTTGTGTTTCCTCCTGCTACTAATGTACCTATACCCGACATTGCCATTTCCATGTGTGGTTCCACTATTACTCCCCAGCAGCATGCCCGCTGTCTTGGGGTCATACTTGATTTCGAGCTTTCCTTTGCCCCCCACATTCGATCACTGGCTCGCTCTTGTTATCTGCACCTCAAAAACATTTCTAGAATTCGACCTTTTCTTACTTTTGACTCCGCAAAAACTCTTACTGTTTCTCTTATTCATTCTGGTCTCGACTATTGTAACTCTCTACTAATCGGTCTCCCTCTTACCAAACTCTCCCCCCTCCAATCTGTCTTTAATGCTGCAGCCAGGATCATATTCCTCACCAATCGTTACACCGATGCCTCTACCTTGTGCCAGTCATTACACTGGCTACCCATCCACTCCAGAATCCAGTACAAACTTATTACCCTCACCCACAAAGCCCTCCATGGCTCAGCACCACCCTACATCTCCTCCCTTGTTTCAGTATACCACCCTACCCGCGTCCTCCATTCTGCTGATGATCTGAGGTTAGCATCCTCAATAATCAGAACCTCCCACTCCCGTCTCCAAGACTTTACACGTGCTGCGCCAATTCTTTGGAATGCACTTCCCAGGTCAATACGATTAGTCCCCAATCCCCACAATTTTAAGCTTGCCCTGAAAACGCATTTATTCCGACTGGCCTACCGCCTTAATACATTAACCTAATCTATCCCTGGGTGGCACAGCCAAAAGTTTTACCATAACCTGGTTCCTCGCATCATGTTCCCACATGCTTTATGCATCCATTAGCCCTCTGTGTCTGTACTGTTACACACTTAACATTATGGCTGGTCCATACAATCAGGGCCACTGTTACCACCCACCTTTCGTGTCTACCTTTTTCCTCATAGACTGTAAGCTTGCGAGCAGGGCCCTCATTCCTCTTGGTATCTGTTATGATCTATGTGATTACTGTTATGCTGTAATGTCTATTGTCTGTATAAGTCCCCTGTGAAATGTAAAGTGCTGCGGAATATGTCGGCGCTATAAAAATAAATTTTTTTATTATTATTATATTATAATTTGTGTAATATAAAGGCTGTGCTCCAGTCCAAGACCAGTTCTTCTACCCCTGGGTTACGTACAGTAGCTTTTGGTGTGTTTTATATAAGATTATTTCTGTAGATCGTCTGCTTATTTGTTTTAGGTTTATATGAGCTTTCATGATATACTAAAGAGTTATTTCTGACATTAAAAGGTATCAGTGGGAATCCGACCATCAGGATGTCCACTGATCCCGAGAACGGGACTCTCAACGGCCCCATTGGAAAGAGTAATGACTCCATTTATTGGATGTACGGCTGCTGTAAAAAGCCGAGCTTTGTACCGCCATCTCCTGCAGCCACATAGATAATGAAATCCAACAGTTTAGAACCCCGTTCTCGGAATCAGTGGTGTTAGGACCCTTTTGGATAGCTGGTAGTGTATGGAATAAGTAGGATACATGGCTATATAGATAGACATGATAAATGGTAGCTGGAAATATGCATTGCTGCTTATCATTTGGGATCATATGTGATTGGAAAGGTTTAAAAGGGACTTCTCACTTGCCATAAATATATATATACTAGCTGAAGAGCCCGGCGCTGCCCGGGCATAGTAACTAACTACGGTTAGTTATAACAAATTATAATGATTATATCTATATATATATATATATATAGCTGAGTGTAGAGCCCTGCCCACTCCACATAGCCACATTCACTATAATATCCAACATCATCCTGTCAGCCAGAGCTACCAGACTACTACCCCTAATATCCCACGTCATCCCGTCAGCCAGAGCTACCGGACTACTACCCCTAATATCCCACATCATCCCGTCAGCCAGAGCCACCGGACTACTACCCCTAATATCCCACATCATCCCGTCAGAGCCACCGGACTACTACCCCTAATATCCCACATCATCCCATCAGCCAGAGTCACTGGACTACTACCCATAATATCCCACATCATCCCATCAGCCAGAGCCACCGGACTACTACCCCTAATATCCCACATCATCCCGACAGCCAGAGCCACCGGACTACTACCCCTAATATCCCACATCTTCCCATCAGCCAGAGCCACCGGTCTACTACCCCTAATATCCCACATCATCCCATCAGCCAGAGCCACCGGACTACTACCCCTAATATCCGACATCATCCCGTCAGCCAAAGCCACCGGACTACTACCCCTAATATCCCACATCATCCCGTCAGAGCCACCGGACTACTACCACTAATATCTCACATCATCCCGTCAGCCAGAGCCACTGGACTACTACCACTAATATCTCACATCATCCCGTCAGCCAGAGCCACTGGACTACTACCCCTAATATCCCACATCTTCCCATCAGCCAGAGCCACCGGTCTACTACCCCTAATATCCCACATCTTCCCATCAGCCAGAGCCACCGGTCTACTACCCCTAATATCCCACATCATCCCATCAGCCAGAGCCACCGGACTACTACCCCTAATATCCCATATCATGCCGTCAGCCAGAGCCACCGGACTACTACCCCTAATATCCGACATCATCCCGTCAGCCAAAGCCACCGGACTACTACCCCTAATATCCCACATCATCCCGTCAGAGCCACCGGACTACTACCACTAATATCCCACATCATCCCATCAGCCAGAGCCACCGGACTACTACCCATAATATCCCACATCATCCCATCAGCCAGAGCCACCGGACTACTACCCCTAATATCCAACATCATCCCATCAGCCAGAGCCACCTGACTACTACCCCTAATATCCCAGATCATCCCGTCAGCCAGAGCCACCGGACTACTACCACTAATATCCCACATCATCCCATCAGCCAGAGCCACCTGACTACTACCCCTAATATCCCAGATCATCCCGTCAGCCAGAGTCACCGGACTACTACCACTAATATCCCACATCATCCCATCAGCCAGAGCCACCGGACTACTACCCCTAACATCCCACATCATCCCATCAGCCAGAGCCACCTGACTACTACCCCTAATATCCCACATCATCCCGTCAGAGCCACCGGACTACTACCAATAATATCTCACATCATCCCGTCAGCCAGAGCCACTGGACTACTACCACTAATATCTCACATCATCCCGTCAGCCAGAGCCACTGGACTACTACCCCTAATATCCCACATCTTCCCATCAGCCAGAGCCACCGGTCTACTACCCCTAATATCCCACATCTTCCCATCAGCCAGAGCCACCGGTCTACTACCCCTAATATCCCACATCATCCCATCAGCCAGAGCCACCGGACTACTACCCCTAATATCCCATATCATGCCGTCAGCCAGAGCCACCGGACTACTACCCCTAATATCCGACATCATCCCGTCAGCCAAAGCCACCGGACTACTACCCCTAATATCCCACATCATCCCGTCAGAGCCACCGGACTACTACCACTAATATCCCACATCATCCCATCAGCCAGAGCCACCGGACTACTACCCATAATATCCCACATCATCCCATCAGCCAGAGCCACCGGACTACTACCCCTAATATCCAACATCATCCCATCAGCCAGAGCCACCTGACTACTACCCCTAATATCCCAGATCATCCCGTCAGCCAGAGCCACCGGACTACTACCACTAATATCCCACATCATCCCATCAGCCAGAGCCACCTGACTACTACCCCTAATATCCCAGATCATCCCGTCAGCCAGAGTCACCGGACTACTACCACTAATATCCCACATCATCCCATCAGCCAGAGCCACCGGACTACTACCACTAATATCCCACATCATCCCATCAGCCAGAGCCACCGGACTACTACCCCTAATATCCAACATCATCCCATCAGCCAGAGCCACCTGACTACTACCCCTAATATCCCAGATCATCCCGTCAGCCAGAGCCACCGGACTACTACCACTAATATCCCACATCATCCCATCAGCCAGAGCCACCTGACTACTACCCCTAATATCCCAGATCATCCCGTCAGCCAGAGTCACCGGACTACTACCACTAATATCCCACATCATCCCGTCAGCCAGAGCCACCGGACTACTACCCCTAACATCCCACATCATCCCATCAGCCAGAGCCACCTGACTACTACCCCTAATATCCCACATCATCCCTTCAGCCAGAGCCACTGGACTACTACCCCTAATATCCCACATCATCCCGTCAGCCAGAGCTACCGGACTACTACCACTAATATCCCACATCATCCCGTCAGCCAGAGCCACCGGACTACTACCCCTAATATCCCACATCATCCCGTCAGCCAGAGCCACCGGATAACTACCACTAATATCCCACATCATCCCGTCAGCCAGAGCCACCGGACTACTACCCCTAATATCCCACATCATCCCGTCAGCCAGAGCCACCGGATAACTACCACTAATATCCCACATCATCCCGTCAAAGCCACCGGACTACTACCCCTAACATCCCACATCATCCCATCAGCAAGAGCCACCTGACTACTACCCCTAATATCCCACATCATCCCGTCAGCCAGAGCCACCGGACTACTACCCCTAATATCCAAGATCATCCCGTCAGCCAGAGCTAGCAGACTACTACCCCTAATTTCCCACATCATCCCGTCAGCCAGAGCCACCGGACTACTACCACTAATATCCCACATCATCCCATCAGCCAGAGCCACCTGACTACTACCCCTAATATCCCAGATCATCCCGTCAGCCAGAGCCACCGGACTACTACCACTAATATCCCACATCATCCCATCAGCCAGAGCCACCGGACTACTACCCCTAACATCCCACATCATCCCATCAGCCAGAGCCACCTGACAACTACCCCTAATATCCCACATCATCCCGTCAGCCAGAGCCACCGGATAACTACCACTAATATCCAAGATCATCCCGTCAGCCAGAGCTAGCGGACTACTACCCCTAATTTCCCACATCATCCCGTCAGCCAGAGCCACCGGACTACTACCACTAATATCACACATCATCCCATCAGCCAGAGCCACCGGACTACTACCCCTAACATCTCACATCATCCCATCAGCCAGAGCCACCTGACTACTACCCCTAATATTCCACATCATCCCGTCAGCCAGAGCTACCGGACTACTACCTCTAATATCCCACATCATCTCGTCAGCCAGAGCCACCGGACTACTACCCCTAATATCCCACATCATCCCGTCAGCCAGAGCCACCGACTACTACCCCTAATATCCCACATCATCCCATCAGCCAGAGCCACCGGACTACTACCCCTAACATCCCACATCATCCCATCAGCCAGAGCCACCTGACTACTACCCCTAATATCCCACATCATCCCGTCAGCCAGAGCTACCGGACTACTACCTCTAATATCCCACATCATCTCGTCAGCCAGAGCCACCGGACTACTACCCCTAATATCCCACATCATCCCGTCAGCCAAAGCCACCGGACTACTACCTCTAATATCCCACATCATCCCATCAGCCAGAGCCACCGGCCTACTACCCCTAATATCCCACATCATCCCGTCAGCCAGAGTCACCAGACTACTACCCCTAATATCCCACATCATCCCGTCAGCCAGAGCCACCGGACTACTACCCCTAATATCCCACATCATCCCATCAGCCAGAGCCACCGGACTACTACCACTAATATCCCACATCATCCCGTCAGCCAGAGCCACCGGACTACTACCCCTAATATCCCACATCATCCCGTCAGCCAGAGCCACCGGACTACTACCCCTAATATCCCACATCATCCCGTCAGCCAGAGCCACCGGACTACTACCCCTAATATCCCACATCATCCCGTCAAAGCCACCGGACTACTACCCCTAATATCCCACATCATCCCGTCAGCCAGAGCCACCAGACTACTACCCCTAATATCCCACATCATCCCGTCAGCCAGAGCCACTGGACTACTACCCCTAATATCCCACATCATCCCATCAGCCAGAGCCACCGGACTACCACCACTAATATCCCACATCATCCCGTCAGCCAGAGCCACCGGACTACTACCCCTAATATCCCACATCATCCCGTCAGCCAGAGCCACGGGACTACTACCCCTAACATCCCACATCATCCCATCAGCCAGAGCCACCTGACTACTACCCCTAATATCCCAGATCATCCCGTCAGCCAGAGCCACCGGACTACTACCCCTAATATCCCACATCATCCCGTCAGCCAGAGCCACCGACTACTACCCCTAATATCCCACATCATCCCATCAGCCAGAGCCACCGGACTACTACCCCTAACATCATCCCATCAGCCAGAGCCACCTGACTACTACCCCTAATATCCCACATCATCCCGTCAGCCAGAGCTACCGGACTACTACCTCTAATATCCCACATCATCTCGTCAGCCAGAGCCACCGGACTACTACCCCTAATATCCCACATCATCCCGTCAGCCAAAGCCACCGGACTACTACCTCTAATATCCCACATCATCCCATCAGCCAGAGCCACCGGCCTACTACCCCTAATATCCCACATCATCCCGTCAGCCAGAGCCACCAGACTACTACCCCTAATATCCCACATCATCCCGTCAGCCAGAGCCACCGGACTACTACCCCTAATATCCCACATCATCCCATCAGCCAGAGCCACCGGACTACTACCACTAATATCCCACATCATCCCGTCAGCCAGAGCCACCGGACTACTACCCCTAATATCCCACATCATCCCGTCAGCCAGAGCCACCGGACTACTACCCCTAATATCCCACATCATCCCGTCAGCCAGAGCCACCGGACTACTACCCCTAATATCCCACATCATCCCGTCAAAGCCACCGGACTACTACCCCTAATATCCCACATCATCCCGTCAGCCAGAGCCACCAGACTACTACCCCTAATATCCCACATCATCCCGTCAGCCAGAGCCACTGGACTACTACCCCTAATATCCCACATCATCCCATCAGCCAGAGCCACTGGACTACTACCACTAATATCCCACATCATCCCGTCAGCCAGAGCCACCGGACTACTACCCCTAGTATCCCACATCATCCCGTCAGCCAGAGCCACCGGACTACTACCCCTAACATCCCACATCATCCCATCAGCCAGAGCCACCTGACTACTACCCCTAATATCCCAGATCATCCCGTCAGCCAGAGCCACCGGACTACTACCACTAATATCCCACATCATCCCATCAGCCAGAGCCACCGGACTACTACCCCTAACATCCCACATCATCCCGTCAGCCAGAGCCACCTGACAACTACCCCTAATATCCCACATCATCCCGTCAGCCAGAGCCACTGGACTACTACCCCTAATATCCCACATCATCCCGTCAGCCAGAGCCACCGGATAACTACCACTAATATCCCACATCATCCCGTCAATGCCACCGGACTACTACCCCTAACATCCCACATCATCCCATCAGCCAGAGCCACCTGACTACTACCCCTAATATCCCACATCATCCCGTCAGCCAGAGCCACCGGACTACTACCCCTAATATCCAAGATCATCCCGTCAGCCAGAGCTAGCGGACTACTACCCCTAATTTCCCACATCATCCCGTCAGCCAGAGCCACCGGACTACTACCACTAATATCCCACATCATCCCATCAGCCAGAGCCACCGGACTACTACCCCTAACATCCCACATCATCCCATCAGCCAGAGCCACCTGACTACTACCCCTAATATCCCACATCATCCCGTCAGCCAGAGCTACCGGACTACTACCTCTAATATCCCACATCATCTCGTCAGCCAGAGCCACCGGACTACTACCCCTAATATCCCACATCATCCCGTCAGCCAGAGCCACCGACTACTACCCCTAATATCCCACATCATCCCATCAGCCAGAGCCACCGGACTACTACCCCTAATATCCCACATCATCCCGTCAGCCAGAGCCACCAGACTACTACCCCTAATATCCCACATCATCCCGTCAGCCAGAGCCACCGGACTACTACCCCTAATATCCCACATCATCCCATCAGCCAGAGCCACCGGACTACTACCACTAATATCCCACATCATCCCGTCAGCCAGAGCCACCGGACTACTACCCCTAATATCCCACATCATCCCGTCAGCCAGAGCCACCGGACTACTACCCCTAATATCCCACATCATCCCGTCAGCCAGAGCCACCGGATAACTACCACTAATATCCCACATCATCCCGTCAAAGCCACCGGACTACTACCCCTAATATCCCACATCATCCCGTCAGCCAGAGCCACCGGACTACTACCCCTAATATCCCACATCATCCCGTCAGCCAGAGCCACCGGATAACTACCACTAATATCCCACATCATCCCGTCAAAGCCACCGGACTACTACCCTATCTTCGATACCAATGATCCCTTTAAGAGGGAAGATGTGCCTATGGGATGGAGGATGTGTGATTGGTATATGGGCAGGGAGGGGGTGATTCATTTCTGTCATGTGCTCTCTGCTCCTTTCAGGGGGGCAGACAATGGCTGGGAGCTTATGTTCCCAGGGATGCTAGATTTCTCCCACCATGTCAGTGTCTACTGAGGTGTTGTCAAGTGGGAAAACTGTTGGTCATAGCAACCAATCACAGCTCTGCTTCTTTTAACCAGCTCTGGTGAAATGAGAGATGGTTAGTGTTTGTTTGCAAGGAAAACTGTTGCTGATAGCAACCAATCACAGCTCAGCTTCTTTTGAACAGCTCTGGTGAAATGAAAGATGCTTCGTGATTGGTTGGTGATACACACACACATTCATTTTTATATATAGAGATTTTTAACCTGGTGTAAATGCCGCTGTTCTCATGAATCCGGCGATGTTTTTATTTTGTTTCTGTGCCTCTCCCCGTTCCTAAGATATCACCCTCTCTTCCCTGCACAAAGAAATGAGCCTTTTTAGCCAACTTGGCTTTTCCTTAAGAAAACGCCCACAGAGCAGGAGTCAAGGGCTACGCCCACTTGGCTGAAACGATAAAATGTACTTAAATTCAGGAGAACAGCGGCGTTTACACCAGGGGAAAAAAAAATACATATTTATTATTAGTGACCGATAGTCACTCAGTGGATTTAACAAAGACCTATGACTTGACATAAATTTTCAGCTTGTGTAAATGCTGCTGTTCTCCTGAACCTGGTGGGTGTTTTTTCTTTTTTTCCCGTGCCTTTCCTTTCAGGAGTTATGGTTGCTCTCTTCCTTGTATATACTGTGAATATAAAAAGTCTAAAATTCCAGGTTTTATTATGTAAATGAAATAATACTTTAATAATTGGGGATGTATTTATGTTCAGAATGAGGCAATTATATTTACCCTCATGTTATCAGTGCACGACTGTCGTCATTTGCAGGGATTCTGATTAACCTTACAAAACGTTTAGCTGTTCTAGGAGGATTTTCCTGACTTTAGCTGCATTTAACAGTAAAAGCCATAAACAGCTGACAACACAGCAGCGGGATCTCATTGTTGAAACTTATAACTCTGGAGAGGGGTACAAAAAATGTCCACGTTATTGGACACCATGGAGCACTGTGAAGACATCAAAAAGGGACTTAAATTTGGCACAACTGTTACATTACCTAGAACTGGACGTCCCTCAAAAATTGATGAAAGACAAGAAGAAAATTGGTACGGGAGGCTGCAAAGAGGCCTACAGCAACATTAAAGGAGCTGCAGGAATTTCTGGCAAGTCCTGGTTGTGTACTGCATGTGACAACAATCTCCCATATTCTTTATATGTCTAGCCTGTGGGATAGTGTGGCAAGATTGAAGCCTTTTCTTACAAAATAAAACATCCAAGCCTGGCTGTTTTCTCAAAACCTACATCAAATCTTTGAAAAGTATGTGGAAAATCTTGCTGTGGTCTGATGAGACCAAAATTGATCTTTTTTTTGTAATACTTCTAAAACATTTGTTTAGTGCAAAGCCAATACTGAGCATCACCAAAAAACACCATGCCCACAGTGAAGCATAGTGGAGGCAGCTTTATGCTTTGTGGCTGTTTTTTAGTAATTGGAACTGGGGCTTTAGTCAAGGTGGAGGGAATTATGAGCACTTCCAAATATCAGTCAATTTTGCAACAAAATCTTTATACCTCTGCTAAAAAGCTGAAGGATGGAGAGCAACTGCACCTTTCAGCATGACAAGGACCCTAATCGACTTCCAAATCAACAAAAGGATGACTTTGCCAGAGGAAGATCAAAGTTTTGAAATGACTCAACTATACCCCAGACCTGGATTCATTTAAAAATCTGTGGGTGACCTGAAGAGGACACTGTACATGTGGGATGCAATCTGACAGATGTGGAGCTGAGTGGGCAAAGATTGCCAGTTCTAGATGTGCCATGCTGATAGACTCCTACCTAAAAAGTCTGAATGCTGCCAGGAATTCATTAGGTACAAAACATTATTATAAAGGTGTGCAGATTTATGCAACCATATTATTTTATTTCTTTGATCTTTTTTTCCACCCAAAAAGATATCAGTTTATTTTTCAATGGATTTGTACAGATTATGGGGGGTACGGGGACATTAGAGGTGGAAGCAATTCTTACCTGATTATTCTTGGTACAAGTTTTTTTATCGGACGAAAACCTGACATTTTAGCAGAGGTGTGTAGACTTTTTACATCTACTGTATATCCACCAGGGACTTTGCTAATCACCACATTAGACTACAGGGGATGTCTCTTTCAACATTTCTTCTCTCTTCTAGGCTACAAAGTATGTACAGTGGGGCAAAAAAGTATTTAGTCAGTCAGCAATAGTGCAAGTTCCACCACTTAAAAAGATGAGAGGCGTCTGTAATTTACATCATAGGTAGACCTCAACTATGGGAGACAAACTGAGAAAAAAAATCCAGAAAATCACATTGTCTGTTTTTTTTATTCATTTTATTTGCATATTATGGTGGAAAATAAGTATTTGGTCAGAAACAAGCAATCAAGATTTCTGGCTCTCACAGACCTGTAACTTCTTCTTTAAGAGTCTCCTCTTTCCTCTACTCATTACCTGTAGTAATGGCACCTGTTTAAACTCGTTATCAGTATAAAAAGACACCTGTGCACACACTCAAACAGTCTGACTCCAAACTCCACTATGGTGAAGACCAAAGAGCTGTCAAAGGACACCAGAAACAAAATTGTAGCCCTGCACCAGGCTGGGAAGACTGAATCTGCAATAGCCAACCAGCTTGGAGTGAAGAAATCAACTGTGGGAGCAATAATTAGAAAATGGAAGACATACAAAACCACTGATAATCTCCCTCGATCTGGTGCTCCACGCAAAATCCCACCCCGTGGGGTCAGAATGATCACAAGAACGGTGAGCAAAAATCCCAGAACCACGCGGGGGGACCTAGTGAATGAACTGCAGAGAGCTGGGACCAATGTAACAAGGCCTACCATAAGTAACACACTACGCCACCATGGACTCAGATCCTGCAGTGCCAGACGTGTCCCACTGCTTAAGCCTGTACATGTCCGGGCCCGTCTGAAGTTTGCTAGAGAGCATTTGGATGATCCAGAGGAGTTTTGGGAGAATTTCCTATGGTCTGATGAAACCAAACTGGAACTGTTTGGTAGAAACACAACTTGTCGTGTTTGGAGGAAAAAGAATACTGAGTTGCATCCATCAAACACCATACCTACTGTAAAGCATGGTGGTGGAAACATCATGCTTTGGGGCTGTTTCTCTGCAAAGGGGCCAGGACGACTGATCCGGGTACATGAAAGAATGAATGGGGCCATGTATCGTGAGATTTTGAGTGCAAACCTCCTTCCATCAGCAAGGGCATTGAAGATGAAACGTGGCTGGGTCTTTCAACATGACAATGATCCAAAGTACACCGCCAGGGCAACGAAGGAGTGGCTTCGTAAGAAACATTTCAAGGTCCTGGAGTGGCCTAGCCAGTCTCCAGATCTCAACCCTATAGAAAACCTTTGGAGGGAGTTGAAAGTCCGTGTTGCCAAGCGAAAAGCCAAAAACATCACTGCTCTAGAGGAGATCTGCATGGAGGAATGGGCCAACATACCAACAACAGTGTGTGGCAACCTTGTGAAGACTTACAGAAAACGTTTGACCTCTGTCATTGCCAACAAAGGATATATCACAAAGTATTGAGATGAAATTTTGTTTCTGACCAAATACTTATTTTCCACCATAATATGCAAATAAAATGAAAAAAAAACAGACAATGTGATTTTCTGGATTTTTTTTTCTCAGTTTGTCTCCCATAGTTGAGGTCTACCTATGATGTAAATTACAGATGCCTCTCATCTTTTTAAGTGGTGGAACTTGCACTATTGCTGACTGACTAAATACTTTTTTGCCCCACTGTATGTGGTGGCACCTACTTTTCTCAAGACTACCAGGGATGTCTGTATTAAGACATTATTAAAAGACATATCCCTGGTAGTCTAGGGGAGTCTAGATTAGGGATGATCTTTTAACGCTTTCTCTCCCGTAAACAACCAGGAATGTTGGTATCACCTTTATTTCTCCCATAAATCGCCATGGATGTCTGTACTAACAGTTTCTCCCCCCCAGGTTACCAGGGATGGCTGTATTACACGTTATTTAAAGAGATATCCCTGGTAGCCTAGGGGATTGTAGACTACCAGGGATATCTCTTTTAAACACTTTATTTCCTCTAGATAACCAGTTATGTCTGTGTTAACTTCTCTAGACTACCAAGTATGTATATATAGTAACACTTTTTCTCCCCTAGACTACCAGGAATATCTGTATTAATATGTTATTAAAATGCACATCTCTAGTAGTCCAGGGGAGTCTAGAATTCTAGGGGTGGCTCCTTTAATGCTTTCTCTTCCTTAGACTACCAGGAATTTTTATTTTTTATTTTTATTCCCATAGAGCAGCACAAATGGTTGTATTTATACTGTCTCTCCTCCTACACCAACAGGGATTACTGTTATGAATGGGTCACCGAGGAGGAAAAAACCTAAACATGCTAAGCCCAGAAAAACAAGAGAGGTTGGTAACTATGCAGATTGCAGATCCCTGATCCTAACCACACAACTAGCAGCAGCCGTGGAGCGTACCTACGATGAAACTAGATGACTCGTCACGGCCGGAGGACTAAATAAGCCTAAAGCAAGAAAAGGGGAAAACTAACTGCCCCAGAGCAGACCCCAAAGGAATAGACAGCCCCCACACATGTATTGACGGTGAAACAAGATGAAAACACAAACACAGGCAGGAAAACAGGCTGAGCAAATGATGGGGCCCAAACTAACTAGAAAGGAGAGGAAAGGAAAGACACTGTCTGAAATCTGCCCAAAACCCTACAAAATAATGTCCAACACTTCTGATAACAAAATTAACCCTGAAGTCACTAGACTTCTCCCACTATATCAGCACTCTGAAATATTCTGAGACAGAGCAAAAAGTGGCCAATCTAATAAGGGACAAAAAGCAAATTGGCAAATACAGATAAATAAGAGTGGAAATTCAGCACAGCCCCAGCCGGGGCTGGATGACCACACAAAAAACTGAATAGAACAACAAAATCAAGTGTGAACATTAGCAGAGAAACTTAGCTTGAGCTGACTGGAACAGAGCTGAGAACCAAGACCTGACAAGCAGAAGGAATCACCAGCACCAGAGTAGGGCGTCGGCTGTCTTAAATCCAATCTGAGATTCCTGAGGTCCAATCGTCATCCTCATTATCAGGTGGCAGATCTCTACTGATTAAATCAGCCTCACTACCTCCTGTTACCATCAGAGGGAGCCTAGAAGGAGAACTCACAACTGGTAGACCAGAAAATGAACTCACAACAGTACCCCCCCTTGAGGAAGGGTCACCGAACTCTCATCCACGCCACCAGGCTGATCAGGATGGGCCCGGGGAAAAGCACGAACCAATCTATTGGCATGAATATCAGAGACAGAGACCCAAGAATTATCCTCCTGGCCATAACCCTTCCATTTGACCAAATACTGGAGTCTCCATCTAACCAAACGAGAATCCAATATTTTCTCTACCTCATATTCCACATTGCCTTCAACCAACACAGGGTCAGGAGGTGCTGCCATAGGAACCACTGGCTCAACAAACCTCTTCAACAGAGATTTGTGAAATACGTTATGGATCTTGAATGTAACTGGAAGAGCCAATCGAAAAGAAACAGGATTAAGAATCTCCAAAATCTTATAAGGTCCAATAAATCTTGGCTTAAATTTTGGAGATGCAACCTTCATAGGAATATTCTTAGACGACAACAAAACCATATCACCCACATTAAACCGGGGACCAATGGTCCTATGCCGGTTGGAAAATCGCTGGGCCTTTTCCTGAGAGAGTGACAACTTATCCACCACTTGGTCCCTTATCTGCTGCATTCTCTCAACCACAGTGTCCACACCTGGGCAGGACGAAGATTCCACTTGCCCTGAAGAGAATCGAGGATGAAACCCAAAATTACAGAAAAAGGGTGACATCAAAGTGGCAGAACTAGCTCTACTGTTCAGCGCGAATTCGGCCAAGGGCAAAAATGAGACCCAATCATCCTGATCAGCAGATATAAAACATCTTAAATAAGTCTCCATGGTCTGGTTTGTTCTCTCAGTCTGTCCATTGGTCTGGGGATAAAACGCGGAGGAGAAGGATAACTAAATTCCCAGACTGGAACAAAAGGCTTTCCAGAATCTGGAAACAAACTGAACTCCTCTGTCGGACACAATGTTCTCAGGAATCCCATGTAACCGAACCACCTGTTGTAAAAACAAGGGCACCAACTCAGCGGAAGATGGCAACTTTCGGAGTGGTACAAGATGGACCATCTTCGAAAATCTATCACAGATCACCCAGATAACAGTCATTCTCTGAGAGACAGGAAGATCAGAAATAAAATCCATTGAGATATGGGTCCATGGCCTCTTGGGCACCGGCAGTCCCACAGGACTGTACAAAATTCCTGACATCACGAGATAAGGCAGGCCAGGCCACCAAAAGGACCGACTCACCAAATCTCTGGTACCAAAAATACCTGGATGACCAGCCAATGCGGAGCAATGAATTTCAGACATCACTCTCTTTCTCCACTGGTCAGGAACATACAATTTTTCCATAGGGCAACGCTCAGGTTTATCCTCCTGAAATTCCTCCAGGGCGCGTCTCAAATCGGGCGAAATGGCAGAAAGAATTACCCCCTCACCTAGGATGGTAGTAGGCTCGGTCACATTAAGAGAATCAGCAAAGAAACTCCTAGAAAAGGCGTCTGCCTTAACATTCTTAGTGCCCGGAAGAAAAGAGACCACAAAATTAAAACGCGTGAAAAACAAGGCCCATCTAGCCTGTCTAGGATTCAAGCGTTTGGCCGATTCCAGATAAATCAAATTCTTGTAATCGGTGAGGACCACAACTTGATGTCTAGCTCCCTCCAACCAATGTCTCCATTCCTCAAATGCCCATTTCATGGCCAACAATTCCCGATTCCCCACGTCATAGTTGCGTTCAGATGGGGAGAACTTTCGAGAAAAGAAGGCACAGGGATTCATCTTAGAAGTCACAGGGTCCTTTTGGGACAAAACAGCTCCTGCACCAATCTCAGAAGCATCTACCTCCACCTGAAATGGAAGTGAGACATCAGGTTGCCGTAAAACCGGAGCTGAAGTAAATCTCCACTTAAGCTCCTGAAATGCTGAGACAGCCTCAGGAGACCAATTCAGCACATCAGCTCCCTTCTTGGTCAGATCAGTCAGTGGTTTGACAATACCAGAAAAATTACCTATAAATTTACGATAGAAATTAGCAAAACCCAAAAACTTCTGGAGGGCCTTCAAAGAAGTAGGCTGAACCCAATCATAAATGGCCTGTACCTTGGCCGGGTCCATTTCAATAGTCGATGGAGACAAGATAAATCCCAAAAATGAAATCCTCTGTACACCAAAGAGGCATTTCGATCCCTTAACAAACAGGGAATTCTCCCTCAAAATCCGGAACACAGTCCGGATGTGTTCCACATGAGAATCCCAATCACTAGAAAAGATCAAAATATCATCCAGATAGATGATCAAAAACTTATCCACAAAGTCACGGAAAATATCATTCATAAAGGACTGGAAGACAGAAGGGGCATTAGTGAGCCCAAAAGGCATCACCAGGTACTCAAAATGTCCCTCCGGAGTATTAAACGCCGTCTTCCATTCATCCCCTGAGGTCAAGCTTAGTAAACCAGCAGGCACTCTTAACTCTGGAGAATAATTCAGACATCAGAGGTAACGGGTACTGATATTTAACCGTCATCTTGTTAAGGGAACGATAATCAATACACGGTCTTAATGAACCATCTTTCTTGGCCACAAAAAAACCCCCAGCACCTAAAGGTGACGAGGATGGTCTAATATGACCCTTCTCCAACGACTCCTTAATATAGGATCTCATAGCATCATGTTCGGGTACTGATAAGTTGAAAAGCCGACCCTTGGGAAATTTACACCCAGGCATCAACTCAATTGCACAATCATAACTCCTATGAGGAGGCAAAGATGCAGACTCACTCTCACTAAATACATCAGAAAAATCGGCCAGATAATCAGGAATATCATGAGACTGAGGAGAGGTGGAGAAAACAGGAGCATCCCTAAGAACACACTGACAGCCCCAACTCACCACAGACCCAGATTTCCAATTCAAAACTGGATTATGAGTTTGCAACCAGGGAAAACCCAGAACAATAGTACCATGCAAATTATGCAGCACCAAAAATTTACAATTTTCTTGGTGGTCTGGGGTAACTCGCATTATCACCTGGGTCCAAAACTGAGGTTTGTTCTCCACCAAAGGAGCATCATTACCCCTCAAAGGAATAGGCGTCTGCAGAGGCGTCATGGAAAAACCACAACGTTTAGCAAAGTCCAAATCCATCAGATTCAACGCTGCTCCTGAATCCACAAAAGCCTTAGTGGAAAACGTGGATAAGGAGCAGATCAGAGTAATTGCCAAAAGGAACTTAGGTTGTATGCCACCCACAGCAAATGTGTGTGCAAAACGTTTCTCTCGTTTAGGGCAGACAGAAATAGTATGAGAGGCATCTCCACAGAAAAAACACAGCTTATTACGCCTTCTAAACTCCTGACGTTGCGCCCTAGACAAAACCCCATCACATTGCATAGGTTCAGACGTTTGTTCAAAAGGTGGCAGCGCCTCCCGTGTAGTTTTACGTTCATGTAAACGCCGATCAACTTGAATGGCTAATGACATAGAATCATCCAGACCAGAGGGAACAGGAAATCCCACCATAACATCTTTTACGGTCTCTGATAAACCCTTCCGAAAGAGAGCTGCCAAAGCACTATCATTCCATGTAGTAAGGACTGCCCACTTTCGGAATTTTTGACAGTATAACTCTGCAGAATCCTGACCCTGGTTTAATGCCAACAGGGTTCTCTCAGCTTGATCAACAGCATTAGGTTCATCATAAAACAAACCTAAGGCTTGAAAAAATGCATCCACATTAGTCAGAATAGGATTTTCAGGTGTCAGAGAAAACGCCCAATCCTGGGGATCGCCGCGCAGCAAGGAGATTACAATTTTAACCTGCTGCGCAGAGCTCCCCGATGGGTTAGGCTTCAAGGCCAGAAATAATTTACAATTATTCTTAAAATTCAGAAATTTAGACCGATCCCCAGAAAACATATCAGGAGTAGGGATCTTCGGTTCAGCAGCATGTGACTGAATGAGGTAGGTGGAAATTCCCTGCGTTTCAGCAGCAAGTTGCTCCACACGATCAGACAATTGCTTAATTTCCATTAGGGAAAAAAAAAAAATCCTCCTACGGCCCCAGAGAAAAAGAGGAAAAAAATATATATATATATAAAAAAATTCTGACAATTTTTTTTTTTTTTAACAACTCTTTCCTGCTTTTGAGTACCCTAGAATCTGCGGTATGGCTGGTGATTCTGTTATGAATGGGTCACCGAGGAGGAAAAAACCTAAACATGCTAAGTCCAGAAAAACCAGAGAGGTTGGTGCCTATGCAGATTGCAGATCCCTGATCCTAACCACACAACTAGCAGCAGCCGTGGAGCGTACCTACGATGAAACTAGACGCCTCGTCACGGCCGGAGGACTAAATAAGCCTAAACCAATAAAAGGGGAAAACTAACTGCCCCAGAGCAGACCCCAAAGGAATAAACAGCCTCCACACATGTATTGACGGTGAAACAAGATGAAAACACAAACACAGGCAGGAAAACAGGCTGAGCAAATGATGGGGCCCAAACTAACTAGAAAGGAGAGGAAAGGAAAGACACTGTCTGAAATCTGCCCAAAACCCTACAAAATAATGTCCAACACTTTTGATAACAAAATTAACCCTGAAGTCACTAGACTTCTCCCACTATATCAGCACTCTGAAATATTCTGAGACAGAGCAAAAAGTGCCTAATCTAATAAGGGACAAAAAGCAAATTGGCAAATACAGATAAATAAGAGTGGAAATTCAGCACAGCCCCAGCCGGGGCTGGCTGACCACACAAAAAACTGAATAGAATAACAAAATCAAGTGTGAACATTAGCAGAGAAACTTAGCTTGAGCTGACTGGAACAGATCTGAGAACCAAGACCTGACAAGCAGAAGGAATCACCAGCACCAGAGTAGGGCGTCAGCTGTCTTAAATCCAATCTGAGATTCCTGAGGTCCAATCGTCATCCTCATTATCAGGTGGCAGATCTCTACTGACTAAATCAGCCTCACTACCTCCTGTTACCACCAGAGGGAGCCTGGAAGGAGAACTCACAACTGGTAGACCAGAAAATGAACTCACAACAGATTACTGTATTAACACTTTGTCCCCTAGACTAGCAGGGACATCTGCAGTCACTCTTTTCCCTGCACTAATAGATATTTCTATGTTAACATTTTCTGTCCCATGGCCTACAAAGAACGTCTCTATTAACTCTTTCTTTCGCCTAGATGACCAGGAATGTCTCTTTTAACGTTTTCTCTCCCTTAAAGCACAAATGGTGTCTGTACTAAAGCTTACTTTCCCTTAGACTACCAGGGATGTCTTCTTGTGACACTTTTTCTCCCATAGACTACAAGGGATGTCTGTGTTATAATTTTTTTCTCCCCTAGCCTACCAGGGATGTCAGCATTAAAACTGTCTCTCCTCTTGACTACCAGGGATGAATGCATTAACTCTTTCTGTTCCCTAGCCTAACAGAACTATATGTATTAACACTTTCTGTTCCCTAGCTTACCAGGATAGTTTAAGCACTTCCTTCCATAGATCATCAATAATGTTACCACAAACCCAATCTTTGTTCTTGATTACCAGAGTTATTATCATTTTCTCCTTTATCATCTGTTTCTAGTCTGAATAACATAAAATCATAGAATGTTAGAGTTGGAAGGGACCTCCAGGGTAATCGTGTACAAGCCTCTGCTCAAAGCACAATTCGATAAATCATCACAGACAGATGTCTGTCCAGCCTCTGACTGAAGACTTCCATTGAAGGAGAACTCACCACCTCTCATGGAAGCCTGTTCCACTCATTGATCACCCTCACTGTCAAAAGGTTTTTTCTAATATCTAATCTGTATTTTCTTCCTTTCAATTTTATTCCATTGCTTCTTGTGTTTACATGTGCAAATAAGAATAATGATGAACCCTCTACACTGTGACAGCCCTTCAGATATTTGTAGACAGCTATTAAGTCTGCTCTCAGCCTTCTTTTTTGCAAGCTAAACATTCCCATATCCTTTAACCGTTCCTCATAGGACATACTTTGCAGTCCGCTCACCATCCTGGTAGCTCTTCTCTGAACTTCCTCCAGTTTTTCAATGTATTTTATATAATGTGGTGCCCAGAACTGGGTGCAGTATTCCAGATGAGGCCTGATCATGGAGGAGTAGAGGGGGGGATAATTACTTCACATCATCTTGACTCTATGCATCTCCAAATAAATCCCAGAACTGTGTTTTCCTTTTTTTGCTGCTGCATCACACTGTTGACTCATGTTCAGTTTATGATCTATTAGTATACCCAAGTCTTTTTCACACGTGCTGTTGCTTAGCCCTATTCCTCCCATTCTGTAGATGTTATTTTTGTTTTTCTTGCCCAGATGTAGAATCTTGCATTTCTCCCTGTTAAATATCATTCTATTAGTCTCTGCCCTTGCTTATCTACATCCTTCTGAATCCTTTCTCAGTCTTCTCCAGGCAGCATTTTACATTCTCCACCCATAAATAGAAGGAAAATTCCGCACAGGAATCAAGGCTTGCTCATTTTTGTGAGTAATGGCACTTTTTCATTTTGAATTTCCGCTTTGGGAAAAAAATCTGCTGTAAAAAAAATAAAAACTGGATGTGACCTATGGTTATTTGGTGGCAGAGTCAGTGTAGATTTGTCGCTAGATTCACATCTGAATTATTAGATGGCGACTGAAATTACCCTTTAAATTCCAAAAACTGTATTCACCGAGAGCAGAGCTGAAATAATATATAATATTTCTAGACCTGAACTCCCGGGAAGAGCCATGAATATTTATAATATAAGGGTCTCGCGCTGATTGTGAGGTTCAGCCGCTGCCTCGTTCTTCATTTTTCCTACAATGCTCCATAAATAGTTAATTAATCAGGCACCAGAATGTACAGTACATTATGGTATCACCAATTGTGATGTGTTGGATAAACAGGCGGCCAACTTACACCAGAACTCTCCAGAGTACGTAGCGCTGCTGAAGACTAATGCAACCGTCAGCTCTGTGAGATCTGTCAGGCATATACAGGAGCTGGATGACTCATCTACGTTCACACGTAGCGGAACTCTCGCGGAAATTCCATTCCGCGGGAAAATCGCATTTTAAATTCCCGCGATTTTCCCGCGGAAGAACTAGTGTTTTGCAAGCGTAATAATTAGCTTGCAGAATGCTAGCGTTTTCCAACCGATCTGCAGCATCACTTGGAAAACTGATTGACAGGTTAGTCACACTTGTCAAACATAGTGTTTGACGAGTGTGACCAACTTTTTACTACTGATGCTGGCTATGCAGCATCAGTAGTAAAAGATAGGATGTAAAAAATAATAAAAAAAATATATATATTGTTATTCTTACCTTCCGGCATCCCGCGCAGCCTTCCCGCCGTTCTCCACGCTCCCTTTCCCAGTAATCCTTTGCGAGAATGACTGCTAAATTAATGAGCATGCTGCGTTTTTTACCACGAAGCGATTCCGCCGCGGAAAAAAGCACAGCATTAGCACAGCATTGCGGAATCCCATAGGAATGCATGGGATGCTTATTTTTCGCGTTTTCGCGGCAAAATCGTCCGTTTAAAACCGCCGCGAAAACGCAAAAAAAACGCCACGTGTGAACTCAGCCTTACCGTAATTGTGCATATATCTAGAGAAGAAGAGAGGGAATCATTCATCAGCGGAAAAGTAATTATACTGCGTCAAAGCTTATTAAAAACTCCACTTTTAAATATAATTTTACAGTTATCTATAGCTAAAGTCTATAAAAGGAAGTGAAGTCATACGGTACATACATTACAGTATCTAACTTATACAGATTCTGAGTTACATCCTGTATTATACTCCAGAGCTGCACTCACTATTCTGCTGGTGCAGTCACTGTGTACACACATTACATTACTGATCCTGAGTTACACCCTGAATTATTCCCCACAGCTGCACTCACTATTCTGCTGGTGCAGTCACTGTGTACATACAATACATTACTGATCCTGAGTTACATCCTGTATTATACTCCAGAGCTGCACTCACTATTCTGCTGGTGCAGTCACTGTGTAACATAGTAACATAGTTTTGAAGGCTGAAGGAAGGCCTTATGTCCATCTAGTTCAGCCTATTTTTAGTGCAGCTGTTCTGCATTGTTGATCCTGGGGAAGGCAAAAAAACCCACAGAGTAGAAGCCAATTTTCTCCATAGGGAAAAAAATTCCTTCCCCTAAGCTGGGTCAATCATCTACCTATAATATTCTGTTATTCGTAACCTTCTATACTGTTACTCACAAGAAAAGCATCCATTCCTTTCTTAAATTCATTTAGTGAGTTGGCCATCACCACTTCCTCAAGAAGAGAATTCCAGAGCCTCACTGCTCTTACCGTGAAGAACCCTCTTCTATGCTGGTGCAGAAATTGTCTTTCCTCCAAACGAAGAGAATGCCCCCTTGTTCTTGTCACTGTCCTTGGTACAAACAGTTCATTGGAGAGATCTCTGTATTGCCCTCTGATATACTTGTACATATATATTAAGTCTCCCCTAAGTCTTCTCTTTTCTAGAGTAAATAGACCTAATTTTGATAACCTTTCTGGGTATTGTAGTGAACCAACTCCATTTATCATTTTAGTAGCCCGCCTTTGAACCCTTTCAAGTTCAGTAATGTCTTTCTTGAGCACCGGTGTCCAAAATTGCACACAATACTCCAAGTGTGGTCTGACGAGTGATTTGTACAGAGGGAGAATGATGTTTTCATCTCATGTCCCCAGACCTCTTCTAATGCATCCCATGACCCTATTTGCTTTGGTGGCAGCTGCCTGACACTGGGCACTCCAATTTAGCTTCTTATTGACTAAGATGCCTAAGTCTTTTTCCATGTCTGATTTCCCCAGCAGTTTCCCATTTAGTAAGTAATTGTAGCATCTGTTTCTCCTTCCCATGTGCATAACCTTACACTTATCTGTGTTAAACCTCATTTGCCATTTTTCAGCCCAATTCGCCAATTTACTCAAATCTGTCTGTAGTTGCAAACTGTCCTCCTTTGGGTTAACTACCTTACATAGTTTTGTATCATCTGCAAATACTGATATTTTACTGTGTAAGCCATCCACTAGATCATTAATAAATATATTAAATAGTAGGGGGCCCAATACAGAACCCTGTGGTACCCCACTAGTAACCCTGGCCCCATCTGAGTATGCACCATTAATAACATACATTACTGATCCTGAGTTACATCCTGTATTATACCCCAGAGCTGCACTCACTATTCTGCTGGTGCAGTCACTGTGTACATACATTACATTACTGATCCTGAGTTACACCCTGTATTATACCCCAGAGCTGCACTCACTATTCTGCTGGTGCAGTCACTGTGTACATACATTACATTACTGATCCTGAGTTACATCCTGTATTATTCCCCAGAGCTGCACTCACTATTCTGCTGGTGCAGTCACTGTGTACATACATTACTGATCCTGAGTTACATCCTGTAGATCTTTTATTATAAAAATGAAAAACATAACAATAATAACAACAAATGAAAAAATGTAACTTTAAACTCCAGCGGACAAAATCCAGGATGCAAAATTTTAAAAAGTTTTTTCTTGCATTAGCAAAGATTTTTATTATTAAAGTCCATCATAAAATAAATCCACACTTCTGGACAGTAGATAAATAGATTAGGGGAAGGGGGGGGTTAGCCTCTCAGACAAGAGAGGCTAACCCCAACCCCCCCTTCCCCTAATCTATTTATCTACTGTCCAGAAGTGTGGATTTATTTTATGTCAATACATGGATAAGAATGAAGTGATTAAACAGAGTCAGCATGGGTTTCTAACTAATAAGTCATGTCAGACTAACTTAATTTCCTTCTATGACGGTATCACTGATTGGGTGGATCAAGGAAATGCTGTAGATATAGTATATCTTGACTTCAGCAAAGCATTTGACAAAGTCTCTCATACAATCCTTATTGAAAAAATGACTAAGTATGGAATGGACAAGGCAACTGTTAGGTGGATTCATAACTGGCTTAGTGATCGGACCCAAAGAGTGGTCGTAAATGGCTGCACATCCAGTTCTAAGAATGTCTCAAGTGGGGTACCACAGGGCTCTGTCCGGGGCCCTGTATTGTTCAACATCTTTATCAACGATTTAGATGAAGGAATTGAGGGTAAACTGATTAAATTTGCTGATGACACAAAGCTAGGAGGGATAGCTAATACTAGAGAAGAGAGAGAGAGGATTCAAAACGATTTAAATAAACTGGAGAAGTGGGCAGCAACTAACAGAATGGTTTTTAACAGGGAGAAATGCAAAGTACTACATCTGGGCAATAAAAATGAAAAAAGCATATATAGAATGGGAGGAATAGGGCTAAGCAACAGCACATGTGAAAAAGACTTGGGTATACTAATAGATCACAGCCTGAATATGAGTCAACAGTGTGATGCAGCAGCAAAAAAGGCAAATGCAATTCTAGGATGTATTAACAGAAGCATACAGTCTAGATCACGTGAAGTCATTATTTCCCTCTACTCCTCCTTGGTCAGACCTCATCTGGAATATTGTGTCCAGTTTTGGGCACCACATTTTAAAAAAGACATCAACAAACTAGAGCAAGTTCAGAAAAGAGCGACCAGAATGGTGACCGGACTGCAAACCCTGTCTTATGAGGAAAGGTTGCAGGATTTGGGAATGTTTAGTTTGCAAAAGAGAAGACTGAGAGGAGACTTAATAGCTGTCTACAAATATCTAAAGGGCTGTCACATTGTAGAAGGATCAACTTTATTCTCATTTGCACAAGGAAAGACTAGAAGCAATGGGATGAAACTGAATGGGAGGAGACACAGATTAGATATTAGAAAAAACTTTTTGACAGTTAGAGTGATCAATGAGTGGAACAGGCTGCCATGAGAAGTGGTGAGTTCTCCTTCAATGGAAGTCTTCAAACAGAGGCAGGACAGACATCTGACGGATGATTTAGCGAATCCTGCTTTGAGCAGGGGGTTGGACCAGATGGCTCAGGAGGTCCCTTCCAACTCTACGATTCTATGATTCTATGATTCTATGATTCTAAAATATCAGCCAGAAAATAATCCGTATAATGAACACTGGTCCAGCCGCTCATTCTCTCCTCTCACAAATATAATACATATATACAGAATAATAACTAATAATAACTACGTTCACCTTCTGTTCCGGTCACCAAACAAAATAATAGCCACAAATAAATAAAATAAACAGTAGCAAACAAAAACTATATACATAAACTTTTTTTTTTAATACATACATATATATACATACACACATACAAACACAAACTATACAAATATATACAATACTAAACACCCCACACTCAAGCCCACCATTCCCAACCCCCTCACTGACCTGAGAACTGGTCCTGCGTCTCATGCCTCAGTCCATGTCCAACGTCCATAGGCCAGATCAGGCAGTGCCAGTGTTTCCCCAAACACTCCAGTGTCCCATAGTCCCACAATATAAATCCACCTCCCCCTTTTTCCCACCACCCAACCTAACACCTACACCCAAATAAAGATCCCTATATACAATATATACAGAAAAAAAATCCACTACAATAACCGCAAACAAAGCCCAGGTTCGGCGCCTGCAGCCCTACATCACTGTATGCTGATTGAACAAAACAAAAATTATAGTGTCAGCAGCAGCCCACCACCAGGAAAGGAGATGACCAGACTAGGGCACACTAAAAGAAAAGCCCCTCCATAGGAGAGCGTCCCTATGTGTGCCCAGTCTCTCATACTCCAGAGAGCGCACCTTCACCAGGTCACCGAGTATGGTCCTAAACACATTGTTCACTGGGAGGATTTTCCGTTGCATTGATACTAAGCACCGTGTGTTCCACGTGTGATACCTAACCACTGCGCTAACTATAAATAAGGTGCAGCGGTCCCAGCCACCAAGGTCTCCGAATGCACCATAGGCCCATTCCGCATCGCATAGGAGACCGGCCAGCCGAGACCAGCCAATGGAGGCGTCCACCCTGTTGTACACCGCTGTGTTGAAGGGACAACGAAGTAGGACGTGGTCCATGCATTCCAGCATGGTACCACAATGCTCCCTAGGACAGTTCCTATCCTCAGAGCTCCTACACTTCAGATTGTCCCTCGCACACAGTTTCCCATGGAAGCAGCGCCAAGCCCCAAAACTTTGAGGGGATCCTGATAGAATTCAAAAGATGCAAACCCACCCCAAGATCCTGACTTGAGCAATGCCTGAGCACCAGAGGCCTCTGGAAATGGGTAGTTTCCTTGGCAGAGTCCTGATCTCCCACATTCCCAGACCCCACCAACGAATAACCTTCAGAACCAAGATAGCGTAAGCCGGAAGATGTCCATGCGGTGTGTGAAGATCCTTCACTTGCTCTCCTGGCTCCCATTCCTGGAAGAAAGGCTGAAACCATCCCTATAGAATACCCACGGAGGTGCCCTCTCTTTCCAGAGGTTTGCAAAATTGATCTTAATGAAGGTATGCACAAGGAATACCACAGGGTGGTTGACCATACCCAACTCTCCTAGTCTCCTTGTACGGTAAATAATCTCCCACTTGACCAGGTTCAGTTCATTCCCCCATAATAGTTGGAAAAACAAACTGTAGACCCGCGTCCAAAGAGACTCCAGCAACATCCACACACTGCCCAGATAAATCAGTAAAGGGAGCAGGTAAGTTTTGATCAGGTTTACCCTTTCTCTTAGGGTCAAGGTGCGTCCAAAAGACGCATCAGCATACATCTACATACAAGTATGCGGAAGTAGGCGACGCTTAACGGAGGAAGTACACAGACCTCCGCAGAGCCCCCGAACGCTAATGTGAACTTAGCCTTATCTCCGCCTCTTCTAAGAGAGACAAAGTGAGCCTTCAAAAGTCTCTTCCCATCCGGAGGGTCTGTGTAGCATTCAGAGAAAACAAAATTAAACAGTGGTCGGAGAACTCTGCCTCAACTACAGACACTGCTGAAGAGACAGCTTGCTCCTTTAAATAAAACCTATCTATTCTGGACCTACAGTTACCTCTATGATAGGTGATCCCCTCCTGGCCTGGTGTGTGCCAAATGTGGACATCCACCAGATGAGCCTCACAAGCTATACTATTAAGGGCGATGCTATCGTAAGTTAGATTGTCTTTAGAACCTCCTCTATCTCAGGGCCTTGTGACAGTATTGAAGTCCCCTCCAAAGACAACCTGCCGACTTGTAAAAAGGTAGGGCTTGATCCTCATAAAGAGACACTTTCGGTTCCACTTAGATTGGGGGCCATAGATATTAATGAGCTGGAGCTCTTGTCCCTTCATAAGGACGTCTAAGATCAGGCACCTCCCCATTTCTAACTCAATAACCCGTCGGCATTCCACCGGTGCGGTAAAAAGGACCGCCACTCTGCTCTGCTATATGGCTCGGATGCAAGAGACCAATAGGAAGGCCCGAGTCTCCACTCCCTCTTAGCTTAAAAAAACACATCTGCCATGTTTGGCAGCCTGGTCTCTTGCAAAAAGAAAATGCCAGCTGCAACCCAGCTGGGAAAATCAAAGGCCGCAAATCTGGCTGTATTTGACTTTATGCTGCCGACATTAATAGGCGCCAGTGTCAACAGAGTGGGTACAGCCATCATTGGTGATTGACTTAAATGGCATTCTTCTTCCCACTCCCCTTATCCTCTTCCCCCTCTTTAACGGCACAGAGGTGTCCATTCCCACGTGTTTTTTTTTTATCGTCCTCGTCTCCAGACTCTGGGCCAGTCACTCCCTCCAAGAACCTTACATTCCCAGAAGAAGAAGACTTGGTACCCCCTGTAAGTCCCGCCGAAGCCGGAACCTCACCCTCAGCTTCCTCCTCAGTGGAAGAGATGTTCTCAAGGGCTTGGAACTGGTTAGAAAGACCAACCAGAGGAGAGTCAGTTTTTCCTTCCATAGGTACCTTGGTCAGAGTGGGAGAAGATGTTTTATCTCCCTTCTTTCTCTTCCTTTTGGAGCCAAGCTTACACTTGTCCTCTAGCCACTTCCTATTATCCTCATCCATACTTTCATAATGGGAAGATTCAGAGGCAGTGGCGCTTTCCTCTCTGTGTGATCCTCCTGACCTCCTCATCCAACTCATCATCCCTCGGGGCCTCAGCAGCAAGGCTCACATCCAGGACAGAGGCCATCCCAGTAGCCCGGGGCTCGCCCAGCTCCCTCTCCTGTCTGCGCTTGTCTAGACTCCACAGCTGGGCAGGTGTCTTTTTATTGCTTTTCCTCCTTGGCCCCTCAGCTCCCTCACCCATGCTAGTCCCTTCTCCAGCAGAATCAGCCTCTTGGTTTTATCCCACCAGGATCACGAATACATTCGCGAAGGAGCGAGGACAACGGCTGAATGGGTGACCTAACTCACCACACAGATGGAACCTAGCTCCACACAAGATGCAGCAAGATGGCCGATATCCCCACACAATGCACATTTCTTCACAGTGCAGTTTGCACTGAAGTGTGTGGGGTCGCCACACCTATGACAGAATTTCGGTTGCCCCTGGTAGAAGACCAGGATACGATCCCTGCCCAGGAAGGCAGAGGATGGTATGTGGGTAACCGTACCACCTGAACGCTTAAGTTTTACCATAAATGTCCAGGTCCCTGACCAGATAGCACACTCATCACGGTATTTCTTTGGCATCTCCACCACCTCTCCATATCGGCCAAGCCACGTCATGATGTCATAACAAGAAATTGATTTGTTACAAGTCATCACGGTCACTTTCTTGACTTGGTTTTGGTGAGACACCGCCTGAATGGCAAAGTCTCGCAAGCCAGGCTCATTTTTTGCCAACTCATAATTTGTCCAGAAGAGCTCAAGTCCCTCTGGCCAAACAAAGCTGACATCAAACTCAGGCGTGGAATAGGGACGTATCAAGGCTTAGATGTCAATCGCCTTGAAGCCCATCTTCAGCAGGATCTCCACAACCTTAGATCTTGGAGGACATGTATCACTGCCCCTCCACCAAAGACAGACCACATTCCTATGAACATTGCCCGGCCCGGCTGTTGGGAGGGAGCACACTGCATCCCCCCTTTTTGCTCTCGGAAGGTCCCGAGGCCATGCCTCTCTATCCAGAAGGATAGATCAGCCTCTCGCCCCTCTACCATTAGTGATCTCTCCCTGTTCTTTAGAGCCTCAGGGAGACACCACTGCAACATGCCATCCCAAGAGCGAGGAGGACGCCCTATTTCCCCCCGAGGTGACAGTGGCATAACTCCTGATGGGTTCTGCCACCACTGGGGGGGGCAACCAGACCAGAGACCACCTCCATAACCCCCTCACCCTCCACCAAATCAGCAAACACACCACTAGACAAAGAATTTTCCTCACCAATACCTACCACCACATTTACTCCTGCTGGACCAGTGAAAACTGTGGGTGACATTTTGACCTCCGCATCATCAGGCACATTGTGTTCAGTCTCCTCCACAGAACTGGAGTCGACCTCACCCCTGGTCTTAAGTGTGCCCTCCGCATCATCAGTTGGTAATTTCCGCTGTTTCACAGTTGACACCAGACGCCGCTGATCTTTCGCCGTTGTGAGGCGCTGCTGATACTTTATATCAGCATCT
Source organism: Dendrobates tinctorius (assembly GCF_039654945.1). Classification (NCBI taxonomy): domain Eukaryota; kingdom Metazoa; phylum Chordata; class Amphibia; order Anura; family Dendrobatidae; genus Dendrobates; species Dendrobates tinctorius. The sequence goes on along the minus strand of NW_027361786.1, from coordinate 447,867 downwards.
TGATGACCAGCGATGCCAACACATAATAGGACTTTGGTGGGAGGATCGGAACTCCCAGCCCCGGCAACCCCCTCACACTGCCTCAACTAAGTGATCAGCGACAACACCATTCAGGGGTGCCGAGGCTACCGGAGCTGCCACTGACACTGGGCCACTCCCTCTGAGGAGCACACCACAGTATCGTGGCCTGACCGTACGCCCACCGCCGGGCCGCCTTCACTGTCCAGCCTCTCGGCTGATGCACCTGCTGCTATGTCCCCGCTACTACAAGCAGAGACGGAGCTCTGTGCCTCACTACGTTGCTTTGTAATCTCCAATCACCTTTGCACCGGATCCACAGCAGAACCCAGGCTGGGCTTGGCTAATGGGGCTTATACAGCAAGCTGACCCTGCAGCCAACTCAGGGGGTACAGGGAGGGGGGCATACACGTAGCTTAACGCTTCCTTTAGCTTTGGCTTGGTGGTCTTTGCCTTTTTCTTCTGGCCCCCAGGTGCCTCCTCTGGTAAATCATCACCAAGATGGAAGTTCTGAAGGCACACTGGGGACTCCAGGAGCTTAATCTCCGCCATTAGCACCCCTCCCTGGCCGCTGTTGTCACTGACATCCCCAGAGCCAGCAGAACTGCGACCAGATGTCAATGTCGCCTGTCTTGCAGGGAACTCGCTGCACGTGGCCTGCGGGTGACTTTTGCAGGCCACCAGGTGGGGCTTTTTGCTGGTCATCATCCTCCTTATCATCATCATCCACCTGGCTCACAGGCTGCAGCTCCATCTGCCTTTGCTCTCTGTTTTCAGCCATTTCTCTAAATCTGTCCTCATTCAATAAATTTTCCTTGAAGGGACCACTCTTCTCTTCTGAACGCTTTCCTCACCTCCAGCTCATTAATTTCAAGCTTAAGCCTCTTTATCTCTGCCTGGAGTTGGGTCTTCCTCGGCATGTAGGAACCTGCAGTTTTGGCGCTTGTGCAGCACAGCTCCTCCTGATGATCTTACTTGCTTCTTCATACTCACGGTGGTGGCTCATGACCTGCGAGCCAAGGGTGGACACAGACTCCAGTGGTCTCTGCAGCCCCCAACCTTCCTCAGTGAGGTCAGCCTCACCTCCGTAAGCACTCAGCTTTCCACCGGAAGGGCCGCCATCTTGCATGCTAGCAGGCTTCTTCTCCATGTTGGAAGCCTTGCAGCTTATGTGGGTCTCTGCAGACCTGAGGGGAGTAGGAGCCACATTGCTGCGACTCCTGGAGGAGTGTCTCACCCCCGAGTCCTCTGATGTGCAGGCCGATTTCTGGTTTCTTCTGCCCCCTGCCGGCCTGGTCCAGGAAACAGAAGCCTGGGACTTGGCTCTTTGGCCTCATACCCATTGGCCATTAAAAAACTGTCCGATTTCTGGACTGGAAAAAAGGGTGGAGTTTATGCCATTGTCATGCGATTTCTATGCGTTTTTTTTTTCCATCCGTTTTTCATCCTTTTTTTTCCCAGCCACTCTTTTTCTACAGTCATTTACAGGATCATTTACAGTGTCCTATACCACAGAATGGTGATGTATCCATTAAAAACGGATGAAAAACGGATGAAAAGCGAGTGGTCCGTTTTTTGTCCATTTTTTTAATCGCACCCATTGACTTATATTGCCGAGAATCGCGGCAAATCGCAGCATGCAGCGATTTTTTTCTCAGACCCATTTTGGCAGAGAAAAAAATTGCAAGTGAGATGTCACCCATTCACTAACATGGGTCAGATTCCAATCCGATAAAAAATCGGATTGCAATCGTCCGATTTCATCGCCAGTGAGTATGAGGCCTTTCACTCATCCCAGGAAACCCACTCCCTCCATGGGTAAGAGAGAGAGCAGGTCCCTGGGCGGAGAGGTGGTGGTTCTCTGGAGGTCAGGAGCACACTGGAGGATCAGTAGCGACCGCACCCACAAATTACCAGAGCGAGCAACAACTGAACAGAGCTGCACTCACTATTCTGCTGGTGCAGTCACTGTGTACATACATTACATTACTCATCCTGTATCTGGGGAATAATGCAAGAAGTAACTCTGAGTCAGTACACGGTCAGTAATGTAAATGTATGTGCACAGTGATTTTGTAAGGAAGCCAGGGTGTTAGTTGTGGCGAGGTGCTGTTGCATTCCCACACCCTGGCACCCCACAAAGGAAACATAAAGTAGACCACTCACTTTAGATTTCAGGGTTCCTTCTGCTTCAGCCATCACGGCTTCTGATTCCTGATTCTTACAAACGACTCCAAAATCTATGTCCATGCTTAACAGTTCAGCTTTTCTTAATAACGGGCTTCTTGATACAGATACAGCACAGTTCTCATGCAATGACATTCCTGGAACTTTCCCTGTTTTTCCTGCAATCTCTGTCCTGTAAATCTCTAAATCACTGGACAATCCCTGTCTCATCCTGGCAATCTCTACCTCACTGAACAATCTCTGTTCCTTCTGTGGCGTTCGTGCCTTTAGGTCCATGAGTTTCCTCCCATTCCCCTTGTCAATAGGAAATGGTAAAAGACTCACTATCTCAGCTCCGTCTAATCCTGGCTATAGGCCCCAGATTCTCAGAATCAGTACATGATCAGTAATGTAATGTATGTACAAAGTGACTGCACCAGCAGAATAGTGAGTGCAGCTCTGGGGTATAATACAGGATGTAACTCAGGATCAGTAATGTAATGTATGTACACAGTGACTGCACCAGCAGAATAGTGAGTGCAGCTCTGGAGTATAATACAGGATATAACTCAGGATCAGTAATGTAATGTATGTACACAGTGACTGCACCAGCAGAATAGTGAGTGCAGCTCTGGAGTATAATACAGGATGTAACTCAGGATCAGTAATGTAATGTATGTACACAGTGACTGCACCAGCAGAATAGTGAGTGCAGCTCTGGAGTATAATACAGGATATAACTCAGGATCAGTAATGTAATGTATGTACACAGTGACTGCACCAGCAGAATAGTGAGTGCAGCTCTGGGGTATAATACAGGATGTAACTCAGGATAAGTAATGTATGTACACAGTGACTGCACCATCAGAATAGTGAGTGCAGCTCTAGGGTATAATACAGAATGTAACTCAGGATCAGTAATGTAATATATGTACACAGTGACTGCACCAGCAGAATAGTGAGTGCAGCTCTGGGGTATAATACAGGAGGTAACTCAGGATCAGTAATGTAATGTATGTACACAGTGACCGCACCAGCAGAATAGTGAGTGCAGCTCTGGAGTATAATACAGGATATAACTCAGGATCAGTAATGTAATGTATGTACACAGTGACTGCACCAGCAGAATAGTGAGTGCAGCTCTGGGGTATAATACAGGATGTAACTCAGGATAAGTAATGTATGTACACAGTGACTGCACCAGCAGAATAGTGAGTGCAGCTCTAGGGTATAATACAGAATGTAACTCAGGATCAGTAATGTAATATATGTACACAGTGACTGCACCAGCAGAATAGTGAGTGCAGCTCTGGGGTATAATACAGGAGGTAACTCAGGATCAGTAATGTAATGTATGTACACAGTGACCGCACCAGCAGAATAGTGAGTGCAGCTCTGGGGTATAATACAGGATGTAACTCAGGATCAGTAATGTAATGTATGTACACAGTGACTGCACCAGCAGAATAGTGAGTGCAGCTCTGGGGTATAATACAGGAGGTAACTCAGGATCAGTAATGTAATGTATGTACACAGTGACCGCACCAGCAGAATAGTGAGTGCAGCTCTGGAGTATAATACAGGATATAACTCAGGATCAGTAATGTAATGTATGTACACAGTGACTGCACCAGCAGAATAGTGAGTGCAGCTCTGGGGTATAATACAGGATGTAACTCAGGATAAGTAATGTATGTACACAGTGACTGCACCAGCAGAATAGTGAGTGCAGCTCTAGGGTATAATACAGAATGTAACTCAGGATCAGTAATGTAATATATGTACACAGTGACTGCACCAGCAGAATAGTGAGTGCAGCTCTGGGGTATAATACAGGAGGTAACTCAGGATCAGTAATGTAATGTATGTACACAGTGACCGCACCAGCAGAATAGTGAGTGCAGCTCTGGGGTATAATACAGGATGTAACTCAGGATCAGTAATGTAATGTATGTACACAGTGACTGCACCAGCAAAATAGTGAGTGCAGCTCTGGGGTATAATACAGGATGTAAGTCAGGATCAGTAATGTAATGTATGTACACAGTGACTGCACCAGCAGAATAGTGAGTGCAGCTCTGGGGTATAATACAGGATGTAACTCAGGATAAGTAATGTATGTACACAGTGACTGCACCAGCAGAATAGTGAGTGCAGCTCTGGGGTATAATACAGAATGTAACTCAGGATCAGTAATGTTTTATATGTACACAGTGACTGCACCAGCAGAATAGTGAGTGCAGCTCTGGGGTATAATACAGGAGGTAACTCAGGATCAGTAATGTAATGTATGTACACAGTGACCGCACCAGCAGAATAGTGAGTGCAGCTCTGGGGTATAATACAGGAGGTAACTCAGGATCAGTAATGTAATGTATGTACACAGTGACCGCACCAGCAGAATAGTGAGTGCAGCTCTGGGGTATAATACAGGATGTAACTCAGGATCAGTAATGTAATGTATGTACACAGTGACTGCACCAGCAGAATAGTGAGTGCAGCTCTGGGGTATAATACAGGATGTAACTCAGGATAAGTAATGTATGTACACAGTGACTGCACCAGCAGAATAGTGAGTGCAGCTCTGGGGTATAATACAGGATGTAACTCAGGATCAGTAATGTAATGTATGTACACAGTGACTGCACCAGCAGAATAGTGAGTACAGCTCTGGAGTATAATACAGGATGTAACTCAGGATAAGTAATGTATGTACACAGTGACTGCACCAGCAGAATAGTGAGTGCAGCTCTTGGGTATAATACAGAATGTAACTCAGGATCAGTAATGTAATATATGTACACAGTGACTGCACCAGCAGAATAGTGAGTGCAGCTCTGGGGTATAATACAGGAGGTAACTCAGGATCAGTAATGTAATGTATGTACACAGTGACCGCACCAGCAGAATAGTGAGTGCAGCTCTGGGGTATAATACAGGATGTAACTCAGGATCAGTAATGTAATGTATGTACAGAGTGACTGCACCAGCAGAATAGTGAGTGCAGCTCTGGAGTATAATACAGGATGTAACTCAGGATCAGTAATGTAATGTATGTACACAGTGACTGCACCAGCAGAATAGTGAGTGCAGCTCTGGAGTATAATACAGGGTGTAACTCAGGATCAGTAATGTAATGTATGTACACAGTGACCGCACCAGCAGAATAGTGAGTGCAGCTCTGGGGTATAATACAGGATGTAACTCAGGATCAGTAATGTAATGTATGTACAGAGTGACTGCACCAGCAGAATAGTGAGTGCAGCTCTGGGGTATAATACAGGAGGTAACTCAGGTTCAGTACCGGATCAGTAATATAGTGCATTTAGTATTGCACTAACAGATAATATATACACTTTTGTTGGTGGTGACATCTACACCCTCTAGGGCTCCTTTCTGCGGTACTACATCCCCAGAGTGCATTTCTCCTTTTTCCCCACAGCAGTTAGAGGTTAGCCAAATGAGGTCCACAAACATTTTTTTATTCCAGTAGCATTTCTGCAAATTGCTTCCTTCTCTGACATCGTTTATGACCTGGTGAAATTTATATATTTCCACTCCACAGAAGAGGTTCTAATATTAGACATTAATACGGTAATATACGAGGGTGACCTGTCTGCAGAGCAATCACTCTGCCGCTGCATTAGCCTCTTTTACTCTTAAAAATTAATCTGCTTAACAGAGCTCACTCCCCGATGACTGATCTCCACCCAGAGTAATATCACACACATTAACCAGCCGTGCGATACGGCGTCAGCGTCTCAATATTCAGTGCGGCACAGGACATGTATTCAAGCAGCAATTAGGAGGCAAATCCGTCCGTCCTCATGCCAGACAGCATGGCTGTAATCTGACAAGCACTCTGACATTTCCCTGCTGTGGGGACACTCATTATATGTTATTTACAATAATGCAGCCAATTTTCTTCATTATCGAGATTTCATGTGCTGAAACTTTTCATAAAACTCCACCAACATACCCCATACTCCCTGTTGTACAGATAGGTGTAAAAAGGTAGTGTAATGTCCCCGTCTTTCTGAAGGTACAGGCACAGGTAGTGCTGTGTTTCTGTCTCTTCCTGTTGATATTGAAGAAGACAAGCTTTGACCATTGTTGGAAGGGCAAATATTGACTGTGTACATTCTAATAACTAAAGAGGTGCAGATCAATGCAAGGTGAAGAGGCCTCGGGACAAGTTTGACATGACATAATCCATTCATATATCCATGGTCAGGGAAGATATTCGCATCTGTAGATAAAATTGCAAACATTTTGGCAACTGGCAAATAAATAAAAAATAAAATAATTATCTCAGTTATGGATTTATCATAATCATATAAATATAAGAAGGATATGTGGAGTAATAGGAGATATAGGGAGGATATATGGAGTAATAGGGGGAGATATAGGGAGGATATATGGAGTAATAGGAGGAGATATAGGGAGGATATATGGAGTAATAGGAGGAGATATAGGGAGGATATATGGGGTAATAGGAGGAGATATAGGGAGGATATATGGGGTAATAGGGGGAGATATAGGGAGGATATATGGAGTAATAGGAGGAGATATAGGGAGGATATATGGAGTAATAGGAGGAGATATAGGGAGGATATATGGGGTAATAGGAGGAGATATAGGGAGGATATATGGGGTAATAGGAGGAGATATAGGGAGGATATATGGAGTAATAGGAGGAGATATAGGGAGGATATATGGGGTAATAGGAGGAGATATAGGGAGGATATATGGAATAATAGGGGGAGATATAGGGAGGATATATGGGGTAATAGGAGGAGATATACGGAGGATATATGGAGTAATAGGAGGAGATATAGGGAGGATATATGGGGTAATAGGAGGAGATATAGGGAGGATATATGGAGTAACAGGAGGAGATATAGGGAGGATATATGGAGTAATAGGAGGAGATATAGGGAGGATATATGGAGTAATAGGAGGAGATATAGGGAGGATATATGGGGTAATAGGAGGAGATATAGGGAGGATATATGGGGTAATAGGAGGAGATATAGGGAGGATATATGGAGTAATAGGAGGAGATATAGGGAGGATATATGGGGTAATAGGAGGAGATATAGGGAGGATATATGGAGTAACAGGAGGAGATATAGGGAGGATATATGGGGTAATAGGAGGAGATATAGGGAGGATATATGGAGTAATAGGAGGAGATATAGGGAGGATATATGGGGTAATAGGAGGAGATATAGGGAGGATATATGGAATAATAGGGGGAGATATAGGGAGGATATATGGGGTAATAGGAGGAGATATAGGGAGGATATATGGAGTAATAGGAGGAGATATAGGGAGGATATATGGAGTAATAGGGGGAGATATAGGGAGGATATATGGAGTAATAGGAGGAGATATAGGGAGGATATATGGAGTAATAGGAGGAGATATAGGGAGGATATATGGGGTAATAGGAGGAGATATAGGGAGGATATATGGAATAATAGGGGGAGATATAGGGAGGATATATGGGGTAATAGGAGGAGATATAGGGAGGATATATGGAGTAATAGGAGGAGATATAGGGAGGATATATGGAGTAATAGGAGGAGATATAGGGAGGATATATGGAGTAATAGGAGGAGATATAGGGAGGATATATGGGGTAATAGGAGGAGATATAGGGAGGATATATGGAGTAACAGGAGGAGATATAGGGAGGATATATGGAGTAATAGAAGGAGATATAGGGAGGATATATGGAGTAATAGGAGGAGATATAAGGAGGATATATGGAGTAATAGGAGGAAATATAGGGAGGATATATGGGGTAATTGGAGGAAATATATGGAGGATATATGGAGTAATAGGAGGAGATATAGGGAGGATATATGGAGTAATAGGAGGATATATAAGGAGGATATATGGAGTAATAGGAGGAGATATAGGGAGGATATATAGATAATAGGGGGAGATATAGGGAGGATATATGGACTAATAGGAGGAAATATAGGGAGGATATATGGGGTAATTGGAGGAAATATATGGAGGATATATGGGGTAATAGGAGGGAGATATAGGGATGATATATGGGGTAATAGGAGGAGATATAAGGAGGATATATGGAGTAATAGGAGGAGATATAGGGAGGATATATAGATAATAGGGGGAGATATAGGGAGGATATATGGACTAATAGGAGGAAATATAGGGAGGATATATGGGGTAATTGGAGGAAATATATGGAGGATATATGGGGTAATAGGAGGAGATATAGGGAGGATATATGGAGTAATAGGACGGAGATATAGGGATGATATATGGGGTAATAGGAGGAGATATAGGGAGGATATATGGGGTAATAGGAGGGAGATATAGGGAGGATATATGGAGTAATAGGGGGAGATATAGGGATGATATATGGGGTAACAGGAGGAGACATAGGGAGGATATATGGAGTAATAGGGGGAGATATAGGGATGATATATGGAGTAATAGTAATAGTAACAGTGGACCATTCCCTATTATTACAGACCCTCTCATCCCTCGGCATCACAGACTTGGCCCTCTCCTGGATCTCATCATACCTAACAGACCGGACATTCAGCGTCTCCCACTCACACACCACCTCCTCACCTCGCCCCCTATCTGTCGGAGTCCCACAAGGTTCAGTCCTAGGGCCCCTGCTGTTCTCTATTTACACCTTTGGCCTGGGACAGCTCATAGAATCTCATGGCTTTCAGTATCATCTTTATGCTGATGACACACAGATCTACATCTCTGGACCAGATATCACCTCCCTACTAACCAGAATCCCTCAATGTCTGTCCACTATTTCATCCTTCTTCTCCACTAGATATCTGAAACTCAACATGGACAAAACAGAATTCATCATCTTTCCCCCATCTCACGTGACCCCCCCTACGAACCTATCAATTACAGTAAATGGCTGCCCACTCTCCCCAGTCCCACAAGCTCGCTGCCTCGGAGTAATCCTTGATGCTGATCTCTCCTTCAAACCACATATCCAAACCCTTTCCACTTCCTGCCGACTTCAACTCAAAAATATTTCACGCATCCGTTCATTCCTCACCCAAGAATCTGCAAAAACCCTAGTCCATGCCCTCATCATCTCTCGCCTTGACTACTGCAACCTCATGCTCTGCGGCCTCCCCTCAAACACTCTCGCACCCCTCCAATCTATTCTAAACTCTGCTGCCCGACTAATCCACCTGTCCCCCCGCTATTCCCCAGCTTCTCCCCTCTGTCAATCCCTTCACTGGCTCCCAATTGCCCAGAGACTCCATTACAAAACCCTAACCATGACATACAAAGCCATCCACAACTTGTCTCCTCCATACATCTGTGACCTCGTCTCCCGGTACTTTCCTGCACGCAACCTCCGATCCTCACAAGATCTCCTTCTCTACTCCCCTCTTATCTCCTCTTCCCACAATCGCATACAAGATTTCTCTCGCGCATCACCCCTACTCTGGAACTCTCTACCACAACATATCAGACTCTCACCTACCATCGAAACCTTCAAAAAGAGCCTGAAGACCCACCTCTTCCGACAAGCCTATAACCTGCAGTAACCACCGATCGACCAAACCGCTGCACGACCAGCTCTACCCTCGCCTACTGTATTCTCACCCATCCCTTGAAGATTGTGAGCCCTCGCGGGCAGGGTCCTCTCTCCTCCTGTACCAGTTATGACTTGTATTGTTTAAGATTATTGTACTTGTTTTTATGTATACCCCCCTCACATGTAAAGCGCCATGGAATAAATGGCGCTATAACAATAAATAATAATAATAATAATAATAGGAGGAGATATAGGGAGGATATATGGGGTAATAGGAGGAGATATAGGGAGGATATATGGAGTAATAGGAGGAGATATAACGAGGATATATGGAGTAATAGGAGGGGATATAAGGAGGATATATGGAGTAATAGGGGGAGATATAGGGATGATATATGGGGTAATAGGAGATATAGGGAGGATATATGGGGTAATAGGAGGGAGATATAGGGAGGATATATGGAGTAATAGAAGGAGATATAGGGAGGATATATGGAGTAATAGGGGGAGATATAGGGAGGATATATGGAGTAATAGGAGGAGATATAGGGAGGATATATGTGGTAATAGGAGGAGATATAGGGAGGATATATGGAGTAATAGGGGGAGATATAGGGATGATATATGGGGTAATAGGAGGAGATATAGGGAGGATATATGGAGTAATAGGAGGAGATATAGGGAGGATATATGGAGTAATAGGGGGAGATATAGGAAGGATATATGGGGTAATAGGAGGAGATATAGGGAGGATATGTGGACTAATAGGAGGAGATATAGGGAGGATATATGGAGTAATAGGAGGAGATATAGGGAGGATATATGGAGTAATAGGGGGAGATATAGGGAGGATATATGGAGTAATAGGAGGAGATATAGGGAGGATATATGTGGTAATAGGAGGAGATATAGGGAGGATATATGGAGTAATAGGAGGAGATATAGGGAGGATATATGGAGTAATAGGGGGAGATATAAGGAGGATATATGGAGTAATATGAGGAGATATAGGGAGGATATATGGACTAATAGGAGGAGATATAGAGAGGATATATGAGGTAATAGGAGGAGATATAGGGAGGATATATGGATTAATAGGAGGAGATATAGGGAGGATATATGGAGTAATAGAAGGAGATATAGAGAGGATATATGGAGTAATAGGAGGAAATATAGGGAGGATATATGGGGTAATTGGAGGAAATATATGGAGGATATATGGAGTAATAGGAGGAGATATAGGGAGGATATATGGAGTAATAGGAAGAGATATAAGGAGGATATATGGAGTAATATGAGGAGATATAGGGAGGATATATGGGGTAATAGGAGGAGATATAGGGAGAATATATGGAGTAATAGGAGGAGATATAGGGAGGATATATGGAGTAATAGGGGGAGATATAGGGAGGATATATGGAGTAATAGGAGGAGATATAGGGAGGATATATGGAGTAATAGGAGGAGATATAAGGAGGATATATGGAGTAATATGAGGAGAGGAGATATAGGGAGGATATATGTGGTAATAGGGGGAGATATAGGGAGGATATATGGAGTAATAGGAGGAGATATAAGGAGGATATATGGAGTAATAGGAGGAGATATAGGGAGGATATATGTGGTAATAGGAGGAGATATAGGGAGGATATATGGAGTAATAGGGGGAGATATAGGGAGGATATATGGAGTAATATGAGGAGATATAGGGAGGATATATGGGGTAATAGGAGGAGATATAGGGAGAATATATGGAGTAATAGGAGGAGATATAGGGAGGATATATGGAGTAATAGAAGGAGATATAGGGAGGATATATGGAGTAATAGGGGGGAGATTTAGGGAGGATATATGGAGTAATAGGAGGAGATATAGGGAGGATATATGTGGTAATAGGAGGAGATATAGGGAGAATATATGGAGTAATAGGAGGAGATATAGGGAGGATATATGGAGTAATAGGGGGAGATATAGGGAGGATATATGGAGTAATATGAGGAGATATAGGGAGGATATATGGAGTAATAGGAGGAGATATAGGGAGGATATATGAGGTAATAGGGGGAGATATAGGGAGGATATATGGAGTAATAGGAGGAGATATAGGGAGGATATATGGAGTAATAGGAGGAGATATAGGGAGGATATATGGAGTAATAGGGGGAGATATAAAGAGGATATATGGGGTAATTCGAGGAAATATATGGAGGATATATGGAGTAATAGGCGGAGATATAGGGAGGATATATGGAGTAATAGGAGGAGATATAGGGAGGATATATGGAGTAATAGGAGGAGATATAGGGAGGATATATGGAGTAATAGGGAGAGATATAGGGAGGATATATGGGGTTATAGGAGGAGATATAGGGAGGATATATGGAGTAATAGGATGAGATATAGGGAGGATGTATGGAGTAATAGGAGGAGATATAGGGAGGATATATGGAGTAATAGGATGAGATATAGGGAGGATGTATGGAGTAATAGGAGGAGATATAGGGAGGATATATGGAGTAATAGGATGAGATATAGGGAGGATATATGGAGTAATAGGAGGGGATATAGGGAGGATATATGGAGTAATAGGAGGAGATATAGGGAGGATATATGGAGTAATAGGAGGAGATATAGGGAGGATATATGGAGTAATAGGAGATATAGGGAGGATATATGGTGTAATAGGATGACATATAGGGAGGATGTATGGAGTAATAGGAGGAGATATAGGGAGAATATATGGAGTAATAGGATGAGATATAGGGAGGATATATGGAGTAATAGGAGGGGATATAGGGAGGATATATGGAGTAATAGGAGGAGATATAGGGAGGATATATGGAGTAATAGGAGGAGATATAGGGAGGATATATGGAGTAATAGGAGATATAGGGAGGATATATGGAGTAATAGGAGGAGATATAGGGAGGATATATGGAGTAATAGGGGTAAATATACGGAGGATATATGGAGTAATAGGGGGAGATATAGGGAGGAAATATGGAGTAATAGGAGGAGATATAAGAAGGATATATGGAGTAATATGAGGAGATATAGGGAGGATATATGGAGTAATAGGAGGAGTTATAGGGATGATATATGGAGTAATAGGAGGAGATAAAGGGAGGATATATGGAGTAATAGGAGGAGATATAAGGAGGATATATGGAGTAATATGAGGAGATATAGGGAGGATATATGGAGTAATAGGAGGAGTTATAGGGAGAATATATGGAGTAATAGGAGGAGATATAGGGAGGATATATGGAGTAATAGGAGGAGTTATAGGGAGGATATATGGAGTAATAGGAGGAGATATAGGGAGGATATATGGAGTAATAGGAGGAGTTATAGGGAGAATATATGGAGTAATAGGAGGAGATATAGGGAGGATATATGGAGTAATAGGAGGAGTTATAGGGAGGATATATGGAGTAATAGGAGGAGATATAGGGAGGATATATGGAGTAATAGGAGGAGATATAAGGAGGATATATGGAGTAATAGGAGGAGATATAGGGAGGATATATAGATAATAGGGGGAGATATAGGGAGGATATATGGACTAATAGGAGGAAATATAGGGAGGATATATGGGGTAATTGGAGGAAATATATGGAGGATATATGGGGTAATAGGAGGAGATATAGGGAGGATATATGGAGTAATAGGAGGGAGATATAGGGATGATATATGGGGTAATAGGAGGAGATATAGGGAGGATATATGGGGTAATAGGAGGGAGATATAGGGAGGATATATGGAGTAATAGGGGGAGATATAGGGATGATATATGGGGTAACAGGAGGAGACATAGGGAGGATATATGGAGTAATAGGGGGAGATATAGGGATGATATATGGAGTAATAGGAGGAGATATAGGGAGGATATATGGGGTAATAGGAGGAGATATAGGGAGGATATATGGAGTAATAGGAGGAGATATAGCGAGGATATATGGAGTAATAGGAGGTGATATAAGGAGGATATATGGAGTAATAGGGGGAGATATAGGGATGATATATGGGGTAATAGGAGATATAGGGAGGATATATGGGGTAATAGGAGGGAGATATAGGGAGGATATATGGAGTAATAGAAGGAGATATAGGGAGGATATATGGAGTAATAGGGGGAGATATAGGGAGGATATATGGAGTAATAGGAGGAGATATAGGGAGGATATATGTGGTAATAGGAGGAGATATAGGGAGGATATATGGAGTAATAGGGGGAGATATAGGGATGATATATGGGGTAATAGGAGGAGATATAGGGAGGATATATGGAGTAATAGGAGGGAGATATAGGGAGGATATATGGAGTAATAGGGGGAGATATAGGAAGGATATATGGGGTAATAGGAGGAGATATAGGGAGGATATGTGGACTAATAGGAGGAGATATAGGGAGGATATATGGAGTAATAGGAGGAGATATAGGGAGGATATATGGAGTAATAGGGGGAGATGTAGGCAGGATATATGGAGTAATAGGAGGGAGATATAGGGAGGATATATGGAGTAATAGCGGGAGATATAGGGATGATATATGGGGTAATAGGAGGAGATATAGGGAGGATATATGGAGTAATAGGAGGGAGATATAGGGAGGATATATGGAGTAATAGGGGGAGATATAGGAAGGATATATGGGGTAATAGGAGGAGATATAGGGAGGATATGTGGACTAATAGGAGGAGATATAGGGAGGATATATGGAGTAATAGGAGGAGATATAGGGAGGATATATGGAGTAATAGGGGGAGATATAGGGAGGATATATGTAGTAATAGGAGGAGATATAGGGAGGATATATGTGGTAATAGGAGGAGATATAGGGAGGATATATGGAGTAATAGGAGGAGATATAGGGAGGATATATGGAGTAATAGGGGGAGATATAAGGAGGATATATGGAGTAATATGAGGAGATATAGGGAGGATATATGGACTAATAGGAGGAGATATAGAGAGGATATATGAGGTAATAGGAGGAGATATAGGGAGGATATATGGAGTAATAGGAGGAGATATAGGGAGGATATATGGAGTAATAGAAGGAGATATAGGGAGGATATAAGGAGTAATAGGAGGAAATATATGGAGGATATATGGAGTAATAGGAGGAGATATAGGGAGGATATATGGAGTAATAGGAGGAGATATAAGGAGGATATATGGAGTAATATGAGGAGATATAGGGAGGATATATGGGGTAATAGGAGGAGATATAGGGAGAATATATGGAGTAATAGGAGGAGATATAGGGAGGATATATGGAGTAATAGGGGGAGATATAGGGAGGATATATGGAGTAATAGGAGGAGATATAGGGAGGATATATGGAGTAATAGGATGAGATATAAGGAGGATATATGGAGTAATATGAGGAGAGGAGATATAGGGAGGATATATGTGGTAATAGGGGGAGATATAGGGAGGATATATGGAGTAATAGGAGGAGATATAAGGAGGATATATGGAGTAATAGGAGGAGATATAGGGAGGATATATGGAGTAATAGGGGGAGATATAGGGAGGATATATGGAGTAATATGAGGAGATATAGGGAGGATATATGGGGTAATAGGAGGAGATATAGGGAGAATATATGTAGTAATAGGAGGAGATATAGGGAGGATATATGGAGTAATAGAAGGAGATATAGGGAGGATATATGGAGTAATAGGGGGGAGATTTAGGGAGGATATATGGAGTATTAGGAGGAGATATAGGGAGGATATATGTGGTAATAGGAGGAGATATAGGGAGGATATATGGAGCAATAGGGGGAGATATAGGGAGGATATATGGAGTAATATGAGGAGATATAGGGAGGATATATGGAGTAATAGGAGGAGATATAGGGAGGATATATGAGGTAATAGGGGGAGATATAGGGAGGATATATGGAGTAATAGGAGGAGATATAGGGAGGATATATGGAGTAATGGGGGGAGATATAAAAAGGATATATGGGGTAATTGGAGGAAATATATGGAGGATATATGGAGTAATAGGCGGAGATATAGGGAGGATATATGAAGTAATAGGAGGAGATATAGGGAGGATATATGGAGTAATAGGAGGAGATATAGGGAGGATATATGGAGTAATAGGGAGAGATATAGGGAGGATATATGGGGTTATAGGAGGAGATATAGGGAGGATATATGGAGTAATAGGATGAGATATAGGGAGGATGTATGGAGTAATAGGAGGAGATATAGGGAGGATATATGGAGTAATAGGATGAGATATAGGGAGGATGTATGGAGTAATAGGAGGAGATATAGGGAGGATATATGGAGTAATAGGATGAGATATAGGGAGGATATATGGAGTAAGAGGAGGGGATATAGGGAGGATATATGGAGTAATAGGAGGAGATATAGGGAGGATATATGGAGTAATAGGAGGAGATATAGGGAGGATATATGGAGTAATAGAAGGAGATATAGGGATGATATATGGAGTAATAGGGGGGAGATTTAGGGAGGATATATGGAGTATTAGGAGGAGATATAGGGAGGATATATGTGGTAATAGGAGGAGATATAGGGAGAATATATGGAGTAATAGGAGGAGATATAGGGAGGATATATGGAGTAATAGGGGGAGATATAGGGAGGATATATGGAGTAATATGAGGAGATATAGGGAGGATATATGGAGTAATAGGAGGAGATATAGGGAGGATATATGGAGTAATAGGGGGAGATATAGGGAGGATATATGGAGTAATATGAGGAGATATAGGGAGGATATATGGAGTAATAGGAGGAGATATAGGGAGGATGTATGGAGTAATAGGAGGAGATATAGGGAGGATATATGGAGTAATAGGATGAGATATAGGGAGGATATATGGGGTAATAGGGGGAGATATAGGGAGGATATATGGAGTAATAGGAGGGGATATAGGGAGGATATATGGAGTAATAGGAGGGGATATAGGGAGGATATATGGAGTAATAGGAGGAGATATAGGGAGGATATATGGAGTAATAGGAGATATAGGGAGGATATATGGAGTAATAGGAGGGGATATAGGGAGGATATATGGAGTAATAGGAGGAGATATAGGGAGGATATATGGAGTAATAGGAGGGGATATAGGGAGGATATATGGAGTAATAGGAGGAGATATAGGGAGGATATATGGAGTAATAGGAGGAGATATAGGGAGGATATATGGGGTAATAGGAGGAGATATAGGGAGGATATATGGAGTAATAGGATGAGATATAGGGAGAATGTATGGAGTAATAGGAGGAGATATAGGGAGGATATATGGAGTAATAGGATGAGATATAGGGAGGATGTATGGAGTAATAGGAGGAGATATAGGGAGGATATATGGAGTAATAGGATGAGATATAGGGAGGATATATGGAGTAAGAGGAGGGGATATAGGGAGGATATATGGAGTAATAGGAGGAGATATAGGGAGGATATATGGAGTAATAGGAGGAGATATAGGGAGGATATATGGAGTAATAGAAGGAGATATAGGGATGATATATGGAGTAATAGGGGGGAGATTTAGGGAGGATATATGGAGTATTAGGAGGAGATATAGGGAGGATATATGTGGTAATAGGAGGAGATATAGGGAGAATATATGGAGTAATAGGAGGAGATATAGGGAGGATATATGGAGTAATAGGGGGAGATATAGGGAGGATATATGGAGTAATATGAGGAGATATAGGGAGGATATATGGAGTAATAGGAGGAGATATAGGGAGGATATATGGAGTAATAGGGGGAGATATAGGGAGGATATATGGAGTAATATGAGGAGATATAGGGAGGATATATGGAGTAATAGGAGGAGATATAGGGAGGATGTATGGAGTAATAGGAGGAGATATAGGGAGGATATATGGAGTAATAGGATGAGATATAGGGAGGATATATGGGGTAATAGGGGGAGATATAGGGAGGATATATGGAGTAATAGGAGGGGATATAGGGAGGATATATGGAGTAATAGGAGGGGATATAGGGAGGATATATGGAGTAATAGGAGGAGATATAGGGAGGATATATGGAGTAATAGGAGATATAGGGAGGATATATGGAGTAATAGGAGGGGATATAGGGAGGATATATGGAGTAATAGGAGGAGATATAGGGAGGATATATGGAGTAATAGGAGGGGATATAGGGAGGATATATGGAGTAATAGGAGGAGATATAGGGAGGATATATGGAGTAATAGGAGGAGATATAGGGAGGATATATGGAGTAATAGGGGTAAATATACGGAGGATATATGGAGTAATAGGGGGAGATATAGGGAGGAAATATGGAGTAATAGGAGGGGATATAAGAAGGATATATGGAGTAATATGAGGAGATATAGGGAGGATATATGGAGTAATAGGAGGAGTTATAGGGATGATATATGGAGTAATAGGAGGAGATAAAGGGAGGATATATGGAGTAATAGGAGGAGATATAAGGAGGATATATGGAGTAATATGAGGAGATATAGGGAGGATATATGGAGTAATAGGAGGAGTTATAGGGAGAATATATGGAGTAATAGGAGGAGATATAGGGAGGATATATGGAGTAATAGGAGGAGTTATAGGGAGGATATATGGAGTAATAGGAGGAGATATAGGGAGGATATATGGAGTAATAGGAGGAGTTATAGGGAGGATATATGAGGTAATAGGGGGAGATATAGGGAGGATATATGGAGTAATAGGAGGAGATATAGGGAGGATATATGGAGTAATAGGAGGAGTTATAGGGAGGATATATGGAGTAATAGGAGGAGATATAGGGAGGGTATATGGAGTAATAGGGGGAGATATAGGGAGGATATATGGAGTAATATGAGGAGATATAGGGAGGATATATGGAGTAATAGGAGGAGATATAGGGAGGATATATGAGGTAATAGAGGGAGATATAGGGAGGATATATGGAGTAATAGGAGGAGATATAGGGAGGATATATAGAGTAATAGGGGGAGATATAAAGAGGATATATGGGGTAATTGGAGGAAATATATGGAGGATATATGGAGTAATAGGAGGAGATATAAGGAGGATATATGGAGTAATATGAGGAGATATAGGGAGGATATATGGGGTAATAGGAGGAGTTATAGGGAGAATATATGGAGTAATAGGAGGAGATATAGGGAGGATATATGGAGTAATAGGAGGAGTTATAGGGAGGATATATGGAGTAATAGGAGGAGATATAGGGAGGATATATGGAGTAATAGGAGGAGTTATAGGGAGGATATATGAGGTAATAGGGGGAGATATAGGGAGGATATATGGAGTAATAGGAGGAGATATAGGGAGGATATATGGAGTAACAGGAGGAGATATAGGGAGGGTATATGGAGTAATATGAGGAGATATAGGGAGGATATATGGAGTAATAGGAGGAGTTATAGGGAGGATATATGGAGTAATAGGAGGAGATATAGGGAGGATATATGGAGTAATAGGAGGAGTTATAGGGAGGATATATGAGGTAATAGGGGGAGATATAGGGAGGATATATGGAGTAATAGGAGGAGATATAGGGAGGGTATATGGAGTAATATGAGGAGATATAGGGAGGATATATGGAGTAATAGGAGGAGATATAGGGAGGATATATGAGGTAATAGAGGGAGATATAGGGAGGATATATGGAGTAATAGGAGGAGATATAGGGAGGATATATGGAGTAATAGGAGGAGATATAGTTAGGATATATGGAGTAATAGGAGGAGATATAGGGAGGATATATGGAGTAATAGGGGGAGATATAGGGAGGATATATGTGGTAATAGGAGGAGATATAGGGAGGATATATGGGGTTATAGGAGGAGATATAGAGATATAGGGAGGATATATGGAGTAATAGGATGAGATATAGGGAGGATGTATGGTGTAATAGGAGGAGATATAGGGAGGATGTATGGAGTAATAGGAGGAGATATAGGGAGGATGTATGGAGTAATAGGATGAGATATAGGGAGGATGTATGGAGTAATAGGAGGAGATATAGGGAGGATGTATGGAGTAATAGGAGGAGATATAGGG
Organism: Dendrobates tinctorius; assembly: GCF_039654945.1. Lineage (NCBI taxonomy): Eukaryota > Metazoa > Chordata > Amphibia > Anura > Dendrobatidae > Dendrobates > Dendrobates tinctorius. The sequence continues at coordinate 428,052 of NW_027361786.1, read as the reverse complement.
AGGATATATGGAGTAATAGGAGAAGATATAGGGAGGATATATGGAGTAATAGGAGGAGATATAGGGAGGATGTATGGAGTAATAGGATGAGATATAGGGAGGATGTATGGAGTAATAGGAGGAGATATAGGGAGGATATATGGAGTAATAGGAGGAGATATAGGGAGGATGTATGGAGTAATAGGAGGAGATATAGGGAGGATGTATGGAGTAATAGGATGAGATATAGGGAGGATGTATGGAGTAATAGGAGGAGATATAGGGAGGATATATGGAGTAATAGGGGGAGAAATAGGGAGGATATATGGAGTAATAGGAGGAGATATAGGGAGGATATATGGAGTAATAGAAGAAGATATAGGGAGGATATATGGAGTAATAGGATGAGATATAGGGAGGATGTATGGAGTAATAGGAGGAGATATAGGGAGGATATATGGAGTAATAGGAGGAGATATAGGGAGGATGTATGGAGTAATAGGAGGAGATATAGGGAGGATGTATGGAGTAATAGGATGAGATATAGGGAGGATGTATGGAGTAATAGGAGGAGATATAGGGAGGATATATGGAGTAATAGGGGGAGAAATAGGGAGGATATATGGAGTAATAGGAGGAGATATAGGGAGGATATATGGAGTAATAGAAGAAGATATAGGGAGGATATATGGAGTAATAGGATGAGATATAGGGAGGATGTATGGAGTAATAGGAGGAGATATAGGGAGGATATATGGAGTAATAGGGGGAGATATAGGGAGGATATATGGAGTAATAGGGGGAGATATAGGGAGGATATATGGAGTAATAGGAGGAGATATAGGGAGGATATATGGAGTAATAGGGGGAGATATAGGGAGGATATATGGAGTAATAGGAGGAGATATAGGGAGGATATATGGAGTAATAGAAGAAGATATAGGGAGGATATATGGAGTAATAGGATGAGATATAGGGAGGATGTATGGAGTAATAGGAGGAGATATAGGGAGGATGTATGGAGTAATAGGATGAGATATAGGGAGGATGTATGGAGTAATAGGAGGAGATATAGGGAGGATATATGGAGCAATAGGAGGAGATATAGGGAGGATATATGGAGTAATAGGAGAAGATATAGGGAGGATATATGGAGTAATAGGAGGAGATATAGGGAGGATATATGGAGTAATAGGAGGAGATATTGGGAGGATATATGGAGTAATAGGGGAGATATAGGAAGGATATATGGGGTAATAGGGGGAGATATAGGGAGGATATGTGGACTAATAGGAGGAGATATAGGGAGGATATATGGAGTAATAGGAGGAGATATAGGGAGGATATGTGGACTAATAGGAGGAGATATAGGGAGGATATATGGAGTAATAGGAGGAGATATAGGAAGGATATATGGGGTAATAGGAGGAGATATAGGGAGGATATGTGGACTAATAGGAGGAGATATAGGGAGGATATATGGAGTAATAGGAGGAGATATAGGAAGGATATATGGAGTATTAGGAGGAGATATAGGGAGGATATATGGGGTAATAGGAGGAGATATAGGGAGGATATGTGGACTAATAGGAGGAGATATAGGGAGGATATATGGAGTAATAGGAGGAGATATAGGAAGGATATATGGGGTAATAGGAGGAGATATAGGGAGGATATGTGGACTAATAGGAGGAGATATAGGGAGGATATATGGAGTAATAGGAGGAGATATAGGAAGGATATATGGAGTATTAGGAGGAGATATAGGGAGGATATATGGGGTAATAGGAGGAGATATAGGGAGGATATGTGGACTAATAGGAGGAGATATAGGGAGGATATATGGAGTAATAGGAGGAGATATAGGGAGGATATATGGAGTATTAGGAGGAGATATAGGGAGGATATATGGGGTAATAGGAGGAGATATAGGGAGGATATATGGAGGAATAGGGGGAGATATAAGGAGGATATTTGGAGTAATAGGAGGAGATATAAGGAGAATATGTGGAGTAATAGGAGGAGATACAAGGAGGATATATGGAGTAATAAAAGGAGATATAGGGAGGATATATGGGGTAATAGGAGGAGATATCGGGAGGATATATGGAGGAATAGGGGGAGATATAAGGAGGATATTTGGAGTAATAGGAGGAGATATAAGGAGAATATGTGGAGTAATAGGAGGAGATATAAGGAGAATATGTGGAGTAATAGGAGGAGATATAAGGAGGATATATGGAGTAATAAAAGGAGATATAGGGAGGATATATGGGGTAATAGTAGGAGATATAGGGAGGGTATATGGAGTAATAGGAGGAGATATAAGGAGAATATGTGGAGTAATAGGAGGAGATATAAGGAGGATATATGGAGTAATAGGATATATAGGGAGGATATATGGAGTAATAGGGGGAGATATAGGGAGGATATATGGAGGAATAGGGGGAGATATAAGGAGAATATGTGGAGTAATAGGAGGAGATATAAGGAGGATATATGGAGTAATAAAAGGAGATATAGGGAGGATATATGGAGGAATAGGGGAGATATAAGGAGGATATATATACTGTATATAGGGAGCATATATGGAGTAATAGGATGTTATATCTGTTATTGGGACTTGTAGTATAATGGTTAGTTCCTTGTTGCTTCCTTTTCCTTTGTACAATACATGTATTATCTCCATTTAGAGACCATGGGATGATGCAGTAGATGGCACATTATGCCAGGATGGAAGTGCAGCCTCATGAGAGACTGTTACAAAAGGCAATTTTCAGTGTCAGACACAAAGCTCAACTACGTCAGAATAGCGCGGTACTGGCAGCTGTCTGTAAGTGACACAGTCTGTACTCGTGCCTATTTATGTCACAGATATTGTCCTATATTGCGTTTCTCCATGACGTCTGAACTCTGCTTATATCATTGTTTGATTTATTTCCATAAATACATCACTATTAATATTATTTTATAGGTCAGTGATTTGGTCAACAGCAAACCGGTTTCTCGTAAATTCATGCTCAAATGAATTCATGGTGTCATGTTTTTTAACGGGTTGTCTACTTTATGTTAATAGATATGTTATGGACATGATTTTGGCACACTTAGACTGATGAGCTAAAGGTAACAATGTTTTGAACTTTTGACTTTCAGGCTCCATATCTCACCATCCACTACTGCTTCTAACTTGAGATTCCCTAATCGCTCATTGTGTTATTAGGTTGATTCCCAAGCAAAAGGTCCCTTGGCCAAGAAAATTGCCAAACTGCATCATATGAGCGCCATGACAGCTGGAAGAAAGCAAAATTAAGTTCATCCATCCATTAAAAAATCTAGAGGTGGGCGTACAGGCAAAATATTGAAGTCAACAAGTCCATCACAAGGTCTATCAGTTCTGGCACAACAAACCTGGCAGTGGAGGAGGCTTAAGATTCGTAATAGAGAGATCACATTGTCCATGCAAGCGACTCGCGTTACACAAATCTGGAATAGTGGCCTGAAAAAAAGGTGAAGAAACCTCAACTTCAATATCATCATAAAAAGTGTTTGCTCAAGTTTGCAAAAAAGTGCGAAAATTGGACAGTAGAAGGTTGGAAAGTGGTGACTTGGAGCCATGCGACGAAAGTTAATAGACTAGGCTTTGATGTGTGCAAATGGGTCTGGAAGAAACAAGGTAAAAAGGGGCTAATGGATCAAGAAATTGAAGGAACTGTCAAGTTCGGTGGAGGAAGCCTTATATTATGAGGTTGTTTCACAGCCAAAGGCGTTGAATACTTGACGAGGATCAATGGTGGTTTCAATGCTGAGCTATATATGAGTATACTTCATGATGAGTTACTTCGTACACTCGAGTACTATGGGTATGAAAATCATGGCATAGAGTTCCAGCAGAACAATGACCTGAAGCATAAGTGAAGATTGTCAAATAAATAGTTAAATGACAATGAAGTAGGGGTACTGTATTGGCCCCCACAGTCCCCAGACCTCAACCCAATTGAACACTTGTGCGTAAAGTTGAAGAAAAAGTTATATACAGTGGTAGATTGGCTCATTCCACTGCTCAAAGAGGTAGTCACAGGAACACTTTCGCTTAAGTTTTCAACTCGTTTATTAAAAACATACTGCATAAACTAGTGCAAAATTAAATAAACTCGGCCCTTCTGGCATAAGGGGAAAACAAAATAGCATAGCTCAGGGGAACAATACAAGGTTCAGTCCTCTTTAACACAAACACAGTTCTGAAGATCTCATCTCCAGACACATCGAACACTGAGTCCAAAGGCTCCACATTTACCTTCTGGACCACACCTTAGGGTGGAGATAGGGTGAACAGCCTCCCACGCACTCTTCAGGTGTTCACAAAATCCCAGCCTTTAATATGGCTGATTAACTCCTTTGAGCACTTATTATGCTGGAGCATTTTTCCAGGTTCTTATCACTGAGCTAACATCCTCAGTGACACATAGCTCCCCTCCAGTATTTTACCAGTGACCTTCCCACATATCCCCCCCTGCCCAAAGCTGGGTGTTTTGGCACTTTCGATCACTCAACAGGGAAGTCTAAACAGGACATCCACGTTACTATGTAGTTTCCCGGGCCTATTTACCACATGGAAGCTGAAGTCCTGGAGCGCTAGAAACCACCTAGTCATCCGAGTGTTCTTCCCCTTCTTTTCTTTCATTCATCTCAGGAGTGCATAGTCTGACACCAGCCTGAACATTTGGCCTAGCAGGTAGTACTGAAGAGTGTCAATTTCTGATTTGATGGCCAAGCATTCTTTTTCTACAATAGCATAATTCTTTTCTCAGGGGGATAGTTTTCTACTAAGGTATTGGATTAGATGCTCCTCATTATTTATTTCCTCAGACAGCACTGCTCTCAAACCGACTTCTGAGGCGTCTGTCTGGACCACAAGCTCCTTACTGAAGTCAGGTACGACCAAGACTGAACTTGGAACACCGTCTCTGCTTCGGATGACCACTTGGCCATCGACGTCTTTGTGCTCTTAAGGAGGTCGGACATTGGGGTGGCTATCATGGCAAAATTTGGGATAGTTCGCAAATAGTAACCCACAATTTCACTGAAATGACCTAACCTGTTATTGGAAATCAGTTGCTGCCAATTTTGGATTGCCTTTTTGTTCACTTGTGGCTTTATTTTGCCCCATCTGATGGCATAGCTTAAGTATTTTGCTTCCTCTTTCCCCATGGGGCACTTCTTTGGGTTTATGGTAAACCCTGCCTTCCTTAGCACATCCAGTACCACCTGGATCTTCTTCAGTTGACTTCCCTAATCCAGGCTGAAGATCACAATTTCATCCAGGTAAGCTGCTGCGTACTTCTTATGAGGGATAGGATCTGGTCCATGGCCCCCTGGAAGGTGGCTGGGGCTACTTGCAGCCCGAAAGGAATTTGGGTGTTTTGGGTGTATTGGAAGCAAACATTAGGTGTAGAGAAGGCTGTCTTCTCCTTGTCATTTTGAGACATGTGAGTTTGCCAGTACCTTTTTATTAAGTTAAGGGTGGTAAATGGTGATGTATGTGGGTGATCATAGCCTCTCAATGAGTTCATCAACACGCGGCTTCGGACACGTATCAAACTTGGACACCTCATTAAGCATCCTATAATCATTACAAATACTCTCTACCCGACTTTGGCATAAGGACAATTAGATGGGACCAGCCGCTCTTTCACTCCTCAATGACACCCAGGCTCATCATTCTCTTTGCCTCCTTCAAAATCACCCAGTGGCAGGCTTCGATAATTCCATATAGCTTTAGGCTTACCCGTACAAGCGGTTCCGTAAGGATTTTGTACTCGACGACCTGAGTACATCTCGGAAAGACTGAAAGCACTTCTCAGTTCCGCTGTTGCAGTTCTTGGCACTGTTGCTTCTGAGCTGGTGATAGTGTCTCTGCCACTGTGACATCCTCAACCTTGGCTTCGGGATTGGCCTCCAGTCACGTAGCTTCCGCCGTTTCCCTGTCTCGCCATGGCTTAAGCAGGTTGACATGGTACTCCTGGTAGGGTTTTCTTCTCTCTGGCTGGTGGAACTTGTAGTTGATGTCACCCAGCTTTTCTAAAAATGTGTATGGGCCTTGCCACTTCGGCAGAAATTTGCTTTCGACAGTGAGAATCAGCACTAACACCCAATATCCAAGGCTAAACTGTCTTAACCTTGCCAACTGATTGTAGACTCTTGACTGAGACTCTTGTGCTAGAAGGAGACTCTCTCTCACAATCTGTATGCTCGATGATGCTCCGGTGGATCCTCTGCTTCCAATGCCTCTTTTGCAATATCCAGAAGTTCCCGAGGGTGCCAGCCGTACAACAACTCAAATGGTGAAAACCTCGTAGATGCCTGTGGAACTTCCCTAATAGAAAACAGCAGATACGGGAGATACAGTGGGTACGGAAAGTCTTCAGATCCCTTTAAATTTTTCACTCTTTGTTTCATTGCAGCCATTTGGTAAATTCAAAAAAGTTCATTTTTTTCACATTAATGTACACTCTGCACCCTATCTTGACTGAAAAAAAAAGAAATGTAGACATTTTTGCAAATTTATTAAAAAAGAATGAGAAATGTTGATTAATGAAGAAAAAAAAAGAACTTTTATGAATTTACCAAATGGCTGCAGTGAAATAAAGAGTGAAAAAATTAAAGGGGTCTGAATACTTTCCGTACCCACTGTGCTAGGCAAAAAGGACGCTAAAACAATGATGAATTGGCCCCATGGGAATTTTTTTTTTACATGGATATTTCTCAGTGAAAAAATACACACTTCAAAAAATTGCTTTTTTGTCTCTTTTTTTACACGTTTTCTATGTATGGGGCATTATTTTCTAATTCATTTGTTTCAGAGGTTAAATTGTGGGGCTTCATGCAGAAATGATTAAAAAATTAACAAGTTCATTCTTTTCACATGTGGAAAGAAAAACAAAAGGGCGAAACCAGAACCATGTGAACTACAGGTGTGTTTTTCTCATATGTGGAAAATAATAATGATCTTTATATAGCGCTAACATATTCCACAGCACTTTACAGTTTGCACGCAATATCATCACTGTCCCCGATGGGGCTCACAATCTAAATTCCCTATCAGTATGTCTTTGGAGTGTGAGAGGAAACCCACGCAAACACGGGGAGAACATACAAACTCCTTGCAGATGTCGTCCTTGGTGGGATTTGAACCCAGGACCCCAGCACTGCAATGCTACCTACTGAGCCACCATGCTGCCCTGGAAAACAAATGTCACCACCTTCTCCTTTCTGACAGTCTTTGAAAATCGGACCACACTTGGATGATAAGTGCAGTCTGATTTTTTTCACAGATACATAAACTTGCATTGATGATTATGATTCAACCCTTGGATCAAAATCAGACATCTCTCCGCGATTTTCTGCTTGGTTCTCGAAAAATCACATACATGTGAACAGCCCCATAGGTTATCTGTGAAAAATATGGATAGCAATCATATGTGAAAATCATATGTGGATTTTGGCCGTTGCAGCTGAAAAGAGGAAATCGGTAAACCAGGGGAAGAGTCCTGAGGAGATAATTTGCATATTCCCAGTGCCTTCTGGGATAAGTGAAGAGTCTCCGCGAGCTCAACGATCACTGGATTTTGGCCGTTGCAGCTGAGAAGAGGAAATCGGTAAATTTTGGCTCATTTTTCATTGCTTTGAAATCTCTTTAATAATAACGATATGGAAGAGGCCAGGAGCCATTAGGTGAGCTGCATTTCTTGCTACATGTTCTCAGACTTACCAGTGGAAAAGCCAAACTTCACATGCCACAAATGCAAGCTTGTGTCCCTGTTGGAGGAAAAGTTGCAAAATCTCGAAGAGAGGTTAACTATATTGAAGATCATTAGGGAAAGTGAAGAGTTCTTGGACAGAGCAGAATTATCTCTTCATGTTACAGAAAGAGAAGAAATTTGAAGTGCACCTGAAGAAACAGAGGAATGTAGACATGTGACCCAGAGAAGCAGGAGGATCAGGAGGCAGTCAGCACCCATACTGCTCAGGAACCAGTACCAGGCTCTCACGCAGGAAAACGATGAAGAAATACATCAGGATAAGACTTTGCCAACAAACAGCAACCTTGTACGCCTTCAGAGTCCTCCTGGATGGAGAAAGAAAAATGTTGTGAAGAAGAAACGGAGAGTGGTGGTCATGGGGGATTCCCTGCTGAGAGGAACAGAGGCCGCTATCTGCAGACCGGATATAACTTCAAGAGAAATGTGCTGTCTTCCAGGTGCAAAAATTAAAGATGTGTCTGACAGGATATCAGGACTCTTCAGACCTACAGATGACTACCCATTCCTGCTACTACATGTGGGGACAAATGACACCGCAAGAAACGACCTGGAAACCATCTGCAGAGACTTTGAAGACTTAGGCAAGAAATTGAAAGAACTGGGAGCGCAGGTGGTCTTCTCTTCCATCCTCCCAGTGGATGGCCATGGAACAAGGAGGTGGAATAAGATTCTTCAGGAGAACAACTGGCTACATCGATGGTGCCGTCAGCAGCAATTTGGATTTCTGGATCACGGAGTGAACTACTTATACGATGCACCACTTGCTAGAGATGGGGTGCACCTTACGAAGACTGGAAAGCATGTATTTGGAAGTCGCCTTGCTACACTTGTAAGGAGAGCTTTAAACTAGAACAATGTGGGAAGGGAAGCAAAAGACCAGAAAAAGCCATACACCTGACAAATGCTATTGAGAACTCTGCTATTAGAAGTTGAAAGGAAGAACAAAGACAAAAGAATCTAATTAATATATTGGAGAAAGAGAAACCAATCACAAACTAAAATGTTTCTATACTAATGCACAAAGCATGGGCAACAAACAAGGAGAATTGGAACTACTAACACAGGAAAAGAAATATGATGTCATTGGAATCACTGAAACTTGGTGGGACAATACACATGATTGGAATACAAGGCTAGAAGGATACAACTTATTTGTAAGAAACAGACTTGATAAACGAGGAGGGGGTGTCGCATTGTATGTTAGAAACGCGTATATCTGCACAGAGATTGAAGCTTCAGAGACTGGGAGTTCTGTGGAAACTGTTTGGGTAAGAATACAAGGACAGAACAATGGAAAGGACACCATTGTAGGCATTTACTACAGGCTGCATGTGCAAGCCGAAGAAATGGAAGAACTCTTTATGCATCAAATGGCCAAGTTCTCCAAAAAATATGACATAGTAGTCATGGGAGATTTCAACTATCCAGACATTTGTTGGGAATCTCTCTCAGGCAAAACTAACAGGTCAAGGAAATTCTTATCCTCTCTTGCTGACAACTTTATCTTCCAAAAGGTAAGGGAGAAAACAAGGGGAACTGCTACCTCGGATCTAATCCTCATAAACAGGGAGGAAATGGTTGAGGAGGTAAAAGTGACTGGGACCCTAGGAGGTAGCAACCATGCTCTTTTAGAATTTTGGATAACTAGAGGAGGAAGACCTGTGAAGACTCAGACGTCAAGGTTAGATTTCAGAAAGGCAGATTTTAAGGGATTCAGAAAGAGAATTGGAGAGATCCAATGGCTGGATATCCTTAAGGACAAAAATGTCCAGGAAGGATGGGAAATCTTGAAAAATGAAATTCTCAAAGCACAATCGTTAATTCCGAAAAGAGGGAAAAATAGGAAGCTGTTATGAATGGGTCACCCAGGAGGAAAACAAGACCAAGCTAAGCTACAGAAAACCAGAGAGGTTGGTAACTAAGCGGATTGCAGACCCCTGATCCTATCCATACAACTAGCAGTAGCCGTGGAGCGTACCTACAATGATCCTAGACGCCTTGGCACAGCCAGAGAGCTAACTAAGCCTAAAGCAAGAAAGGGGAAATCTAAACTGCCCCAGAGTAGACCCCAAAGGAATAGATCGCCCCCAAACATATATTGTCGGTGAGACAAGATGAAAACACAAACGCAGGCAGGAAAATAGACTGAGCAAACAATGGGGCCCACACTACCCAGAAAGGACAAGAAAGGAAAGCCACTGTCTGCAATCACGCAAAAAAGCCTGCAAAAATGTCCAACACTTCTGATAGCAAAAACTCTGAAGTCACTAGACTTCTCCCACTATATCAGCACTCTGGCATATTCAGAAAGCAGAGCAAAAAGAGGCCAATCTAATAAGGGACAAAAAACAAACTGACACAAACAGTAACATAAGGATGGAAATTCAGCACCGCCCCAGCTGGGGCTGGCTGACCACACAAAACTGAATAGACAAAACCAAATCAAATGTGAACAATAGCAAAGAACACTTAGCTTGAGCTTGCAGGGACTGAACTGGAAACTAAGACCTCAGGAGGCAGGAAAAATCACCAGCAGGGATAGAGGGAGTCGGCTGTCTTAAATCCAGTCAGAGACTCCAGATGTCCAATCGTGATCCTCATTATCAAGTGGCAGGCCTCTGTCAATTAGATCAGCTCCATTACCTCCTGTAACCACCAGATGGAGCCCAGAAAGAGAACTCGTGACTCCTCTGTCAATACAACCAGCTCCACTACATTCACTAGCAACCAGAGGCAGGCCAGAAAGTGAATTCACAACAGGAAGCATTTAAGGAAACCAGGATGGATGAACACAGAACTTAAGCACATGCTAAAAAGGAAGAAAGAAATGTTTATAAAATGGAAAGAGGGAGGCATATCTAAAGAAGAATATAACGCTGTCTGCAGAACCTGCAGGACACGAATCAGATTACCTAAAACTGACAATGAATTGAGGCTTGCAAGAGACGTCAAAAGCAATAATAAAGGATTTTGGGGATATGTCAAATGTAAAAGAAAAGTCAAAGATGCTGTAGGATTTTTACAGGATGAAAATGATGAAATGGTAAGACAGGATGCTGAGAAGGCCGAACTTTTAAATTCCTATTTTGCATCTGTTTTCTCTCAGAAAGGAAATGTAACATCAACTATTCTTCACTGTCCTATTAAGGGAACAGAAGAATCCAGGATAACTATATACAGAAATATAGTGAGGAAACACTTAGCTAACCTAAATGAATTCAAGTCTCCAGGTCCAGATGAATTACACCCAAGAGTACTGAAGGAGATAGCAGAAGAAATTTTTGAACCGCTCTCCATAATCTTTGAAAATTCTTGGAGAAGTCCCAGAAGACTGGAGAAGAGCAAATGTTGTTCCTATCTTCAAAAAGGGGGAAGGAGGTGGACCCAGGCAACTATAAGCCGGTGAGTCTGACTTCTATACCAGGAAAGATCTTTGAACAAAGTATTAAACAACATGTATGTCAGTACCTGGATAAGAATGAAGTGATTAAACAGAGTCAGCTTGGGTTTGTAACTAATAAGTCATGTCAGACTAACTTAATTTCCTTCAGGGAAATGCTGTAGATATAGTATATCTTGACTTCAGCAAAGCATTTGACAAAGTATCTCACACAATCCTTATTGAAAAAATGACTAAGTATGGAATGGACAAGGCAACTGTTAGGTGGATTCATAACTGGCTTAGTGATCAGACCCAAAGAGTGGTTGTAAATGGCTGCACATCCAGTTGGAATAATGTCTCAAGTGGGGTACCACAGGGCTCTGTCCTAGGCTCTGTATTGTTCAACATCTTTATCAACAATTTAGATGAAGGAATTGAGGGTAAACTGATAACATTTGCTGATGACACAAAGCTAGAAGGGTAGCTAATACTAGAGAAGAGAGAGAAGATTCAAAAAGATATAAATAAATTGGAGCAGTGGGCAGCAACTAACAGAATGGTTTTTAACAGGGAAAAATGCAAAGTACTACATCTGGGCAATAAAAATGAAAAAAGCATATACAGAATGGGAGGCATAGGCCTAAGCAACAGCACATGTGAAAAAGACTTGGGTATACTAATAGATCACAGACTGAATATGAGTCATCAGTGAGATGCAGCAGCAGCAAAAAAGGCAAATGCAATTCTAGGATGTATTAATAGAAGCATACAATCTGGATCACGTGAAGTCATTATTGCCCTCTACTCCTCTTTGGTCAGACCTCATCTGGAATACTGTGTACAGTTTTGGGTGCCACATTTTAAAAAAGACATCAACAAACTGGAGCAAGTTCAGAAAAGAGCGATTAGAATGGTGACCGGTCTGCAAACCCTGTCTTACGAGGAAAGGTTGCAGGATTTGGGAATGTTTAGCCTGCAAAAGAGAAGACTGAGAGGAGACTTAATAGCTGTCTACAAATATCTCAAGGGCTGTCACATTGTAGAAGGATCATCTTTATTCTCATTTGCACAAGGAAAGATTAGAAGCAATGGGATGAAACTGAATGGGAGGAGACACAGATTAGATATTGGAAAGAACTTTTTGACAGTTAGAGTGATCAATGAGTGGAACAAGCTGCCACGAGAAGTGGTGAGTTCTCCTTCAATGGAAGTCTTCAAACAGAGGCTGGACAGACATCTGACTGGGATGATTTAGCGAATCCTGCTTTGAGCAGGGGGTTGGACCAGATGGCCCAGGAGGTCTCTTCCAACTCTACGATTCTATGATGATTCTATGAAAAATTGACAAATGGACATCTGAATTTGGCTTTAGGGTATGGACACATGGCATCCTTCCGAGGCAGTGGAGAAAGTTTTTGAAGAGGAAGACACTTCAGGAAACACTGGTGTTTGTTTTTTTCTGAATCATCTTTTGTATATTTTTTGGAGTTTGGGTGTTTTTTTGACTGGTTTCCCTTATTTATTGAGGTGTTGGTTTTCCTCCTATTTTTGTAACTCCATTGAATAATAAAGAAGTCACTAGCAGTTTTTGAAGCAAAACTGCTGGAAAACTGCTCAAGAAGATGTCTAGGCGCCTTTTGAGCTGTCAACTTGACTTGTATTGTAAAGTTTAGAGCTTCTTCAGACCATAAAATGTCACTCTATTTAAAGCTTTTAAGCTGGAAAACTTGTAAAATAATGTGCAAATGTTGCTATTGTGACTAATATTGTGGCTTTTTAGGGTTGAGCTGGGCAGGAGCTAGAGCAAGATGCAACATGGCCATGTCCACTTATCATATTCAGCAAAAGTGCTGGAATTTTTACTCCAAAAATTCCACTAGGGTTATGTAATAATACGGTCGAGGGGTAGACACTTCAGCATATTCCATACTTACAGTGCTATCAGCTGCTTCTTCCCTGGTGCGTCCCACATTCATCCTGGAGTTCAAAGGACTGGAAGCCGAGCCCGGGATAACTTCAAACAATAAAGATTTATTTTATTCAGGACACAGCACATCCAAAACACCTTTAGCACACTTGACATGGTACCAGCAATACATCTTCTTCAGCTTTCCCTAGCTTATTCAGCTACACCAGAATGGACCACAAAGTAACAGCGGGATGAGGAGCCCGGTGAAAATGGCACTACAATCTATCTCTCTGGAACCGACTTCAGTCCAGACACAGAAGTAATCATCTACTAGGTCGTCCAACCCCTTCTGGTTATCCTGCCCGTGCACTCGCTGGTGGCCCACTCGACTACTTCATCAGCATCCAGACTTTTGCTGACTCTTCCTCAGTGACTTCTTCACTGGGTTCTTTATCACGTTGCTGAAAATACCATACACTTCACTTCTTCTCTGCTCTGCACAATTCTCCCACATCTACTACGGATGGCTAGGGATTCACGTCACACTTTGTGTGGCAGCTACACAGCTCAGGAGCAGGACCGTCTGACCAGCACCAGGAGGTCCACCCCCGACTGACTATGACCAGGAAAATCTCTCCAGCTAATTCCCAGCTACCCACAATTAACTCTGAAGTGTCCTACAACTGTGCTCCATTATGAGTGTACTCAGTGCCCACATATTGTGTCTTTTTTTAATAACTGCACTGTCCCTAACTTGTAAATCACAATATTGCAATCAACACATATATACAGTGCCTTGCGAAAGTATTCGGCCCCCTGGAACTTTTCCGCCTTTTCCCACATATCATGATTCAAACATAAAGATACCAAATGTAAATTTTTGGTGAAGAAACAACAACAAGTGGGACACAATTGTGAAGTTGAACAAAATGTATTGGTTATTTTAAATTTTTGTGGAAATTCAAAAACTGAAAAGTGGGGCGTGCAATATTATTCGGCCCCTTTTACTTTCTGTGCAGCAAACTCACTCCAGAAGTTCATTGTGGATCTCTGAATGATCCAATGTTGTCCTAAATGACTAATGATGATAAATATAATCCACCTGTGTGTAATCAAGTCTCCGTATAAATGCACCGGCTCTGTGATAGTCCCAGGGTTCTGTTTGAAGCACAGAGAGCATCTTGAAGACCAAATAACACAACAAGCAGGTCTGTGATACTGCTGTGGAGAAGTTTTAAGCCGGATTTGGATACAAAATGATTTAGAAAACTTTAAACATCCCAAGGAGCACTGTGCAAGCGATCATATTGAAATGGAAGGAGTATCATACCTATGCAAATCTACCAAGACCCGGCCGTCCCTCAAAACTTTCATCTCAAACAAGAAGACTGATCGTAGATGCAGCCAAGAGGCCCATGATCACTCTGGATGGACTGCAGATATCTACAGCTGAGGTGGGACAGTCTGTCCATAGGACAACAATCAATCGTACACTGCACAAATCTGGCCTTTATGGAAGAGTGGCAAGAAGAAAGCAATTTCTCAAAGATATCCTTGAAAAGTGTCATTTAAAGTTTGCAACAAGCCACCTGGGAGACACGCCAAACGTGTGGAAGAAGGTGCTCTGGTCAGATGAAACCAAAATCGAACTTTTTGGCAACAATGCCAAATGATATGTTTGGTGTAGAGGCAACACAGCTCATCACCCTGAACACACCATCCCCACTGTCAAACATGGTGGTGGCAGCATCGTGGTTTGGGCCTGCTTTTCTTCAGCAGGGAAAGGGAAGATGGTTAAAATTGATGGGAAGATGGATGGAGCCAAATACAGAACCATTCTTGAAGAAAACCTGTTGGAGTCTGCAAAAGACCTGAGACTGGGACGGAGATTTGTCTTCCAACAAGACAATGATCCCAAACATAAAGCAAAACCTACAGTGGAATGGTTCACAAATAAACGTATCCAGGTGTTAGAATGGCCAAGTCACAGTCCAGACCTGAATCCAATCGAAAATCTGTGGAAAGAGCTGAAAACTGCTGTTCACAAACGATCTCCATCAAACCTCACTGAGCTCGAGCTGTTTGCCAAGGAAGAATGGGCAAGAATTTCAGTCTCTCGATGTACAAAACTGATAGAGACATACCCCAAGCGACTGCAGCTGTAATTGCAGCAAAAGGTGGCGCAACAAAGTATTAAGTTAAAGGGGCCGAATAATATTGCACTCCCCACTTGTCAGTTTTTGAATTTCCACAAAAATTTTAAATAACCCATAAATTCCTTTCAACTTCACAATTGTGTCCCACTTGTTGTTGATTCTTCACCAAATATTTACATTTGGTATCTTTATGTTTGAAGCATGATATGCGGGAAAAGGCTGAAAAATTCCAGGGGGCCGAATACTTTCGCAAGGCACTGTACAGCTTTCACGTAATGCACAGATACATAAATACGAGACATTCAAATATGGCAATCATGTACAAGCAAACATTAGTATCAACATTTACAGGGCTCCATAGCCTCCAACCGATGTCCTGTACACGTCCTCGCGCCTCCTCTGATTATTAGTCCGGACGCAATGTCATCGTTTGGATTGGACGCATGGATGCATGACATCATGCCAAGCCTGATAATCAGTAGAGGCGCCAGTAATGCCATCAAGTAAAAAGAAGTAGCCATCAAGTAGGGCAGCATGGTGGCTCAGAAGGAGCACTGCAGCCTTACAGTGCTGGTATCTTGGGTTCGAATCCCACCAAGGACGACATCTGCAAGGAGTTTGTATGTTCTCCCCGTGTTTGTGTGGGTTTCCTCCGGGTACTCCGGTTTCCTCCCACATTCCAAAGACATAATGATAGGGAATTTAGATTGTGCGCCCCATCGGGGACAGTGATGCTGTGGAATATGTTAGCGCTATATAAAAATAAAGGTTATTATTATTAAAGATTATTATTAAGTTCTCAGTTAGTGATGAGCGACTGTCCTATGTAAGGTGTTATCCGGCCATGCTCGGGTCCTAACCGTGTGTGTTCGGATAATATGTTCGAGTCACTGAGGCTGCATGTCTTTGACACTCACAACATGAGAGGAGTGTCTAACAAACAGGAAATCCCTGCATGTGTTGCGGCTATCGAAGAGCCGCGAGACATGCAGTCATGGGGACTCAAACAGGAAATCCCTCCATGTGTTACGACTGTCTAACAGCCGCAAGGCATACATCCGCGGGGACCCGAACATATTTTTTGAGCAGGGCGAAGACACCCGGTTAGCACCTGAGCATGGTCAGATAGCACCTTATGCCAGCACGCTTGCTCATCACTATTCTCAGGTCTACTGATGACGAAATACCGACATGGCTGTTGGACCAAATTTTTTGATCATCTCTATTGATTTATTTACTTAATTTTGGCCCGGTGCCCCCATTTTTCGGTAGCCGCGTCTTTCCAACTCCTGCCCATTTCTTTTCCGGTCATGCTGAACTTATAGAATTGTCCCAGAAAAGTTTTAATTAACAGAGAATAAGCTTTACAGAATTCTCATAGCTTGGCACCAGAGTTTTTTCGTCGATGAGTATATGCTGTAATGGTGTTTTTACACTTCAGCTTTTCATCAAAATACTTACATAACTGAGAACACGTACAGGTCATTTCTACATGACCTTCATCCCACTCACCAACACCAGTACAATAGGCTCTCACAGCACCTTCAGCACACAGGAGGAATCCGTAAATTACTAATGAGCAGTAATAATAGGGATGGAAAGTTAGGGAAGACATTACACTCTCCTCCATGCACTGCAGAATTTATAAAGCTGGGTTTAAGATATGTTCATATTGAATATTCTGCACCAAAATCCACATAAAAAAAGTCTCCCATCTTCTCACAACAAGCTTTCCATTCATTTGAATGAGAAATTGTCCATCTAGTGCCCGCCATGCTCTTTCTGCTCATTTTATAAGGCACACAATGCTAAATCCGTGCCGTGTTCACTTCATTCTCAGGGCTCCTGGGAATGTAAGTGGTGAGAAGCGATTTACTACTGTAATTTTCTGCGATATTTAACATAAAATGCGACAAAATTTATCACAGTTGGTCAAACTGCATCTCAAGCCATTATGACATTTTTGTCGAATGTTGCAGAAACTCTTAGGGACCATATTCATCAAAGATTTTATGCCAGAATTTTTGACAAAATTTTAGCTCAACTCGAGGCTGTGCTAAAATTTTACAACTTTTTTTAAGAGTGTAGGTGTGAATCCAGCTCTGGGCTGAGATAAAATACATTCTAAAAGGAAGCAGCATTATGGAGAACATTAAACAACAATACTGAGCAATGTAGGTGTGAATCCAGCTTTAGGCTGAGATAAAAACACTTACTAAAAAGCAGCAGTCTGGAGGACACAGTATAACAATACTGAGCAGTGTAGCTGTGAATCCAGCGTTGGTAATTAAATAATTAATAAAGGATAGTCATATTTTTTTTGTCTGTGCTTCTCTTTTATTTTTATTCTCCGCCACCTTCTTTTTCCACCTTAATATACTTCGTCTGACAGCTGTAATCTGATCCCTCAGTGATCTATTTCATCTTCTTTTTATCAAAATGGTTTTAGCAGTTTTTTTTTCTTTTAATGGCTGATTAATTCAGACAATAATCTTCAGAAAATCAGGTTTTCTTTTTTGTATATGCACCAATATAATATAGAATTGCTTCTTCTTACAAAAAGTCTCTCCAGCAGGTAAAGACTATGATTTCTGCACATGAAATGTGAAGCCTATATGTCTCTCAGTCCTTCCAGTAATTTTCAGCAATAATGATCTGCTTTTGCAAGAATCGGGATGAGTCTGCCAAAGATCATTGTGTACTCCTATTATTATTATCGTAGAAATGTTATGGTGACGGTTGCTTTTATACAGCGCACAGCTCACTCCCACCCCTGGCACATTGTAATACCATGTACTATGTGCACATACACTCATATTTAGGTCAATGGCAGCAGAGAAACAATGACGGTCTCCATATATATTCCTGTTACAAAGGGTGATGAGTCCACACAATATTCCTCATTTTTGTGTATGATTTCTCCTTATGTGGCATGACTGGTGCACGAGCATGCAGCACATATAATGGGGCCACAGATGTGAACGCGCCCACATTTTACTTTCCGTCTGCTCGGTGACAGACGATTTGACGTATTTCTAGATTTCTGATTTCAGCAGCAGCTCCTGAAAGATTATGGAATTTTTTAGACTTAATAGAAGAAGAAAAAGGCGCCAAAGGTGTCTCGCCTTTACTGGGAAAAACAAGGCTTTATACATTAAATTATTATACACTGATCAGCCATAACGTTACAACCACTGACAAAGGAAATGAATAGCACTGATTACTTGGTGACAAAAGCATCTGTTTGGGGTTGGGATCTATTAGGCAGCAATTATTCAGTCAGTACTGATGTTTTGGAAGCATGAAAAATGGGTAAATGTAAGGATCTAAGCAAGTGTGACAAGTGCTGAATTCTGGTGGCGAAATGTCTGTGTAAATGCATTTCTAAAATGACAGAACTTGAGGGGTGTTCTGTGCTATTTGGTGATCCTAGTATATGGCAGGTCTTGTGAGGTGTTCCCAGTATATGGTGGGTCTTGTGGAGTGTTCCCAGTATATGGTGGGTCTTGTGGAGTGTTCCCAGTATACGATGGGTCTTGTGGAGTGTTCCCAGTATATGGTGGGTCTTGTGGAGTGTTCCCAGTATACGATGGGTCTTGTGGAGTGTTCCCAGTATATGGTGGGTCTTGTGGAGTGTTCCCAGTATACGATGGGTCTTGTGGAGTGTTCCCAGTATAAGGTGGGTCTTGTGGTGTTCCCAGTATACGATGGGTCTTGTGGAGTGTTCCCAGTATATGGTGGGTCTTGTGGAGTGTTCCCAGTATATGGTGGGTCTTGTGGAGTGTTCCCAGTATATGGTGGGTCCTTTGGAGTGCTTCCAGTATACGATGGGTCTTGTGGAGTGTTCCCAGTATATGGTGGGTCTTGTGGAGTGTTCCCAGTATACGATGGGTCTTGTGGAGTGTTCCCAGTATATGGTGGGTCTTGTGGAGTGTTCCCAGTATACGATGGGTCTTGTGGAGTGTTCCCAGTATAAGGTGGGTCTTGTGGTGTTCCCAGTATACGATGGGTCTTGTGGAGTGTTCCCAGTATATGGTGGGTCTTGTGGAGTGTTCCCAGTATATGGTGGGTCTTGTGGAGTGTTCCCAGTATATGGTGGGTCTTGTGGAGTGTTCCCAGTATATGGTGGGTCCTTTGGAGTGCTTCCAGTATACGATGGGTCTTGTGGAGTGTTCCCAGTATATGGTGGGTCTTGTGGAGTGTTTCCAGTATACAGCGGGTCTTTTGGAGTGTTCCCAGTATATGGTGGATCTTATGGAGAGTTCCCAGTATACGATGGGTCTTGTGAAATGTTCCCAGTATGCGGCAGGTCTTGTGGGGTGCTGCAATCATACAGCAGGTCTTGTGGGTTATTCCTGGCATACAGCGGGTCTTATAGAGTGTTCCCAGCATACGGTGAGTCTTACGGCTTGTTTCCAAGTAGATGGCAGGTCTGTATGGTGTTCCTGAAATATAGCAGATTTTGTGGGATGTTCCCGGTATATGGCAGGTCTTATGTGGTGCTCACAGCATACTTAAGGTCTTGGTCCTGGTATATGGTGGGTCTTGTAGGGTATTCCCAGTAGTCGTCAGGTCTTATGGAGTATTTCCGGTATTACTCGGCAGGTTTTGTGTGGTATTCCCGGTGTGCCGTGTGTTTTGTGGAATGTTCTTGGTATACGGTGAGTTGTGTGAGGAGTTAACAGTATGTCAGGTGTTGTGGGGTGTTCCTGATGTACTCTGCCTGTACCCTGTACGTCTGCACTATGTGCAGACCTGGCAGGGTATACCTCTTCCCGCTAACCCTCTCTCTTTCCGCAGCTACTTCCCCACTTCAGCTCTCCCGGAGTCCTGCCCCGCCGTCCTTGTCCAGCGTCCCACCTGTACTCGTCTGTTCCCCTGGATCTGTATCCCTGGCTTCTGTACGATTGGATCCACCGTCCTCCCGCGGTCCCACTCGGTTCCACTCCACGTTCACTAACCGAGCCGCCCCTCTTGGTATCGGCTATTGTGGTCTTGAGATCTCTGGGCTTGTCTCTGACGATCCCTGTATAGGGGTTGATCTCCATTAGGTCAGCTCTCCCAGTGGTAGGTCTTTCCACGGTCCAGAGGGTCCACTTGTACCACTCGCCTCCCTCCGGCGTCACATCATGTAGGGTGTTCCCTGTATATGGTGTGTCATTTGGGATGCCCCTGGTATACAGCAGGTCTTGTGTGGTGTTCCCAGTATATGGCAGGTCTTGTTATGTTTTTACAGTATATGGCAGGTATTGTGGTGCGTTCCCGGTATACAGCGAGTCTTGTAGGGTTTTCCCGGTATACGGTTGGCCTTGTGTGGTGTTCCCTGTATATGGCGAGTCTTATGGGGTGTTCCCAGTATATAACATGCCTTGTGGGGTGTTCCTGGTATACAGCAAGTCTTGTGGGGTGTTCCTAGAATATGGTTGGTCTTGCGAGGTGTTTCTAGTGTATGGCAGATCTTGTGGGCTGTTCCCTGTGTATGGCAGGTCTTGTAGGGTGTTCCTATTATACGACGTGCCTTGTGGGGCGTTCCTAGTATATGGTGGGTCTTATGTAGTGTTCGAGGTATGCAGCAGGTCTTGTGGGGTGTTCCTGGTATATGGTTTATGGCAGGTCTCTTGTACAATGTTGCTGGTATATGGAGAATCTTTCGGGTTGTCCCTGGTACACAGTTGTCTTGTGGGGAGTTCCTGATATCCGACGGGTCTTTTGTGGTGTTACAGGTTTGTAGCAGGTCTTGTGGGGTGTTTCCAGTATACAACAAATGTTATGGGGTGTTTCTAGTATATGGCGGATCTTGTGGAGTGTTCCCGGTATATGGCGGGTCTTGTGGGTGTTCCTGGAATATGTAGGATCTTGTGGCATGTTCCCGGTATATGGCAGGTCTTGTGGGATGTTCCTGGTATATGTCGGGTCTTGTGGAGTGCTCCTGGTATATGGTGAATCTTGTGGAGTGTTCCCAGTATATGGCGGGTCTTGTGGGGTGTTCCCGGTATATGTCGGATCTTGTGGCATGTTCCCGGTATATGGCAGGTCTTGTGGGATGTTCCTGGTATATGTCGGGTCTTGTGGAGTGTTACTGGTATATGGAGAATCTTGCGGGGTGTGCCCGGTATGTGGCAGGTCTTGTGGGGAGTTCCTGGTATATGTCGGATCTTGTGGAGTGCTCCCGGTATATGGCGGATCTTGTGGAGTGTTCCCGGTATACGTCAGATCTTATGGCAGGTTCCTGGTATATGTCGGGTCTTGTGGAGTGCTCCTGGTAGATGGCGGATCTTGTGGAGCGTTCCCAGTAGACGGCGGGTCTTGTGAGATGTTCTTGGTATCTGTCGAGTCTTGTGGATTGCTCCCAATATATGGTGGATCTTATGGTCTTGTGCAGTGTTACTGGTATATGGAGAATCTTGTGGGGTGTTGCTGGTATACAGTAGTCTTGTGGGGAGTTCCTGGTATACGGCGGGTCTTGTGGATTGTCCCAGTAAGCAGTTTTTGGAGGCCACCTAACATCTTAGTATTTATTAATACAACTTCATTATTTTTTCTTCTTACCCATTGAACCCATATGATTGAGATTGACCTTTATTCCCTGACAAATTTTAATCGAAGTTCTTCAAATTTTGCATGCCATGAGGGTGTAATCATAGTTTTCAATAAGGCACTGCGGATGCGATTTTCTGTAGGAACACAACTAATAACTGCGATAGCAAAAAAGTCTCACCTCTTTACCCTTATTATCATCAATATGAATAATGTACTTAGCCTCTTGATGGCATATCCTAATGCCCATGATGCACCAGTATGGAGTGGTTGCAGCATTTTCCATTGTGCATTGGTTTTTGGATGAGGTATTGCCCCCCATTGTGCAGCCATCTGTCTTGACATTGATGTTCACTTTGCTTTCCCATCTTAATCATGCAGAATTGGAGCGATACCGCGCTGAAAGGTCAGTCCTGATGTTGCATCCGTCCTGTGTACATTACTGTAATGTACAGGTGGGGTAACTCTTTACATCAAGAATAGAAATTTGTGATCCATTCCTCCATTGTGATCTTAGTACAGTCATCCTGCTCGTTGTAAGTGATTCAAAGCATTGGAAATCTAATGAAAAACACATCAATCTCCGGGTGAGCATTATTAGCCAGGTTTTGTTTTATGGCAAACTAACAAGCTGAATTATTTAAAGCGCCCTCCATGGCTCTGATATAAGAGAATGGATGTCTAGTGCTTAATGGAGTTGGACGGAGTGGGAATCGGCATTTGAAAGACAGTCAGCAAAATCATCTGCCCCAGACGAAAACAAAGCAACTCTAACAATAGTCTTATTTAACCCCTTTCAGTCGTGCAACATATTAGTATGTGACATGTTGGGCGCGGGTGTTTAGAGCAGGCTCAGGAGATGAGCCAGCTCCACACATGATGGGTGCTGACTGTGTTATACAGTGAACAGAGCCAGCTCCATTTGCTGCTGTTTAACCATTCTGATGCCATTGTCAATCACTGACAATGCCATTTAAAGGGGAACGTTCACTGGATTTTTTTTTAATTTAACCTGAGTACCTCCTCCAATAGGTGCTGCTCCACTGATTCTGGAACAGTTTTCTTTTTTTTTCTGAGCCTCTCTGTTCCAAAGTTATGACTCTGATAATAACGGTGAAAATTTTACCTTCAATCCACAGGATGTGTACCAAAGACCACATCTGTGGGCGTGGATGTGTTTTGAGTGGCCAATCCCCACACTGACGTTCCGTGGTACATGCCCAGCTGATTGAAGGGAACGTTTGCACCATTATTACCAGGGGGCATAACTTTGGAACGGAGGGTCACAGAACAAAAAGAAAAACTGTTCTAGATTCAGTGGGACAGCGGCAAATGGACGAAAGACTCAGTTTGAAATAAAAAAGTCTGGTGAAAGGTCCTATTTCAATGAATGGCTTGCTTATATGTGTGCACCAACCCACGGTCACTGCCATCTTGATTCACCTAAGAAGCCCAGGCTGTGGCTGGGCTTCATAGGAGAATGTTTTTTCACTATATGCTGCAAAACTATGCAATACTACGCTGCGATACAATGTTATTGCAGTATATACAAGCAAACAAACAAAGGCTGGTTCAAGTCCATTGGGAAATACAAAAATAATTTAATCACCCACTATCAAAGAAAATATTAAAATCGATAGGACTTCTCCAGGGAGGGGACATTCACCCTCCCCTTCAAGTAGGACATCCGGGACAAGAACTTAGGCCGGGGTCACACTAGAGAGGAATACGGATGAGTGAGAGGCGTTAAAAGCACGCCTTACACACGGACCAATGATTCTCTATGGGGCAGCTCCCAACAGCCGTATATTTCTCGTCCATATTCTACGGTCCGTACCATTCACAGCATGCTGCGATTGTCAGCGTACTACGCCCATAATACGCCAATGCAAGTCTATGGGTGCGCTAAAAATACGCATTACACACGGACCACACATGTGACTTCCGAGAAATACGCACCCGGTGTCTTTTAGAAAAGCCGGCAATTCAGTGCGCTATACAGTAAACTCACACTGACCGGTTTTATAACACAAACGAAAGAATAGATATATACACATAGAATACATATATATATATATTGTGGCAGGGCTAAGGGTCGTGTAATCGATGGGAGATATGTGTCTCATAAATGGCTTATCTCCATAATGTAAGGCAGAAGTAAAGCGTACCAGATATTGTTATTGTTTTTGTTTGAAGGACCTGTGGTGAGGTCACAGTCAGGTGACCAGTCAGCTGCTGGGAACGTGGGTGTGGCTACAGCCTTATAATGTGGCCTGCTCCTGAACCAAGGAGTTGTGTGTGGGGAGGACTAAACCTCCCATGTGTGCTGAGACTCCTGCTCTGAGTCTACAACTACGGACATTGTGTTATTTTGCCTGAGCTAAAAGGCTATTTGTTTGGTGTTACGTTGCCTTGTGCGTTTATGCCGTGAATAAACTGCAAGCACTGTGGAAGAACCGGTCTCCTGATTGTCTCCCGCTGCACCTAAGCGAGCCACATCCCCACAATTGGTGGTACACGTGCGGGCAGCGGTCCCAGCAGAGACTTGAGACAGTTGCTGCATGTCCTGGGTGAAGTTTGCAGCGGGCAACAAGCATTGCCTGGAATCATGGAGGACCTCATGAAACACCTGGTCCAGTCCCAGGCACTGCAGCAGGAAACCAACAAGCTGTTGTTACAGCAGATCCAGCAAAGCCAGCAGGAGCAGCGGCAGCAGTTCCAGCAAAGCCAGCAGGAACAACGGCAGCAGATGCAGCTTCTGGCAACCGCCATCCAGGAGGGCAGGACGAGCGCCCCAACCCCAGGTCGGGCTGATGCCACCGACGTCGAGAAGGCGGTAAGACGCGCATTACAAAAAATGACCCCTGAGGATGATGTGGAGGCCTGCCTGACGGTGTTTGAGAGGGTGGCTGAGAGGGAAAAACTTCAGCCAGAGCGGTGGGCGGAGGTACTGGCCCCATACCTAACGGGGGAGCCCCAGAAAGCGTACTTTGACCTGACGGTACAAGATGCCAGAGAGTATCCCAAATTAAAAGCGGAAATTCTCGCCCGCTTGGGGGTAACAATGACTACCAGGGCACAGAGAGTGCATCGTTGGGCCTATCACCGGGACAAACCCCCGCGCTCCCAAATGTTTGACCTGTTGCACCTGGTCCAGAAATGGCTGCAGCCAGAGTCGGCTTCCCCTGCACAGATGGTAGAGCGAGTTGTGATGGATCGGTTTGTGCATTCTCTGCCGAGACCTCTACAGACTTGGGTTGCCCAGGGTGATCCCCAAAATGCTGATGAACTGGTTGGGCTGGTCGAGAGATACCAGGGGATGGAAGGTTCCTTGGGGAAGCAGCCCATTCCATATTGGGGGTCCCAGCAGGGGGCGGAGTCACAAAAAGGGGTGGTGCGTCCAAGGTCAAAAGGGGCGGGGGAGGCGGTGCCCAAGGTCCCCTCGGGTGTTATTTGCTGGAAGTGTCATGGGCCAGGACATATAGCGGCCCGTTGTCCCCAGACCACCGAGCAGATGGACTGCAGCATGGGACGCCGTAGTTCATACTACGCATATCCAGCTTGCAGTGTGAACTCGCTACCTAACAAGGGGCCACAAGCGTGTCCCGTGAAGGTGAACGGTCGAGCAGTAATGGCGCTTCTGGACTCCGGGAGCTTGGTGACCCTTGTGAGGGCCAGTTTTCCTCTAAACATACTCCCGGGTAAAAAGATTGGTGTTCGGTGCATACATGGCGATGCAAAGGACTACCCTATGGCTAGGGTGAAGATTGAAACGGCGCATGGCACCGAGTCGCATGAAGTTGGCGTTGTTCGAGACTTGTTGCATCCCATAATTATTGGCCGGGATTTCTGTCTGTTTTGGGATCTGTGGGGGATGGGTTCTGAGTGTGCTAGCAAGAGCAGGGAACCAACCCACCCCACTGAGGTATCGCCACCACCAGAGGCAGACGAGTTCCCTTTATGTGTCCTTGTTGGGGATGAAGAGGAAGGGTCCCCTGTACCTGACATCCCGGAGTTAGGGGTGGCCGGGGAGAATTTTGGGACTGCCCAACATAGGGACCCCACACTAAGGGAAGCCTTTAACAATGTCACCGTCATTAATGGGGTTGCACAAGAGCCGGGAGCAGACACAAGGTTTCCCCATTTTATGTTGAGTGGGGAATTGTTGTACCGGGTCACGAAAATAAGGGAGGAGGTGGCAGAGCAGTTAATAGTACCAGGCCCCTATAGACGAAAAGTGTTGGACATGGCCCATTCACACATCTTGGGGGGACACCTGGGGGTGGAAAAAACCCAGGAACGGATTGTACAGAGGTTCTATTGGCCTGGGTGTCACCGGGAAATAGTAAACTATTGCAGGTCCTGCCCGACATGTCAGTTAACTGCCCCCACATCTCATTTTCGGAACCCTCTTGTGCCACTGCCCATTATTGAGGTGCCATTTGAGAGAATTGCCATGGACTTGGTCGGTCCCTTAGTTAAATCAGCTCGGGGCCATCAGTATATATTAGTCATCCTGGACTATGCCACACGCTATCCTGAGGCCATTCCCCTGAGAAACTCCTCTGCGAAGAGTATAGCCCGTGAGCTGGTCCATGTGTTTTCCCGGACGGGTTTGCCGAAGGAGATCCTGACCGACCAGGGGACACCTTTTATGAGCAAGGTGATGAGAGAATTGTGCAGAGTCTTGCAAATTTCCCAGCTGAGGACTTCAGTGTACCATCCACAGTCAGATGGCCTTGTTGAGAGGTTTAACAAGACCCTGAAGAGCATGCTGAGAAAAGTCATAGAGGAAGATGGTAGAGACTGGGATTGTCTCTTACCGTATTTACTGTTTTCTATCCGTGAAGTTCCCCAGGCCTCCACGGGGTTCTCCCCCTTCGAGCTTCTGTACGGCCGGCATCCGCGAGGTCTCCTAGATATAGCCAAGGAAACCTGGGAAGCCGAAGTCACGCCCCACAGAAGCGTCATTGAGCATGTGGCACTGATGCAGCAGAGGGTTGCAAAGGTGATGCCCATTGTTAAAGAACATCTCCGCCAGGCACAAGAGGCTCAGGCCAGGGTCTACAACCGGTCAGCCATAGTGAGGCAGTTCAATCCGGGAGACCGAGTTCTCGTGCTAATCCCGACGGTGGAAAGTAAGTTCTTGGCCAAGTGGCAAGGGCCATATGAGGTGGTGGAGAAACTGGGAGACGTAAACTACAAGATCCACCAACCCGGAAGACGGAAGCCATACCAGGTTTACCATGTTAACCTTATCAAGCCGTGGCAAGATAGAGAGCCAGCGGTAACTCCGTGCTTGCTGGGCAACCTAGAAGGGGAGGTTGGAGCCGTTACCATAGCGGAGACTCTATCGAAGGCCCAGAAGCAGCAGTGCCGGGAGTTACTCCAGAAAAACCGGGACTTGTTCTCAGAGTTGCCGGGGTGCACGAAGGTGGTGGAGCACGAAATTCTGACCGAGCCACATGTGCGGGTGAACGTGAAACCATATCGTATTCCTGAGGCCCGGCGAGAGGTAATCTCCAAGGAGGTGCAGAGTATGTTGAAGCTCGGGGTCATTGAGGAATCCAAGAGCGGCTGGTCGAGCCCGATTGTCCTGGTCCCAAAACCTGATGGTGAATGGAGGTTCTGCAACGATTACCGGAAGCTGAATGAGGTCTCCAAGTTCGACGCTTATCCCATGCCACGCGTTGATGAGCTCATCGAGAGACTTGGACCTGCCAGGTACATAACCACTTTGGATCTGACCAAGGGATATTGGCAGATCCCCATGGCACAGGAAGCCAAGGAGAAGACGGCATTCTCCACACCAGACGGGTGCTTCCAGTATGTCCGGATGCCGTTTGGCCTACAGGGAGCTCCAGCAACCTTCCAGAGGGCGATGGATAGAATCCTTGCACCTCATAAGCTATACGCTGCTGCATACCTGGATGATATCGTCATCTTTACCCCGGACTGGGAGACTCACCTGGAAAAGGTCCAAGCAGTGTTTGACGCTCTAAGAGAGGCAGGGTTTACAATAAACCCGAAGAAGTGTGCCTTCGGGAGAGAAGAAGCCAAGTACCTCGGATATGTAGTGGGGCGTGGCGAGATCAAACCCCAAATCAATAAAGTGGAGGCAATTCAAACATGGCCGAGACCTCTGTCAAAGAAGCAAGTTAAAGCCTTCCTGGGGATTGTGGGATATTACAGGAGGTTTATCCCAAACTTCGCCACAATGGCTGCACCTCTAACTGATCTGCTTAAAGGGACAAAGTCAGTGATGGTCAGCTGGTCCGAAGAAGCAGAGTCAGCCTTCCAAGAAATGAAGGGAGCGCTTTGTAAGCAACCCGTTTTGGTGGCCCCAGACTTTAAACGTGAATTTGTCCTCCAGACAGATGCCTCAGATGTCGGGGTAGGAGCTGTCCTTTCCCAAGAGATACGTGGGGAGGAGCATCCTGTTCTCTACTTGAGTAGGAAGTTGACTTCTTGTGAGAGAAATTACTCAGTTGTAGAGAAGGAGTGTTTGGCCATAAAATGGGCAGTGGACACATTACGGTACTACCTGGTGGGACGGAAGTTTAGGTTAATATCCGACCATGCCCCACTCAGGTGGATGAGGGAAACCAAGGGCAAGAATGCTAGGGTCACCCGCTGGTTCTTAGCCCTACAAGACTTCAGCTTCCATGTAGAGCATAGGGCCGGGAAGCTACATGGGAATGCCGATGCCCTCTCCAGAATCCCTTGCCTGGTAGGTGAAAGTGCCAAGCCCCACGGCTTTAGGCAGAGGGGGGAGGTATGTGGCAGGGCTAAGGGTCGTGTAATCGATGGGAGATATGTGTCTCATAAATGGCTTGTCTCTATAATGTAAGGCAGAAGTAAAGCATAACAGATATTGTTATTGTTTTTGTTTGAAGGACCTGTGGTGAGGTCACAGTCAGGTGACCAGTCAGCTGCTGGGAACGTGGGTGTGGCTACAGCCTTATAATGTGGCCTGCTCCTGAACCAAGGAGTTGTGTGTGGGGAGGACTAAGCCTCTCATGTGTGCTGAGACTCCTGCTCTGAGTCTACAACTACGGACATTGTGTTATTTTGTCTGAGCTAAAAGGCTATTTGTTTGGTGTTACGTTGCCTTGTGCGTTTATGCCGTGAATAAACTGCAAGCACTGTGGAAGAACCGGTCTCACATTTGTCTCCCGCTGCACCTAAGCGAGCCACATCCCCACAATATATATATATATATATATATATACATACATGTCATTGTGACAAACATATATATATATATTTATATTTCACAGAGTTCTTCATAACAGAATAGCCGCTAATTCAATTGCCGGCTTCTATCAAATCATTCCCCAACCCGACATGAAATGATACATGGTTTACATTCAGTAAACCATTTCATTTTATGTTTTTTTTATATGTCCCTGACTAATAATTAGATGAGGGTTTGTGTGCTAAATTTGGGAGGTGTAGTTGTTATTTTAAGGGGTTAATTCGTTGTAAAAAAATGCGTGGGCTTCCGCTGTAATTTGTCAACCAGAGAGGTAAAGCAGGTGAGTGAGGGCAGATTTTAATAGCTATGAAAGGGACCATTGTTTTTGGCCCCCCGCTACAAAAATCTACCCCCAGACTCCCCAGAAATGGCGCATCTATAAGATGTGCTAATTCTGGCACTTATCCTCTCTATTCCCATTGCCCTGTAGCGGTGGCGAATGGGTTAATATAACAAAGGGTTAATGTCACCATTCGATTTTAAGGTGACATTAAGCCGATTAATAATGGAGAGGTGTCAATAAGACACCGATCCATTATTAACCCTATACTAAGAAATGGTTAAAAACCACACACAGACATTAATTAAAAAGTCATTAAATGAAATAAATACCCCAAGTTTTTGACAAATTTGTATTAGTCTGGTAATCCCAAAAAACTATGACCTGCAAAAAAAAACCATAAAAAATCACCAATATCCTTAACTCTCCGCCATTCAGTCATGTCCCACGCTGCAATCCATCAGAAGGGGTTAAATAGTTTACAATGAGGACCGGTGCTAATGCGACCAGCCCCACTGTAAACTACTACTAAATGAATTGATTCAGCTCTGCGCAGCCTCAATGGATGCCTGTAGATGATCTAATTACCGTGGGAAAGTTTCTGACTTTTTTCCCACGGTCATTAGTTCATTCACAGATCAGCCGGGGACTCCCGCTGACGTCACTGAGGCTGCGGGGGGGTTGTCCACGTCATTTCAATTTTCTCATGGGTCCAGGTAAATGGTAATTTGAAAAATAGCTCTTGCTCCTCCTTATTATGTACTGTGCCCCCCTTGATGGTCTCCTGACTTCCTCATCCGCAGCGGGCCATCAAGTGATCGCTAGCAGTTGTTGATTTGGCTGCACTGGTCGTGTCTCATCTCTGCCGCAAGAAACGGTGGCGTCATAGCACCTGTCCACAGTATAGGTGATCGGTGGGGGTCCGACTGCTGTGAACTGCACCGATCAGGAGAAAGGGGAATTTACATTCTCAACCACCACTCCATTTACTCACTACGGTGCTGGGCTCAGCAGCTCCAGAAAGAATGAAATGAGCGTTGATCGGGTGTCCGACCTGCTGCGCCATTTTGTGACAAGGATAAAATTTCCTATATTCTGGCAATCAGTGCGATTCACAGTAGATAAGTGATAAATTATATTCACTGGACAACCCCTGTAATTCTGACTTCGACAAAATATGGTAGGGAGACTTATCGGCCAGGCAATGCTCCCTGGGAAAGAGAGTATGCAAATTAGCTCTCTAGGTTCTCTCTAGTGCCACCTAATGGAGATAGTTATATGTAATTTCTAACTGTTTAACCCCTTAACCCCCGGAGGTATATTCGTTTTTGCGTTTTCGTTTTTGCTCCCCTTCTTCCCAGAGCCATAACTTTTCTTATTTTTCCATCAATATGGGCATGTGAGGGCTTGTTTTTTGCGGGACAAGTTGTATGTTTGAACAACACCATTGGTTTTACCATATTGTGTACTAGAAAACAGGAAAAAAATTCCAAGTGTGATGAAATTGCAAAAAAAGTGCAATCCCGCGCTTGATTTTTGTTTAGCTTTTTACTAGGTTCATTAAGTGCTAAACCTGACCTGCCATTATGATTCTCCAGGTCATTACAAGTTCATAGACACCAAACATGTCTAGGTTCTTTTTTATTTAAGTGGTGAAAAAAAATTCCAAACTTTGCTTTAAAAAAAAAATTGTACCATTTTCCGATACCTGTAGTGTCTCCATTTTCGGTGATCTTGGATTGGGTGTGGGCTTATTATTTGTGTGCTGAGCTGATGTTTAATGATACCATTATGGTGCAGATATGATCTTTTGATCGCCCGTTATTGCATTTTAATGCAACGTCATGGCGACCAAAAAAACTTCTGGCGTTTTGATTTTGTTCTCCCTACGCCGTTTAGCGATCAGGTTAATCCTTTTTTTATCGATAGATCATGTGATTCTGAACGCGGCGATGCCAAATCTGTGTATGTTTGAATTTTTTTGGGTTAATAGCCGCGGGTGGATCGCGATTCCATCCGCAGCTGTTCCGGGAACATGTCAGCTGCTCAAAACAGCTGACATGTGCCGGGAAAGATCGGCGTAAATGTACTTGCAACATAAAAGGATATTGGCTAAACTGGAGTCTTTTCCCTGCAGCAAAAAAATAGACCCATCAATTGTTTCTTTTGGGGGTATATTTATCCTTTATTAGTACAGAAGAGGTTAGAGGTTGGCAGACTGCGACAATAGAGGATTACCTCCTATATAAATGCTTCATACTATGAAACTCTTCATGTTTTACTCGGTAAGAAACCAGTCGGTTCTGAGTAACGACTTACTGTGCACATGTTCAGGCCTTCGAGTGTCTATTAACCACTTCAAGTTTCCAAAAAATGCCAAGCTGTTAGAAGAAGAAACTTGACCATTCTTCTGGCGTGTTACGATTGGAAGATGCTCTCTACAAGTCGATGAGAGAACTCTAAAAACTCCCTGACATTTTTCTTTGGGGCATTTACCCATCGTTTTAATAAAATGCTTGTGGCTTCTTCATTATTTAATGGAGTAAAAAAAATTACCGGAAAAACGTGAATTAAACCATCACAAAAGCCATCCGAAAACCCTACAAATAAAACACCTGTGGCTAAAACCGCCAGAAAAATAAACTCAGGAAACAACCGAAAACTGGGCATCAATTCAGTCGCAAGCTTCTTATTTGCCATAGGCTTCAATTCAGTCGCAAGCTTCTTATTTGCCATAGGCTTCAATTCAGTCGCAAGCTTCTCATTTGCCATAGGCTTCAATAAAGTTGCAAGCGGCACATTTACCCTAATCTTCAATGCCAGTCACATGCAACATGCGACTTATTTGCAACTTGGCTGAGTTTATTTCCAGAAAAATCTGGGTTCTAAAATAAACGCCGAACAAGTCGCAGAGAAGTTGTATAAATGTTTTTTACCACAGAACTGGACACAATTGTCTAAGATGGAAAATGGAAACGCCCCTTTAAGATGGCCAACTCATAAGATGAGCCACAGCAAACCCACCAATGTCAGCAGGAGGGCCAGCTGACCGCCCAGTTTGTATAACACCAGATTGCAGACTTGTGCAAGGTGGCAGAACATATCAATCCTTTGTCCTCTATACATAGAAAAAAGGGGAGAGGCTCCTGCTGCAGAAAGTCGTTCTATAGTTACATACAGGACACCCGTTCTGGAGGTGATGTCCGCATTTATTGGACATTTATGGCATTTCCTGGGCGAAGATGAGGATAGCTCTGGAACGTTGCACCGAGCAGCGATGATTTCTGTTATTGATTCCCGGCAGGTTCTGTTCTTTACATGAACAATTTAGGATGAAGATGTGATTTTTCTTCCCAGCGTCGCTGTGCAGTTATATTTATCCAGCAGAGCAGATGTGATATCGGATTGTGATGTGAATCATAAAGGAGCAGGGTCTGTTTCACACCTGGTTCATTGGCAATGGTGAAGATGTGCACCAACAGCCCGAGGAGGACAAGCTGCGCCCAGACATAAGTCACATCTCTCCTTCTATTCCCCCTACTTACACCTTAATGCTTTCTCATCTCCTAATGCCGGTCAGAACAATTTCCCAAAGTTTACATTCCAGCATGCAGAGTACACATACAGATTAGATTACCGGGATTTCCATGAATAGCAATTGTGCTGACATTTTTTTCTCTTTGTCACCCTGGGAAAAATGTAAAGGGGCTCTATCATCAGAAAATGACTTATTGCTTAAATCAAGTTTTTTATTTAAATGTATATTTTTGAATTATTGGCAATGTTTTATTTTTTTCATATCACAATCTGTATTACAATAAAAAAATATAGAAAGTTTGCAATTCTCACCTTGGCCACTGGGGCTTTTTTTGGACTTTAACTTCCTGTTGTTTCAGGAAACAACACATGTACGTTAAACCCAATGGTGAGACTTTGGCTCTATTGTTTGTATTGAAGCTTCTAATGAGCGTGTCCAAATGTCATAGTACAAGAGGGGAAGCAGGGTCAGCAGTGACATCGCCTATTGTGACTGGTGGATTATGTGTTAACAGCTGAACATAGAGGTGTATGGGCGTATGAGTGGACAGCAAATTCATCCTTAGTGCTCAGTGTCAGGCAGCTGCTGATAAGGAAAATAAAATAATGGGATGCATTAAAAGAGGCATAGAAGCTTATGTCGAGAACATAGTTTTGCCTCTATACAAGTCACTAGTGCGACCACACTGAGAACACCGGGGACAATTTTGGTCTCTATTGTATAAGAAGACGTAGCTGATCTAGAGCGAGGTGCAGAGAAGAGCGGCCAAGGTTATTAAGGGAATGGGTGACTGCAGGAACAAGACAGGTTATCAGACATGGAGTTATTCAATTTGGAAAAACAAAGGCTTAGGGACGATCTTATTACACTGTACAGATATATGAGATCTGTATAATGAGCTTTATACACATAAGCTTTCCAGGGCGCTCTGCACCTTATGTTACCACTATTTTTGTGGGATTACCAAAATTTATGCACATTTTGGTGCCAAGTGTCTCATTATTTTTTGTACTAGCTCATACATCAGCACAGCGCTTATCCTGCCCTTATTTCCTCTTTTTGTGCTTTCGTCTTCTAAGGCCTATATTTTTCTGCCCTCCCTGAGACTCTTGATGCTTTCTCACCTGTCAATGATATGGAGATCTATGTACAATTTCCACCTATCCCTGCTGCGATCTCTAACACTGAGAGGAGGGAGAAGTAGAGCAGAGAGAACCGTCAGATTAATTTATAGCATTTTTGCCGAGCTCTCAGCTAGAAAATAGACTTAAATAAAATCTGTGTAAAGGTTTCCATAGCCTCTAAATAACTTCTATTTTGAGTTATAAACTCCCATAAATATCTATGTAGTGATTGTATAACAAGAGTCCTTTTTTTTAGATGTGACAAGTTTATATCTGTCCCTTTTCGAAGTTGCTGAGTACCGGTAGGCTATCGTGTGACTTGGCTCTGCTACAAAAACATATGCTTTGGTAACTTTTTTTTATCAGGAGCAGATGGCGTACATTTACATAGTCTTGGTACAATATACATTTTAATGAAGACAAACAACTTAGATTTCAATAATGGGGAAAAGAAGGAAAAATAAAGTGGCAGAATACCAAAAATGTACTTTGCGCTAACGTTTGCTTTGCCGAAGATTAAAAAATTTGTATATTTTAATTTTTTTTTTTAAACAAAAATTTTTTTTTTACAATGTACAAATATATTGACTTTGTGGCTAAAATATAATGTGAATAGAAAGGAATTGTTAATTCTTATTGGTGATACATTTAGGAATTCAGCCCCTCAGCACTCAGTATAACAGAGGAATGTGCAGCTGCATCCCCCTCCTCCCATCTTTAGATGTAATGTTTGACCTTTCTGATTTCTTTGGTTCAATGATGAGGTTTCTAATCCTTTTCCTTGACTGTCCCCAGTATGTTAACAAGGAAAGACTAGTCTGGCCAGGTGTCGCTTCCTCCAGGACTAGTCTTACCTGGGATCATTTATTTACTTCCCGTTGGGCATGATTAACAGCCTGCACACAATCCCTGTCATAAGAGGACCACCGGAAATCTGGTGTATGTGGCAATGTATCACAGCACTACTATTAGTGGGATTGTATGAAGGCTAACAATCACGCCCAGAGGGGCCATATTAATGGATCTGAGTCTGGGGAGACGACACTTTGCTGGGCTATTCCTGACTCATTATTATTTGACAAAATACAGATTAAAAGTACAATTTTAAATGAGAAAAACTTTATTAAGGCACATAAAAGACATGGTAGAGAATGCAGACATTGGCACGCCTATCAATATAGTATGCAAATTGCCTCTTCAGAGAGGAAGAGGACTTGAACTCCAGTGCCATTTTATGGAAATAGAAATACTTAAAGTCAATATCGCCCCCTTACCGAACCCTGCCACATGAGTTAGGATGAAAACCAAAACCGAATATTTGCAGACACGTGTTTCGGTGTCTTTGCCTCTCCTCAATGCAAAGCAAGATCTGATATGGCTGTATGAGAGGCCTCTGACTGGGATCTAAGAGGTAACGTCTCTCCTTGTGGAGAGTGACAAGCATTGCATGGCCTGTAAGTCTCCTTACACTGGCATGTTGGGCATATCACTCTTCACAAGTAGAGACATTACCACTACAGTAGCAGTTAAGGAGACTCAGTAAGTTCCCTTTTAGCCTTCACAAAAGGAAGCTGCCATGGTGTGACTGGAGGAGGGCACAAAAAAAGTTTAGTTTGGGGTGGATTTCACCAGTGAGAAAGAATTGAAGGACCTGTTTATTCTCTCCCGCAGGCGCGTTTTTTTATGGACCCATGGGACGATAATCCGCCATTATATTTTTTTGCTAATGACGTTATTCTGCCCAAATGAGAGGTCTTGGACAGGATCTCAGAGCCAAATAGTGTAGAAGATGACCCAAACCAGGGCTTGACTTTCTAAGGGCTTGTTCCTGTCCGGCTTCTCCCTGCCCCGATCTCCCTGACCGTCAGGTCTTTCCCTAGAGATAGACACGTGTTATTCAACTGAAGAAAGGCAAGGACCCGGACTAGTCAGCGGAGACACATACCTCTCAGCCGACTTTTTAACGTCTGATTACTCTGAAGCATTCCTGGCCATAATGGTGCAGCCAATGTAGAATTCATGCTGGCCATGATTCGGGCGGCATGAATCTGACGTCACGTTCCCCTTAAGTAAAATTTATTAAGAGCTTTACACAGAATAAATAATTTTTTTCCACAAATTGTTAGTTTTATGGGAAAAAAATTTATTTAATGGGAAAAAAAATATTACACATTGTTACACTTTGATCAAAGTAAGAGGGGGGGGGAAGAGACTAGGAATTCACCAAGGCGGTCATACGACCCCCCCCCCCCCCAAGTATTAAATCACGGTTGCCCGCCATATGGTGTCTATAAAATATTTCACAAAAGAAAAAATTTAACATCATTCTAAATTGAAAAAAACAAAAAAACCCCGAGCTGTAAAATCAGTGACCTATTACCGCAGCGGTAATGAGGTGAGGAAAAAGTGCGCCGCATCCCAAAAGCCGAATAAGCTTCATCCTTCAGGGGGTTAATAACGGAATGTGCTGACACACGTCTGTGGGGCCGTTCATGGGCAACCTCATTTGGGCAAGACAAGATAAATGAAGCCGCGAGCGGCTCTCTCCACCATTCAGCCTTATGTACAAAAACAACGTTTCAATTAGCGGAGGGAGATTAGTCCACTGCATCCACTCTATCTCACTCCGGTAATGTTCATGGTAATTCCAGCTACGATTACTCTCTGCTAAAGGGAGAGGATAAATGACGGAGAATGAACCGAGCTCCCAAGATGCATCCAAAATAATGCGGTCCTAAAACTCCAGCGATTCCGGTACCAAGGACACAGAGCGCTAACACGGGCCAACTGGTGATGAACGAACGCAGTCGAATAAGCTGTTATTGAAGCATGCTCGGGTGCTAACCGAGTGTCTTCAGCATGTTCGGATAATATGTTCTAGTCCCCGCAGCTGCCTGTCTCGCTGTTCGACACAGGGATTGCCTAACCACCGTGAGGACTCGAACATATTATTTGAGCACGCCGAAGACGCTTGGTTAGCACCCGAGCATGCTCACATAAAATCTTATCCGACCACGTTCGTTCGTCACAAGTGACCACGCATTTCTCATACTGCAAGTGTAAACTTACAACCGCACGTCTTCTTTTTTTTTTGCATCACAAATGTGCGCAACGCCTATTGCCTAAAGGCTTGTTCACCCCCTTTTTTTCCGCGCACTTTTTACAGTACCAGCAAAGCGAACGAGATTTCTGAAGTCTCATACGCACGCTGCTTATTTTATCCTTGCACGTTTGAACCATCAAAGCGTTTTTTTTCTTCAGACCTGCAACGCGTCAGTTCTTTCAGCGTTTTCGCAACGTTTTTTACCCATTCAAATGAATAGGAAAAAAAAAAAGTAAGTAATAATGGATAAGAAAAATGCACTCAAAAACTCACATGTTTTAAGCAGCGTTTTTCCAGCCATTTGGCTGTAGAAAACCCTTCTGCAAAAACAAATGTTTCCATTGGTACCAGTGATGCCATTGATGTGCGCCTTTTTTAAATTTTTCTTATATTATAAAGCAGGAGTTAATCGGTGTAGTAAGATGGCAGCCAAGGGGCCATTGTAAGAATCACTTCTGGAAATGAAAACGGAAAAGAAAAAAAAAAAAAGTCAAAAAATGTAATAAAAAAAAATGAAAAAATTGCCTTAAACGTGGTAGAATTGCTGTTTTTCTTTGTTAATTTGTCTACCAAAAACTGGTACAAAAAGCAATAAAAAAAAAAATCACACCTTTCTCAAAATGGTATCAACAATGAACATGTCAACTCATCCTGCAAACCAATTAGGTAAAAGAACAGCTCCACTGATAGAAAAAGAAAACAGTTATGGCTCCCAGAATATGGCGCCACGAATGTTAGAAAGCATTAAAAGAAAAAAAAAAAATATGATAATATTACTGATAATAATCATGCTGATTCATAAAACACAGATCAGTCATCTTGCACAGTAAAAAAAAATAAATAAAACTGATAGAAAATTGCAGAATTCCTGTTTTTTTTCCACCATATTACCTGTGCAATGATATGATACCATTACAAAATAGAACTTTTTCTTTTTCCACAAAATAAAACAAGTTACAGCAACTGGAAAAGATAAAATTGCTCCACGCCTTGGAACACAGTAATATGAAAAAAAAAGGAAAAAAAAATGTGTCATCAACATCAAAAAATTGCTGCATCGTTAAGGGGTTAAGGATTCGACAACAAAGCTCCATTAAGGTGTGTCTCTAAGGCATCTTTAAAGTTATATTTTAGCAGTCTTTAGATAGGGATGCTTCGCCTTCTGGCAATTTGTGATTAATCAAACATACAGATACATTCATGTGTACTTGGGACACATACATGCACATACATACAGACATATATGCATACCCAGAGCACATATATGCATTCATGGAGCACATACATACAGACACATGTATACACAGAGCACATACATACACATGTATACACAGAGCACATACATACAGACACATGTATATACAGAGCACATACATACAGACACATGTATACACAGAGCACATACATACAGACACATGTATACACAGAGCACATACATACAGACACATGTATACACAGAGCACATACATACAGACACATGTATACAAAGAGCACATCCATACAGACACATGTATACACAGAGCACATACATACAGACACATGTATACACAGAGCACATACATACAGACACATGTATACACAGAGCACATACATACAGACACATGTATACACAGAGCACATACATACAGACACATGTATACAAAGAGCACATCCATACAGACACATGTATACACAGAGCACATACATACAGACACATGTATACACAGAGCACATACATTCAGACACATGTATACACAGAGCACATACATACAGACACATGTATACACAGAGCACATCCATACAGACACATGTATACACAGAGCACATACATACAGACACATGTATACACAGAGCACATACATACAGACACATGTATGCACAGAGCACATACATACAGACACATGTATGCACAGAGCACATACATACAGACACATGTATACACAGAGCACATACATACAGACACATGTATACACAGAGCACATACATACAGACACATGTATACACAGAGCACATACATACAGACACATGTATACAAAGAGCACATCCATACAGACACATGTATACACAGAGCACATACATACAGACACATGCATACACAGAGCACATACATACAGACACATGTATACACAGAGCACATACATTCAGACACATGTATACACAGAGCACATCCATACAGACACATGTATACACAGAGCACATCCATACAGACACATGTATACACAGAGCACATACATACAGACACATGTATACACAGAGCACATACATACAGACACATGTATGCACAGAGCA
Source organism: Dendrobates tinctorius (assembly GCF_039654945.1). Classification (NCBI taxonomy): domain Eukaryota; kingdom Metazoa; phylum Chordata; class Amphibia; order Anura; family Dendrobatidae; genus Dendrobates; species Dendrobates tinctorius. The sequence continues at coordinate 388,698 of NW_027361786.1, read as the reverse complement.
CATACATACAGACACATGTATACACAGAGCACATACATACAGACACATGTATACACAGAGCACATACATTCAGACACAGGTATACACAGAGCACATACATACAGACACATGTATACACAGAGCACATACATACAGACACATGTATGCACAGAGCACATACATACAGACACATGTATGCACAGAGCACATACATTCAGACACATGTATACACAGAGCACATACATACAGACACATGTATACACAGAGCACATCCATACAGACACATGTATACACAGAGCACATACATACAGACACATGTATACACAGAGCACATCCATACAGACACATGTATACACAGAGCACATACATTCAGACACATGTATACACAGAGCACATACATACAGACACATGCATACACAGAGCACATACATACAGACACATGTATACACAGAGCACATACATTCAGACACATGTATACAAAGAGCACATACATACAGACACATGCATACACAGAGCACATACATACAGACACATGTATACACAGAGCACATACATACAGACACATGTATACACAGAGCACATACATACAGACACATGTATACACAGAGCACATACATACAGACACATGTATACACAGAGCACATACATACAGACACATGTATACACAGAGCACATACATACAGACACATGTATACACAGAGCACATACATACAGACACATGTATACACAGAGCACATACATACAGACACATGTATATACAGAGCACATACATACAGACACATGTATACACAGAGCACATCCATACAGACACATGTATACACAGAGCACATACATACAGACACATGCATACACAGAGCACATACATACAGACACATGTATACACAGAGCACATACATACAGACACATGTATATACAGAGCACATACATACAGACACATGTATACAAAGAGCACATCCATACAGACACATGTATACACAGAGCACATACATACAGACACATGCATACACAGAGCACATACATACAGACACATGTATACACAGAGCACATACATTCAGACACATGTATACACAGAGCACATACATACAGACACATGCATACACAGAGCACATACATTCAGACACATGTATACACAGAGCACATCCATACAGACACATGTATAAACAGAGCACATACATTCAGACACATGTATACACAGAGCACATACATACAGACACATGCATACACAGAGCACATACATACAGACACATGTATACACAGAGCACATACATTCAGACACATGTATACACAGAGCACATACATACAGACACATGCATACACAGAGCACATACATACAGACACATGTATACACAGAGCACATACATACAGACACATGTATACACAGAGCACATACATACAGACACATGTATACACAGAGCACATACATACAGACACATGTATACACAGAGCACATACATACATATACATGTATGCACAGAGCACATACATACAGACACATGTATGCACAGAACACATACATACAGACACATGTATATACAGAGCACATACATACAGACACATATATACACAGAGCACATACATACAGACACATGTATACACAGAGCACATACATACAGACACATGTATACACAGAGCACATCCATACATATACATGTATGCACAGAGCACATACATACAGACACATGTATACACAGAGCACATACATACATATACATGTATGCACAGAACACATACATACAGACACATGTATGCACAGAGCACATGCATACAGACACATGTATATACAGAGCACATACATACAGACACATGTATACACAGAGCACATACATACAGACACATGTATACACAGAGCACATACATACAGACACATGTATACACAGAGCACATACATACAGACACATGTATACACAGAGCACATCCATACAGACACATGTATACACAGAGCACATCCATACAGACACATGTATACACAGAGCACATCCATACAGACACATGTATACACAGAGCACATCCATACAGACACATGTATACACAGAGCACATCCATACAGACACATGTATACACAGAGCACATCCATACAGACACATGTATGCACAGAGCACACACATACAGACACATGTATACACAGAGCACATACATACAGACACATGTATACACAGAGCACATACATACAGACACATGTATACACAGAGCACATACATTCAGACACAGGTATACACAGAGCACATACATACAGACACATGTATACACAGAGCACATACATACAGACACATGTATGCACAGAGCACATACATACAGACACATGTATACACAGAGCACATACATTCAGACACATGTATACACAGAGCACATACATACAGACACATGTATACACAGAGCACATCCATACAGACACATGTATACACAGAGCACATACATACAGACACATGTATACACAGAGCACATCCATACAGACACATGTATACACAGAGCACATACATTCAGACACATGTATACACAGAGCACATACATACAGACACATGCATACACAGAGCACATACATACAGACACATGTATACACAGAGCACATACATTCAGACACATGTATACAAAGAGCACATACATACAGACACATGCATACACAGAGCACATACATACAGACACATGTATACACAGAGCACATACATACAGACACATGTATACACAGAGCACATACATACAGACACATGTATACACAGAGCACATACATACAGACACATGTATACACAGAGCACATACATACAGACACATGTATACACAGAGCACATACATACAGACACATGTATACACAGAGCACATACATACAGACACATGTATACACAGAGCACATACATATACATGTATACACAGAGCACATACATACAGACACATGTATATACAGAGCACATACATACAGACACATGTATACAAAGAGCACATCCATACAGACACATGTATACACAGAGCACATACATACAGACACATGCATACACAGAGCACATACATACAGACACATGTATACACAGAGCACATACATACATATACATGCATACACAGAGCACATACATTCAGACACATGTATACACAGAGCACATCCATACAGACACATGTATACACAGAGCACATACATTCAGACACATGTATACACAGAGCACATACATACAGACACATGCATACACAGAGCACATACATACAGACACATGTATACACAGAGCACATACATTCAGACACATGTATACACAGAGCACATACATACAGACACATGCATACACAGAGCACATACATACAGACACATGTATACACAGAGCACATACATACAGACACATGTATACACAGAGCACATACATACAGACACATGTATACACAGAGCACATACATACAGACACATGTATACACAGAGCACATACATACAGACACATGTATACACAGAGCACATACATACAGACACATGTATACACAGAGCACATACATACAGACACATGTATACACAGAGCACATACATACATATACATGTATACACAGAGCACATACATACAGACACATGTATATACAGAGCACATACATACAGACACATGTATACACAGAGCACATACATACAGACACATGTATACACAGAGCACATACATACAGACACATGTATACACAGAGCACATACATACAGACACATGTATACACAGAGCACATACATACAGACACATGTATACACAGAGCACATACATACAGACACATGTATACACAGAGCACATACATACAGACACATGTATACACAGAGCACATACATACAGACACATGTATACACAGAGCACATACATACAGACACATGTATACACAGAGCACATCCATACAGACACATGTATACACAGAGCACATCCATACAGACACATGTATACACAGAGCACATCCATACAGACACATGTATACACAGAGCACATCCATACAGACACATGTATACACAGAGCACATCCATACAGACACATGTATACACAGAGCACATCCATACAGACACATGTATGCACAGAGCACACACATACAGACACATGTATACACAGAGCACATACATACAGACACATGTATACACAGAGCACATACATACAGACACATGTATACACAGAGCACATACATACAGACACATGTATGCACAGAGCACATCCATACAGACACATGTATACACAGAGCACATCCATACAGACACATGTATACACAGAGCACATCCATACAGACACATGTATACACAGAGCACATACATACAGAAACATGTATACACAGAGCACATACATACAGACACATGTATACACAGAGCACATACATACAGACACATGTATGCACAGAGCACATACATACAGACACATGTATGCACAGAACACATACATACAGACACATGTATACACAGAGCACATACATACAGACACATGTATATACAGAGCACATACATACAGACACATGTATACACAGAGCACATCCATACAGACACATGTATACACAGAGCACATACATACAGACACATGTATACACAGAGCACATACATACATATACATGTATGCACAGAGCACATACATACAGACACATGTATGCACAGAACACATACATACAGACACATGTATATACAGAGCACATACATACAGACACATATATACACAGAGCACATACATACAGACACATGTATACACAGAGCACATACATACAGACACATGTATACACAGAGCACATCCATACATATACATGTATGCACAGAGCACATACATACAGACACATGTATACACAGAGCACATACATACATATACATGTATGCACAGAACACATACATACAGACACATGTATGCACAGAGCACATGCATACAGACACATGTATATACAGAGCACATACATACAGACACATGTATACACAGAGCACATACATACAGACACATGTATACACAGAGCACATACATACAGACACATGTATACACAGAGCACATACATACAGACACATGTATACACAAAGTACATACATACAGGCACATGTATACACAGAGCACATACATACAGACACATGTATACACAGAGCACATACATATATATACATCTATACACAGAGCACATACATACAGACACATGTATACACAGAGCACATACATACAGACACATGTATACACAGAGCACATACATACAGACACATGTATACACAGAGCACATAGATATATATACATCTATACACAGAGCACATACATACAGACACATGTATACACAGAGCACATACATACAGACACATGTATACACAGAGCACATACATTCAGACACATGTATACACAGAGCACATACATACAGACACATGTATACACAGAGCACATACATTCAGACACATGTATACACAGAGCACATACATACAGACACATGTATACAAAGAGCACATCCATACAGACACATGTATACACAGAGCACATACATTCAGACACATGTATACACAGAGCACATACATACAGACACATGTATACACAGAGCACATACATTCAGACACATGTATACACAGAGCACATACATACAGACACATGTATACAAAGAGCACATCCATACAGACACATGTATACACAGAGCACATACATTCAGACACATGTATACACAGAGCACATACATACAGACACATGCATACACAGAGCACATACATACAGACACATGTATACACAGAGTACATACATTCAGACACATGTATACACAGAGCACATACATACAGACACATGCATACACAGAGCACATACATACAGACACATGTATACACAGAGCACATAGATATATATACATCTATACACAGAGCACATACATACAGACACATGTATACACAGAGCACATACATACAGACACATGTATACACAGAGCACATACATTCAGACACATGTATACACAGAGCACATACATACAGACACATGTATACACAGAGCACATACATTCAGACACATGTATACACAGAGCACATACATACAGACACATGTATACACAGAGCACATACATACAGACACATGTATACACAGAGCACATACATACAGACACATGTATACACAGAGCACATACATTCAGACACATGTATACACAGAACACATACATACAGACACATGTATACACAGAGCACATACATTCAGACACATGTATACACAGAGCACATATATACAGACACATGTATACACAGAGCACATACATTCAGACACATGTATACACAGAGCACATACATACAGACACATGTATACACAGAGCACATACATACAGACACATGTATACACAGAGCACATACATTCAGACACATGTATACACAGAGCACATACATACAGACACATGTATACACAGAGCACATACATTCAGACACATGTATACAGAGCACATACATACAGACACATGTATACACAGAGCACATACATACAGACACATGTATACACAGAGCACATACATACAGACACATGTATACACAGAGCACATACATTCAGACACATGTATACACAGAACACATACATACAGACACATGTATACACAGAGCACATACATTCAGACACATGTATACACAGAGCACATACATTCAGACACATGTATACACAGAGCACATACATACAGACACATGTATACACAGAGCACATACATTCAGACACATGTATACACAGAGCACATACATACAGACACATGTATACACAGAGCACATACATACAGACACATGTATACACAGAGCACATACATACAGACACATGTATACACAGAGGACATACATACAGACACATGTATACACAGAGCACATACATACATATACATGTATACACAGAGCACATACATACATATACATGTATACACAGAGCACATACATACAGACACATGTATATACAGAGCACATACATACAGACACATGTATACACAGAGCACATACATACAGACACTTGTATACACAGAGCACATACATACACATGTATACACAGAGCACATACATACAGACACATGTATATACAGAGCACATACATACAGACACATGTATACACAGAGTACATACATACAGACACATGTATACACAGAGCACATACATACAGACACATGTATACACAGAGCACATACATACAGACACATGTATACACAGAGCACATACATACAGACACATGTATACACATAGCACATACATACAGACACATGTATACACAGAGCACATACATACAGACACATGTATACACAGAGCACATACATACAGACACATGTATACACAGAGCACATACATACAGACACATGTATACACAGAGCACATCCATACAGACACATGTATACACAGAGCACATCCATACAGACACATGTATACACAGAGCACATACATACAGACACTTGTATACACAGAGCACATACATACAGACACATGTATACACAGAGCACATACATACAGACACATGTATACACAGAGCACATACATACAGACACATGTATGCACAGAGCACATACATACAGACACATGTATGCACAGAACACATACATACAGACACATGTATACACAGAGCACATACATACAGACACATGTATATACAGAGCACATACATACAGACACATGTATACACAGAGCACATACATACAGACACATGTATACACAGAGCACATACATACAGACACATGTATACACAGAGCACATACATACATATACATGTATGCACAGAGCACATACATACAGACACATGTATGCACAGAACACATACATACAGACACATGTATACACAGAGCACATACATACAGACACATGTATATACAGAGCACATACAGACACATGTATACACAGTGCACATACATACAGACACATGTATACACAGAGCACATACATACAGACACATGTATACACAGAGCACATACATACAGACACATGTATACACAGAGTACATACATACAGACACATGTATACACAGAGCACATACATACAGACACATGTATACACAGAGCACATACATATATATACATCTATACACAGAGCACATACATACAGACACATGTATACACAGAGCACATACATACAGACACATGTATACACAGAGCACATAGATATATATACATCTATACACAGAGCACATACATACAGACACATGTATACACAGAGCACATACATTCAGACACATGTATACACAGAGCACATACATACAGACACATGCATACACAGAGCACATACATACAGACACATGTATACAAAGAGCACATCCATACAGACACATGTATACACAGAGCACATACATTCAGACACATGTATATACAGAGCACATACATACAGACACATGCATACACAGAGCACATACATACAGACACATGTATACACAGAGCACATACATTCAGACACATGTATATACAGAGCACATACATACAGACACATGCATACACAGAGCACATACATACAGACACATGTATACACAGAGCACATACATACAGACACATGAATACACACAGCACATACATACAGACACATGTATACACAGAGCACATACATACAGACACATGTATACACAGAGCACATACATACAGACACATGTATACACAGAGCACATACATACAGACACATGTATACACAGAGCACATACATACAGACACATGTATACACAGAGCACATACATACAGACACATGTATACACAGAGCACATACATACAAACACATGTATACACAGAGCACATACATACAGACACATGTATACACAGAGCACATACATACAGACACATGTATACACAGAGCACATACATACAAACACATGTATACACAGAGCACATACATACAGACACATGTATACACAGAGCACATACATACAGACACATGTATACACAGAGCACATACATACAGACACATGTATACACAGAGCACATACATACATATACATGTATACACAGAGCACATACATACATATACATGTATACACAGAGCACATACATACAGACACATGTATACACAGAGCACATACATGCAGACACATGTATACACAGAGCACATACATACAGACATGTATACACAGAGCACATACATGCAGACACATGTATACACAGAGCACTTACATACAGACACATGTATACACAGAGCACATACATGCAGACACATATATACACAGAGCACATACATACAGACATGTATACACAGAGCACATACATACAGACATGTATACACAGAGCACATACATACATATACATGTATACACAGAGCACATACATACAGACATGTATACACAGAGCACATACATACAGACACATGTATACACAGAGCACATACATAAAAAAATGTGTCATCAACATCAAAAAATTGCTGCATCGTTAAGGGGTTAAGGATTCGACAACAAAGCTCCATTAAGGTGTGTCTCTAAGGCATCTTTAAAGTTATATTTGAGCAGTCTTTAGATAGGGATACTTCGCATTCTGGCAATTTGTGATTAATCAAACATACAGATACATTCATGTGTACTTGGGACACATACATGCACATACATACAGACATATATGCATTCACGGAGCACATACATACAGACACATGTATACAAAGAGCACATACATACAGACACATGTATACACAGAGCACATACATACACATGTATGCACAGAACACATACATACAGACACATGTATACACAGAGCACATACATACAGACACATGTATACACAGAGCACATACATACAGACACATGTATACACAGAGCACATACATACAGACACATGTATACACAGAGCACATACATACAGACACATGTATACACAGAGCACATAAAAACAGACACATGTATACACAGAGCACATACATACAGACACATGTATACACAGAGCACATACATACAGACACATGTAAACACAGAGCACATACATACAGACAAATGTATATACAGATCACATAAAAACAGACACATGTATACACAGAGCATATACATACAGACACATGTATACACAGAGCACATACATACAGACACATGTATACACAGAGCACATACATACAGACACATGTATACACAGAGCACATACATACAGACACATGTATACACAGAGCACATACATATACATGTATACACAGAGCACATACATACAGACACATGTATACACAGAGCACATACATACATATACATCTATACACAGAGCACATACATACAGACACATGTATACACAGAACACATACATACAGACACATGTATACACAGAGCACATACATACAGACACATGTATACACAGAGCACATACATACAGACACATGTATACACAGAGCACATACATACAGACACATGTATACACAGAGCACATACATACAGACACATGCATACACAGAGCACATACATACAGACACATGTATACACAGAGCACATACATACAGACACATGTATACACAGAGCACATACATACAGACACATGTATACACAGAGCACATACATACAGACACATGCATACACAGAGCACATACATACAGACACATGTATACACAGAGCACATACATTCAGACACATGTATACACAGAGCACATACATACAGACACATGCATACACAGAGCATATACATACAGACACATGTATACACAGAGCACATACATTCAGACACATGTATACACAGAGCACATACATACAGACACATGTATACACAGAGCACATACATATACATGTATACACAGAGCACATACATACAGACACATGTATACACAGAGCACATACATACAGACACATGTATACACAGAGCACATACATACAGACACATGTATACACAGAGCACATACATACAGACACATGTATACACAGAGCACATACATACAGACACATGCATACACAGAGCACATACATACAGACACATGTATACACAGAGCACATACATACAGACACATGTATACACAGAGCACATACATACAGACACATGTATACACAGAGCACATACATACAGACACATGTATACACAGAGCACATACATACAGACACATGTATACACAGAGCACATACATACAGACACATGTATACACAGAGCACATACATACAGACACATGTATACACAGAGCACATACATACATATACATGTATACACAGAGCACATACATACATATACATGTATACACAGAGCACATACATACATATACATGTATACACAGAGCACATCCATACAGACACATGCATACACAGAGCACATAAATACAGACACATGTATACACAGAGCACATACATACAGACACATGTATACACAGAGCACATACATACAGACACATGTATACACAGAGCACATACATACATATACATGTATACACAGAGCACATACATACAGACACATGTATACACAGAGCACATACATACAGACACATGTATACACAGAGCACATACATACAGACACATGTATACACAGAGCACATACATATACATGTATACACAGAGCACATACATACAGACACATGTATACACAGAGCACATACATACAGACACATGTATACACAGAGCACATACATACAGACACATGTATACACAGAGCACATACATACAGACACATGCATACACAGAGCACATACATACAGACACATGTATACACAGAGCACATACATACAGACACATGTATACACAGAGCACATACATACAGACACATGTATACACAGAGCACATACATACAGACACATGTATACACAGAGCACATACATACAGACACATGTATACACAGAGCACATACATACAGACACATGTATACACAGAGCACATACATACAGACACATGTATACACAGATCACATACATACATATACATGTATACACAGAGCACATACATACATATACATGTATACACAGAGCACATACATACATATACATGTATACACAGAGCACATCCATACAGACACATGCATACACAGAGCACATAAATACAGACACATGTATACACAGAGCACATACATACATATACATGTATACACAGAGCACATACATACAGACACATGTATACACAGAGCACATACATACAGACACATGTATACACAGAGCACATACATACATATACATGTATACACAGAGCACATACAGACACATGTATACACAGAGCACATACATACAGACACATGTATACACAGAGCACATACATACAGACACATGTATACACAGAGCACATACATACAGACACATGTATACACAGAGCACATACATGCAGACACATGCATACACAGAGCACATACATACAGACATGTATACACAGAGCACATACATACAGACACATGTATACACAGAGAACATACATAAAAAAATGTGTCATCAACATCAAAAAATTGCTGCATCGTTAAGGGGTTAAGGATTCGACAACAAAGCTCCATTAAGGTGTGTCTCTAAGGCATCTTTAAAGTTATATTTTAGCAGTCTTTAGATAGGGATGCTTCGCATTCTGGCAATTTGTGATTAATCAAACATACAGATACATTCATGTGTACTTGGGACACATACATGCACATACATACAGACATATATGCATACCCAGAGCACATATATGCATTCACGGAGCACATACATACAGACACATGTATACACAGAGCACATACATACAGACACATGTATACACAGAGCACATACATACAGACACATGTATACACAGAGCACATACATACAGACACATGTATACACAGAGCACATACGTACAGACACATGTATACACAGAGCACATACATACAGACACATGTATACACAGAGCACATACATACAGACACATGTATACACAGAGCACATACGTACAGACACATGTATACACAGAGCACATACATACAGACACATGTATGCACAGAGCACATACATACAGACACATGTATACACAGAGCACATACATACAGACACATGTATACACAGAGCACATACATACAGACACATGTATACACAGAGCACATACATACAGACACATGTATACACAGAGCACATCCATACAGACACATGTATACCCAGAGCACATACATACAGACACATGTATACACAGAGCACATCCATACAGACACATCTATACACAGAGCACATACATACAGACACTTGTATACACAGAGCACATACATACAGACACATGTATACACAGAGCACATACATACAGACACATGTATACAAAGAGCACATACATACAGACAAATGTATACACAGAGCACATACATACAGACAAATGTATGCACAGAGCACATACATACAGACACATGTATGCACAGAACACATACATACAGACACATGTATACACAGAGCACATACATACAGACACATGTATATACAGAGCACATACATACAGACACATGTATACACAGAGCACATACATACAGACACATGTATACACAGAGCACATACATACAGACACATGTATACACAGAGCACATACATACAGACACATGTATACACAGAGCACATACATACAGACACATGTATACACAGAGCACATACATACAGACACATGTATACACAGAGCACATACATATATATACATCTATACACAGAGCACATACATACAGACACATGTATACACAGAGCACATACATACAGACACATGTATACACAGAGCACATACATACAGACACATGCATACACAGAGCACATACATACAGACACATGTATACACAGAGCACATACATTCAGACACATGTATACACAGAGCACATACATACAGACACATGCATACACAGAGCACATACATTCAGACACATGTATACACAGAGCACATACATACAGACATGTATACACAGAGCACATACATTCAGACACATGTATACACAGGGCACATACATTCAGACACATGTATACACAGAGCACATACATACAGACACATGTATACACAGAGCACATACGTACAGACACATGTATACACAGAGCACATACATACAGACACATGTATACACAGAGCACATACATACAGACACATGTATACACAGAGCACATACGTACAGACACATGTATACACAGAGCACATACATACAGACACATGTATGCACAGAGCACATACATACAGACACATGTATACACAGAGCACATACATACAGACACATGTATACACAGAGCACATACATACAGACACATGTATACACAGAGCACATACATACAGACACATGTATACACAGAGCACATCCATACAGACACATGTATACCCAGAGCACATACATACAGACACATGTATACACAGAGCACATCCATACAGACACATCTATACACAGAGCACATACATACAGACACTTGTATACACAGAGCACATACATACAGACACATGTATACACAGAGCACATACATACAGACACATGTATACAAAGAGCACATACATACAGACAAATGTATACACAGAGCACATACATACAGACAAATGTATGCACAGAGCACATACATACAGACACATGTATGCACAGAACACATACATACAGACACATGTATACACAGAGCACATACATACAGACACATGTATATACAGAGCACATACATACAGACACATGTATACACAGAGCACATACATACAGACACATGTATACACAGAGCACATACATACAGACACATGTATACACAGAGCACATACATACAGACACATGTATACACAGAGCACATACATACAGACACATGTATACACAGAGCACATACATACAGACACATGTATACACAGAGCACATACATATATATACATCTATACACAGAGCACATACATACAGACACATGTATACACAGAGCACATACATACAGACACATGTATACACAGAGCACATACATACAGACACATGCATACACAGAGCACATACATACAGACACATGTATACACAGAGCACATACATTCAGACACATGTATACACAGAGCACATACATACAGACACATGCATACACAGAGCACATACATTCAGACACATGTATACACAGAGCACATACATACAGACATGTATACACAGAGCACATACATTCAGACACATGTATACACAGGGCACATACATTCAGACACATGTATACACAGAGCACATACATACAGACACATGTATACACAGAGCACATACATACAGACACATGTATACACAGAGCACATACATTCAGACACATGTATACACAGGGCACATACATTCAGACACATGTATACACAGGGCACATACATACAGACACATGTATACACAGAGCACATACATACAGACACATGTATACACAGGGCACATACATACAGACACATGTATACACAGAGCACATACATACAGACACATGTATACACAGGGCACATACATACAGACACATGTATACACAGGGCACATACATACAGACACATGTATACACAGAGCACATACATACAGACACATGCATACACAGAGCACATACATACAGACACATGTATACACAGAGCACATACGTACAGACACATGTATACACAGAGCACATACATACAGACACATGTATACACAGAGCACATACATACAGACACATGTATACACAGAGCACATACATACAGACACATGTATACACAGAGCACATACATACAGACACATGTATACACAGAGCACATACATACATATACATCTATACACAGAGCACATACATACAGACACATGTATACACAGAACACATACATACAGACACATGTATACACAGAGCACATACATACAGACACATGTATACACAGAGCACATACATACAGACACATGTATACACAGAGCACATACATACAGACACATGTATACACAGAGCACATACATACAGACACATGCATACACAGAGCACATACATACAGACACATGTATACACAGAGCACATACATACAGACACATGTATACACAGAGCACATACATACAGACACATGTATACACAGAGCACATACATACAGACACATGCATACACAGAGCACATACATACAGACACATGTATACACAGAGCACATACATTCAGACACATGTATACACAGAGCACATACATACAGACACATGCATACACAGAGCATATACATACAGACACATGTATACACAGAGCACATACATTCAGACACATGTATACACAGAGCACATACATACAGACACATGTATACACAGAGCACATACATATACATGTATACACAGAGCACATACATACAGACACATGTATACACAGAGCACATACATACAGACACATGTATACACAGAGCACATACATACAGACACATGTATACACAGAGCACATACATACAGACACATGTATACACAGAGCACATACATACAGACACATGCATACACAGAGCACATACATACAGACACATGTATACACAGAGCACATACATACAGACACATGTATACACAGAGCACATACATACAGACACATGTATACACAGAGCACATACATACAGACACATGTATACACAGAGCACATACATACAGACACATGTATACACAGAGCACATACATACAGACACATGTATACACAGAGCACATACATACAGACACATGTATACACAGAGCACATACATACATATACATGTATACACAGAGCACATACATACATATACATGTATACACAGAGCACATACATACATATACATGTATACACAGAGCACATCCATACAGACACATGCATACACAGAGCACATAAATACAGACACATGTATACACAGAGCACATACATACAGACACATGTATACACAGAGCACATACATACAGACACATGTATACACAGAGCACATACATACATATACATGTATACACAGAGCACATACAGACACATGTATACACAGAGCACATACATACAGACACATGTATACACAGAGCACATACATACAGACACATGTATACACAGAGCACATACATATACATGTATACACAGAGCACATACATACAGACACATGTATACACAGAGCACATACATACAGACACATGTATACACAGAGCACATACATACAGACACATGTATACACAGAGCACATACATACAGACACATGCATACACAGAGCACATACATACAGACACATGTATACACAGAGCACATACATACAGACACATGTATACACAGAGCACATACATACAGACACATGTATACACAGAGCACATACATACAGACACATGTATACACAGAGCACATACATACAGACACATGTATACACAGAGCACATACATACAGACACATGTATACACAGAGCACATACATACAGACACATGTATACACAGATCACATACATACATATACATGTATACACAGAGCACATACATACATATACATGTATACACAGAGCACATACATACATATACATGTATACACAGAGCACATCCATACAGACACATGCATACACAGAGCACATAAATACAGACACATGTATACACAGAGCACATACATACATATACATGTATACACAGAGCACATACATACAGACACATGTATACACAGAGCACATACATACAGACACATGTATACACAGAGCACATACATACATATACATGTATACACAGAGCACATACAGACACATGTATACACAGAGCACATACATACAGACACATGTATACACAGAGCACATACATACAGACACATGTATACACAGAGCACATACATACAGACACATGTATACACAGAGCACATACATGCAGACACATGCATACACAGAGCACATACATACAGACATGTATACACAGAGCACATACATACAGACACATGTATACACAGAGAACATACATAAAAAAATGTGTCATCAACATCAAAAAATTGCTGCATCGTTAAGGGGTTAAGGATTCGACAACAAAGCTCCATTAAGGTGTGTCTCTAAGGCATCTTTAAAGTTATATTTTAGCAGTCTTTAGATAGGGATGCTTCGCATTCTGGCAATTTGTGATTAATCAAACATACAGATACATTCATGTGTACTTGGGACACATACATGCACATACATACAGACATATATGCATACCCAGAGCACATATATGCATTCACGGAGCACATACATACAGACACATGTATACACAGAGCACATACATACAGACACATGTATACACAGAGCACATACATACAGACACATGTATACACAGAGCACATACATACAGACACATGTATACACAGAGCACATACGTACAGACACATGTATACACAGAGCACATACATACAGACACATGTATACACAGAGCACATACATACAGACACATGTATACACAGAGCACATACGTACAGACACATGTATACACAGAGCACATACATACAGACACATGTATGCACAGAGCACATACATACAGACACATGTATACACAGAGCACATACATACAGACACATGTATACACAGAGCACATACATACAGACACATGTATACACAGAGCACATACATACAGACACATGTATACACAGAGCACATACATACAGACACATGCATACACAGAGCACATACATACAGACACATGTATACACAGAGCACATACATACATATACATGTATACACAGAGCACATACATACAGACACATGTATACACAGAGCACATACATACAGACACATGTATACACAGAGCACATACATACAGACACATGTATACACAGAGCACATACATACAGACACATGTATACACAGAGCACATCCATACAGACACATGTATACCCAGAGCACATACATACAGACACATGTATACACAGAGCACATCCATACAGACACATCTATACACAGAGCACATACATACAGACACTTGTATACACAGAGCACATACATACAGACACATGTATACACAGAGCACATACATACAGACACATGTATACAAAGAGCACATACATACAGACAAATGTATACACAGAGCACATACATACAGACAAATGTATGCACAGAGCACATACATACAGACACATGTATACACAGAGCACATACATACAGACACATGTATACACAGAGCACATACATACAGACACATGTATACACAGAGCACATACATACAGACACATGTATACACAGAGCACATACATACAGACACATGTATACACAGAGCACATACATACAGACACATGTATACACAGAGCACATACATACAGACACATGTATGCACAATGCACATACATACATATACATGTATGCACAGAGCACATACATACAGACACATGTATACACAGAGCACATACATACAGACACATGCATACACAGAGCACATACATACAGACACATGTATACACAGAGCACATACATACATATACATGTATACACAGAGCACATACATACAGACACATGTATACACAGAGCACATACATACAGACACATGTATACACAGAGCACATACATACAGACACATGTATACACAGAGCACATACATACATATACATGTATACACAGAGCACATACATACAGACACATGTATACACAGAGCACATACATACAGACACATGTATGCACAAAGCACATACATACATATACATGTATACACAGAGCACATACATACAGACACATGTATACACAGAGCACATATATACATATACATGTATACACAGAGCACATACATACAGACACATGTATACACATAGCACATACATACATATACATGTATACACAGAGCACATACATACAGACACATGTATACACAGAGCACATACATACAGACACATGTATACACAGAGCACATACATACATATACATGTATACACAGAGCACATACATACAGACACATGTATACACAGAGCACATACATACATATACATGTATACACAGAGCACATACATACAAACACATGCATACACAGAGCACATACATACAGACACATGTATACACATAGCACATACATACATATACATGTATACACAGAGCACATACATACAGACACATGTATACACAGAGCACATACATACAGACACATGTATACACAGAGCACATACATACATATACATGTATACACAGAGCACATACATACAGACACATGTATACACAGAGCACATACATACAGACACATGTATACACAGAGCACATACATACATATACATGTATACACAGAGCACATGCATACAGATTTAAATAAACTGGAGAAGTGGGCAGCAACTAACAGAATGGTTTTTAACAGGGAAAAATGCAAAGTACTACATCTGGGCAATAAAAATGAAAAAAGCATATATAGAATGGGAGGAATAGGGCTAAGTGACAGCACATGTGAAAAAGACTTGGGTATACTAATAGATCACAGACTGAATATGAGTCAACAGTGTGATGCAGCAGCAAAAAAGGCAAATGCAATTCTAGGATGTATTAACAGAAGCATACAGTCTAGATCATGTGAAGTCATTATTTCCCTCTACTCCTCTTTGGTCAGACCTCATCTGGAATTCTGTGTCCAGTTTTGGGCACCACATTTTAAAAAAGACATCAACAAACTGGAGCAAGTTCAGAAAAGAGCGACCAGAATGGTGACCGGTCTGCAAACCCTGTCTTATGAGGAAAGGTTGCAGGATTTGGGAATGTTTAGTTTGCAAAAGAGAAGACTGAGAGGAGACTTAATAGCTGTCTACAAATATCTAAAGGGCTGTCACATTGTAGAAGGATCAACTTTATTCTCATTTGCACAAGGAAAGACTAGAAGCAATGGGATGAAACTGAATGGGAGGAGACACAGATTAGATATTAGAAAAAACTTTTTGACAGTTAGAGTGATCAATGAGTGGAACAGGCTGCCACGAGAAGTGGTGAGTTCTCCTTCAATGGAAGTCTTCAAACAGAGGCTGGACAGACATCTGACTGGGATGATTTAGCAAATTCTGCTTTGAGCAGGGGGTTGGACCAGATGGCCCAGGAGGTCCCTTCCAACTCTACGATTCTATGATTCTATGATTCTATGTATACACAGAGCACATACATACAGACACATGTGTACACAGAGCACATACATACAGACACATGTATACACAGAGCACATACATAGACACATGTATACACAGAGCACATACATACAGACACATGTATACACAGAGCACATATATACATATACATGTATACACAGAGCACATACATACATATACATGTATACACAGAGCACATACATACAGACACATGTATACACAGAGCACATACATACAGACACATGTATACACAGAGCACATACATAGACACATGTATACACAGAGCACATACATACACATGTATACACAGAGCACATACATACAGACACATGTATACACAGAGCACATATATACATATACATGTATACACAGAGCACATACATACAGACACATGTATACACAGAGCACATACATACAGACACATGTATACACAGAGCACATACATACAGACACATGTATACACAGAGCACATATATTCAGACACATGTATACACAGAGCACATATATACATATACATGTATACACAGAGCACATACATACAGACACATGTATACACAGAGCATATACATACAGACACATGTATACACAGAGCACATACATACAGACACATGTATACACAGAGCACATACATTCAGACACATGTATACACAGAGCACATATATACATATACATGTATACACAGAGCACATACATACAGACACATGTATACACAGAGCACATACATACAGACACATGTATGCACAGAGCACATAAATACAGACACATGTATGCACAGAACACATACATACAGACACATGTATACACAGAGCACATACATACAGACACATGTATATACAGAGCACATACATTCAGACACATGTATACACAGAGCACATATATACATATACATGTATACACAGAGCACATACATACAGACACATGTATACACAGAGCACATACATTCAGACACATGTATACACAGAGCACATACATACAGACACATGTATACACAGAGCACATACATACAGACACATGTATACACAGAGCACATACATACATATACATGTATACACAGAGCACATACATACAGACACATGTATACACAGAGCACATACATACAGACACATGTATGCACAGAGCACATAAATACAGACACATGTATGCACAGAACACATACATACAGACACATGTATACACAGAGCACATACATACAGACACATGTATATACAGAGCACATACATTCAGACACATGTATACACAGAGCACATATATACATATACATGTATACACAGAGCACATACATACAGACACATGTATACACAGAGCACATACATTCAGACACATGTATACACAGAGCACATATATACATATACATGTATACACAGAGCACATACATACAGACACATGTATACACAGAGCACATACATACAGACACATGTATACACAGAGCACATACATACAGACACATGTATGCACAGAGCACATACATACAGACACATGTATGCACAGAACACATACATACAGACACATGTATACACAGAGCACATACATACAGACACATGTATATACAGAGCACATACATTCAGACACATGTATACACGGAGCACATACATACATATACATGTATACACAGAGCACATACATACAGACACATGTATACACAGAGCACATACATACAGACACATGTATACACAGAGCACATACATACAGACACATGTATACACAGAGCACATACATGCAGACACATGCATACACAGAGCACATACATACAGACACATGTATACACAGAGCACATACATGCAGACACATGTATACACAGAGCACATACATACAGACACATGTATACACAGAGCACATACATACAGACACATGTATACACAGAGCACATACATACAGACACATGTATACAGAGCACATACATACAGACACATGTATACACAGAGCACATACATACATATACATGTATACACAGAGCACATACATACAGACACATGTATACACAGAGCACATACATAGACACATGTATACACAGAGCACATACATACACATGTATACACAGAGCACATACATACAGACACATGTATACACAGAGCACATATATACATATACATGTATACACAGAGCACATACATACAGACACATGTATACACAGAGCACATACATAGACACATGTATACACAGAGCACATACATACACATGTATACACAGAGCACATACATACAGACACATGTATACACAGAGCACATACATACAGACACATGTATACACAGAGCACATACATACAGACACATGTATGCACAGAGCACATACATACAGACACATGTATACACAGAGCACATACATACAGACACATGTATACACAGAGCACATACATACAGACACATGTATAC
The DNA here is from genome assembly GCF_039654945.1 of Dendrobates tinctorius. Classification (NCBI taxonomy): domain Eukaryota; kingdom Metazoa; phylum Chordata; class Amphibia; order Anura; family Dendrobatidae; genus Dendrobates; species Dendrobates tinctorius. Next base: position 365,721 of record NW_027361786.1, on the reverse strand, counting down.
ACAGAGCACATACATGCAGACACATGCATACACAGAGCACATACATACAGACACATGTATACACAGAGCACATACATGCAGACACATGTATACACAGAGCACATACATACAGACACATGTATACACAGAGCACATACATACAGACACATGTATACACAGAGCACATACATACAGACACATGTATACAGAGCACATACATACAGACACATGTATACACAGAGCACATACATATATATACATGTATACACAGAGCACATACCTACAGACACATGTATACACAGAGCACATACATAGACACATGTATACACAGAGCACATACATACACATGTATACACAGAGCACATACATACAGACACATGTATACACAGAGCACATATATACATATACATGTATACACAGAGCACATACATACAGACACATGTATACACAGAGCACATACATAGACACATGTATACACAGAGCACATACATACACATGTATACACAGAGCACATACATACAGACACATGTATACACAGAGCACATACATACAGACACATGTATACACAGAGCACATACATACAGACACATGTATGCACAGAGCACATACATACAGACACATGTATGCACAGAACACATACATACAGACACATGTATATACAGAGCACATACATTCAGACACATGTATACACAGAGCACATACATGCACACACATGCATACACAGAGCACATAAATACAGACACATGTATACACAGAGCACATACATACAGACACATGTATATACAGAGCACATACATTCAGACACATGTATACACAGAGCACATACATGCACACACATGCATACACAGAGCACATACATACAGACACATGCATACACAGAGCACATACATACAGACACATGTATACACAGAGCACATATATACATATACATGTATACACAGAGCACATACTTACAGACACATGTATACACAGAGCACATATATACAGACACATGTATACACAGAGCACATCCATACAGACACATGTATACACAGAGCACATAGATACAGACACATGTATACACAGAGCACATACATACAGACACATGTATACACAGAGCACATACATACAGACACATGTATACACAGAGCACATATATACATATACATGTATACACAGAGCACATACATACAGACTCATATATACACAGAGCACATACATAGAGACACATGTATACACAGAGCACATACATACAGACACATGTATACACAGAGCACATATATACATATACATGTATACACAGAGCACATACTTACAGACACATGTATACACAGAGCACATACATACAGACACATGTATACACAGAGCACATATATACATATACATGTATACACAGAGCACATACTTACAGACACATGTATACACAGAGCACATATATACAGACACATGTATACACAGAGCACATCCATACAGACACATGTATACACAGAGCACATAGATACAGACACATGTATACACAGAGCACATACATACAGACACATGTATACACAGAGCACATACATACAGACACATGTATACACAGAGCACATATATACATATACATGTATACACAGAGCACATACATACAGACTCATATATACACAGAGCACATACATAGAGACACATGTATACACAGAGCACATACATACAGACACATGTATACACAGAGCACATATATATATATACACATGTATACACAGAGCACATACATACAGACACATGTATACACAGAGCACATACATACAGACACATGTATACACAGAGCACATACATACAGACACATGTATACACAGAGCACATACATACAGACACATGTATACACAGAGCACATACATACATATACATGTATACACAGAGCACATACATACAGACACATGTATACACAGAGCACATACATAGACACATGTATACACAGAGCACATACATACACATGTATACACAGAGCACATACATACAGACACATGTATACACAGAGCACATATATACAGACACATGTATACACAGAGCACATACATACATATACATGTATACACAGAGCACATACATACAGACACATGTATACACAGAGCACATACATAGAGACACATGTATACACAGAGCACATACATACAGACACATGTATACACAGAGCACATATATATATATACACATGTATACACAGAGCACATACATACAGACACATGTATACACAGAGCACATACATACAGACACATGTATACACAGAGCACATACATACATATACATGTATACACAGAGCACATACATACAGACACATGTATACACAGAGCACATACATAGAGACACATGTATACACAGAGCACATACATACAGACACATGTATACACAGAGCACATATATACAGACACATGTATACACAGAGCACATATATACATATACATGTATACACAGAGCACATACATACAGACTCATATATACACAGAGCACATACATAGAGACACATGTATACACAGAGCACATACATACAGACACATGTATACACAGAGCACATATATATATATACACATGTATACACAGAGCACATACATACAGACACATGTATACACAGAGCACATACATACATACACATGTATACACAGAGCACATACATACATATACATGTATACACAGAGCACATACATACAGACACATGTATACACAGAGCACATACATAGACACATGTATACACAGAGCACATACATACACATGTATACACAGAGCACATACATACAGACACATGTATACACAGAGCACATACATACAGACACATGTATACACAGAGCACATACATACATATACATGTATACACAGAGCACATACATACAGACACATGTATACACAGAGCACATACATAGACACATGTATACACAGAGCACATACATACACATGTATACACAGAGCACATACATACAGACACATGTATACACAGAGCACATACATACAGACACATGTATACACAGAGCACATACATACAGACACATGTATGCACAGAGCACATACATACAGACACATGTATGCACAGAGCACATACATACAGACACATGTATACACAGAGCACATACATACAGACACATGTATATACAGAGCACATACATTCAGACACATGTATACACAGAGCACATACATGCACACACATGCATACACAGAGCACATAAATACAGACACATGTATACACAGAGCACATACATACAGACACATGTATACACAGAGCACATATATACATATACATGTATACACAGAGCACATACTTACAGACACATGTATACACAGAGCACATATATACAGACACATGTATACACAGAGCACATCCATACAGACACATGTATACACAGAGCACATAGATACAGACACATGTATACACAGAGCACATACATACAGACACATGTATACACAGAGCACATACATACAGACACATGTATACACAGAGCACATACATACAGACACATGTATACACAGAGCACATATATACATATACATGTATACACAGAGCACATACATACAGACTCATATATACACAGAGCACATACATAGAGACACATGTATACACAGAGCACATACATACAGACACATGTATACACAGAGCACATATATATATATACACATGTATACACAGAGCACATACATACAGACACATGTATACACAGAGCACATACATACAGACACATGTATACACAGAGCACATACATACATATACATGTGTGTATAAATACACACACTGTAGTGGTCTTACCAGACTGTCTCCTCTTCTTCAGTTCTTCTAGACTGGTGCTGGCACTCTCAACAGTGGAAAATACCTGGATAATTCCGAACTGGTACCATCAATGTAATTGCTAATGTAAACGCAGGGCCCCCTAAGGAACTGGGGGCCCTGGGCAATTGCCCAGTTTTTCCCTTACTACCCTATTGCTGGCCTTAGACGTTTGGCCGCTCCCATAGCGAGCCAAGCAGCCTCATTTGCCTAATGAATAAAGAGAATTTTCTGCACAATCAAGTCAGAGAAAACAGCATGTCACGCAGGACTTTAATAGGACCTAAGTCCACTGTATGGCTCTCTGAGTTTTGGGGGTGATGGATTCCCCCTTTAATAATAGTTTTTTGTTTTTTTTAAATTATTCACAAATTTTCTACTTGCACAGTGTCATGTGTACATAATGGTGACCCTCTGATTGTAGAATCCAACACCTTAACCAGCTAGAATCCTGGCGCCCTGTAATTAAATATCCGGGAAACGAGGGATGGAGGGATTATCCTTATTACTTTGGAATAAATCATCAGGAGCTTTAAATACGGCACATTGCGGGGGAGAAGCAGAGATAGTTTTCCTAATTGCTGTTTCTAGAAACACAAAAAAACAGGAAAACAAAAGGGTTCTACGAAATCATCACCTCCGAACCTTTCTGCCGTGAGATGAGTCGGATGATCACTGAATGAAGTAAAGGGGGGGGGGTTGCGGCGTAATGATGTAATGTCACAAATCTGTTTCATGAGTCAGCGCTATTGATGTTCAGAGCCGCCGGCTCAGCTTGGATTATCAGCGGAAAAATCTTTTGAAACAGCAATTTTGGCTATGTGCACATGTAGTTTTTTGGGTGTGCAGATTTTGTAGAGAAAACCGCAGGTAAATCCTCATAATGGATGAGGTGTAAAACTGCAGCGTTTCTGCACCGAACAATTGATATGCTGCGGTTTGTAAACCGCGCGGAAAAATCCACAGCATGTGCACAGCTTTTTTTTTATTTCCATAGGAAATAAAGGTACTGTACAACGCAGCAGAATCCGCACCGTGTGCACATACCCTAACAATTGAAGGAAATCAGTTGGCAAAATTTGGTACAATGATGCTTTACAGAGCAGGTTTACTTCTATGTCATACATTGCTTCTTATGGCGTGTAAGTGTTCTGTGGACATTGCAAACATTTTTTTTATTTTTCCACTTTTCTAATTTAAAAAGTAAAAAAAACCTGGGAAAAAAATTCAAAATTAAAATTCTACTACCGGTTTGTGTATGCAGCTCCTCTGCAGACCCCATGGGCAGCATGAGTCCACATTCACATTGTTACTTGGCTTATTCTTCCTCCTTTTCTCCTGTCTGTAAGTTAATAAGAAAAGGAATAAAGAAAAAAGTGGAATGAAGGAGGATCAGACTACACAGGGTTTGTTTGTAGTCTGTTACTATGGCAATAGGAAAGTATAAACAAATCTTTGGGAGAGTTTCAGCAAAACTGTGTCCGATTCATCATTTGTGAGTTTTCTTTTTCAATCACCTTCCCTTTTTTTCTGTCTTTTGATATACACTCACTGGCCACTTTATTAGGTACACCATGCTAGTAAGGGGTTGGACCCCCTTTTGCCTTCAGAACTGCCTCAATTCTTCGTGGCAGAGATTCAACAAGGTGCTGGAAGCACTCCTCAGAGATTTTGGACCATATTGACATGATGGCATCACACAGTTGGCGCAGATTTGTCGGCTGCACATCCCTGTTGCGAATCTCCCGTTCCACCACATCCCAAAGATGCTCTATTGGATTGAGATCTGGTGACTGAGGAGGCCATTTGAGTACAGTGAACTCATTGTCATGTTCAAGAAACCAATCTGAGATGATTCGAGCTTTATGACATGGCGCATTATCCTGCTGAAAGTAGCCATCAGATGTTGGGTACATTGTGGTCATAAAGGGATGGACATGGTCAGCAACAATACTCAGGTAGGCTGTGGCGTTGCAACGATGCTCAATTGGTACCAAGGGGCCCAAAGAGTGCCCAGAAAAAATTCCCCACACCATGACACCACCACCACCAGCCTGAACCGTTGATACAAGGCAGGATGGATCCATGCTTTCATGTTGTTTACGCCAAATTCTGACCCTACCATCCGAATGTCGCAGCAGAAATCGAGACTCATCAGACCAGGCAACGTTTTTCCAATCTTCTACTGTCCAATTTCGATGAGCTTGTGCAAATTGTAGCCTCAGTTTCCTGTTCTTAGCTGAGAGGAGTGGTACCCAGTGTGGTCTTCTGCTGCTGTAGCCCATCTGCCTCAAAGTTCGACGCACTGTGCGTTCAGAGATGCTCTTCTGCCTACCTTGGTTGTAACGGGTGGCAATTTGAGTCACTGTTGCCTTTCTATCAGCTCGAACCAGTCTGCCCATTCTCCTCTGACCTCTGGCATCAACAAGGCATTTCCGGCCACAGAACTGCCGCTCACTGGATTTTTTTTCTTTTTCGGACCATTCTCTGTAAACCCTAGAGATGGTTGTGCGTGAAAATCCCAGTAGATCAGCAGTTTCTGAAATTCTCAGACCAGCCCTTCTGGCACCAACAATCATGCCACGTTCAAAGGCACTCAAATCACCTTTCTTCCCCATACTGATGCTCGGTTTGAACTGCAGGAGATTGTCTTGACCATGTCTACATGCCTAAATGCACTGAGTTGCCGCCATGTGATTGGCTGATTAGAAATTAAGTCTTAACACACAGTTGGACAGGTGTACCTAATAAAGTGGCCAGTGAGTGTATGTTGATGTTTTTGCTCCAAATTCTTTAAAATGTGGCTCAAGAATTTTGCGCAAAGTCAAAAATGCTCTTTATATTTTGCACTTTTTAGAGCAAAAAAAAAGTCACATGTTCTGCTAAAATGTCAAAAATGTCAGGGGTATAAAAGATCCCACCAGAATGGAATAAAAAGTCACGGACGGTTAATCAATCAGCGGAAAACAACTGGAAACCCTAAACTTCGCGCTCACAATGATAAATGATGATATGAAATTTTAAAAAAAACAGGCAACATATGCGAAACAGAATTTAAAAAGAAAAAAGGAAAAAATTAAAAGAAAAATGAGGCACAGATTCAAATTGGGTAAAAAACACCCCAAACTAGACAAAAAAGGTGAAAATGCAATAATGAATTGGGCTCCTGATTCTATAAAAAATGTTAAAGGGCTATTCCCAATAAAAGCAAGGCGTCTCCATAGGGTAAGGGACAACTAGCTGACCACAAGTGGTCCAACCTCTGGGACCACCAGTGATACCAAAAATGGTGATCTGCAGTCCTGTCCTGATTGGAGAGGATGTGCACATGCTCGACCTCCGCTCCATTATCTATGAGGCTGTCGAGTAAAGCGCTTGGGTGTTTCCTGAAATCTCCTAATTCCCCGATCTCAGAATCCCTGGGTTCACAGCGGTCAAAAGCAAAACGATCAGCAAGCTTTTCCCTATCCTATGGGGAACACTTGCTTTGTTTTTGGATAACCCTTTAAGTAATTATTTCAAGACAATGCGTAACTTTTCGTGATTGATTGAGGAGATGACGCACGTAGAGAAGGTGACGGATGCAGAAGGTGTTGATCGGTGGAGGGCCGACTTCTGTGCCCTCCACTGATCGGCAGAGCGGTGGACATTTATCCTTGTTAGAAGGCACATGTTTGACCACTGTTCCATTCGTTCCCTTTGGCAATACTCCGCAGTGTGCTTGACTTTTTCCGGTGGCCCAGCCACGGTGTCCAGCCACAAATCGGGGTGGATAGCCGTGCGTACGGCAGAATAATCCCACTGACTGCAGCCAATCCACATCCAGACTGCAAATTTACAGCAGAAATCTGAAGGTCTTTGTGTAACAGCTGTGACAATTCCACTGATAACACATGGGAAATATCCGCCAAATGAGAACACCCCTGGCTATACGGATCAGAAACTCCATTATCCATCAGATTATCTTTGCAATAATATTCACACTCTTAAACATAATATAATATAGTTAGAAGTTGAACATATATAAGCCGAGCAATACTGAGGCGCTCCGCCGGACCTGTCAACCTAGGCCGGGAGCCAAGAAGCCAAAGTACAGATTCATCTGAGACTTTACTGGCAAAAAAAACACCGGAAACTGTAAGAATTAGCTATTAAACGGGTTATATAGGATTGTAAAACATGCCTCATTTCTTTACGGAACAGCGCCACACACAGCTATAGATTCAATCTTAGACCTATTCTAGCGAACGAAGCAGAGCTGCAATACCAGGCACTGCCTGTAGATGAAAGGGGTGCTGTGCCTGCAAGATATCATGATTTTACAATCTTCCAAAACCCTTTTAAGTCATCCAGTTAGAGCCACCAAACGCAAATTCATAAGTTATTGATTTATATAAATGTCATTTATATACATTTCTGGAATGAGGCTTTATTAAAGGGTTAATCCCTCCCCCCCCTTTCAAAGATGGAATTTTTTTTCAACCTTCTGATTCCGACTATGGAGACTGGCGCTTTGCATACCAGTATTACCTGCTGCTGCCCAGAGGCGTTAAACATCGGGGCGGTCCGGCTCCTACTCTGAAGTGACATTCCAAAATGTCACTGCAAAGCAAAGCAGTGTATGCAGTCACTGGAGCCCTACCGGGGCTTCTTCCTCCTTACTGAGTGCTCATGTGATACTCGAAAATGTGCCTGGTCAGAGACACAGTAAATGTCCAAGCCTTAAATTGGCTTCTGAATGATGGACTGGAGTGAGATGCTTCTCAGCAGGAAGTTGTCGGCAGGTTTTTGCTATGTAATCTGAGAGCAGCATGATATAAGGGCAGGGACCCTGATTCCAGGGATGCATCACTTACTGGACTTCTTACTTTTTTCAATACCATCAGTGTTTTATTAGCAGGAGAATATCACTAGAGGACTAGTTTTCTTGTGATATGTAGTCCTTCTGCCTATGCACAGCGTACACAGAAAGTTGCCAATCTGAGCACTGCTAGATCTACAGCACAGAAAACAGGGATTCTGTCAAAACTGCACCAAGCAGTCCAGAAAGTGACACATCGCTGAAATCAGGGTCTCTGCCCTTATATCATGCTGACCTCAGATTACATAGCAAATGTGGATCTTGATGAATCGTGTGTTTTTTTCTGTTTTCTGCCTGAGATAGATATCAGATTTTTATTTGATCATCTCCCCAAACGAGGAATCGGTGACTCATTTTTTCTGTGGAGCACAATCGTAATTTCTGCAGCGTCTGTCAGTAAAAGACAGAAGATGTAACGATGTACCACTCAGTGACATTTTGTAAGTTTTCTCTGTGATTTATGAGCCACCTGCTATGGTGAATCCAGTTCTCTGTGATGTGCATCAAATACACTTCTTGGTGCAGAAAAAAGTGTTTGTTAATTATCAGACAGGTAAAGATCAAGTCTGCCAGGCAGGGAGAGGGGGAAGACAGGAATCCTTTACAGACCTAACTCTTTATTGTTTTGTTTTCATTTTTGCTCTTTTATTCTTCCTCCCCTTCTTTCAATAGCCATAACTTTTTTATTTCTCCTTAGACATAGCCATATGAGGGATTATTTATTGCGGGGCAAGTTGTAGCTTTGAAGGACAAGTATATATATATATCTATATCTATATATATAAACGCCTTATCGTGTCTGTAACCAAAATCGCGGGCCGCTGATTGGTCGCGGCCACCAGGCCCCCGCCAGGCCGCAACCAATCATCGACAGGCACAGCTGTTTGTTATGGTAAGCTGCGCCTGCGGCCACGACCAATCACTGCCGCGGCCCTGTACAAAAATAATATTAAAAAATAAAAAAAAGTTATTCTCACCTTCCGACGGCCTCCTGTCTTCTTTCCACGCGCCCGGCCTCGCGTTCCCAGTAATGCTTTGCGGCTTAGACCGCTGATGACGTTACTCTTGCGAGAGCGAGAAAGAAGACCGACGTCATCAGCGGTCTAAGCCGCAAAACATTACTGGGAACGCGAGGCCAAGTGCGTGGAAAGAAGACAGGAGGCCGTCGGAAGGTGAGAATAACTTTTTAATATTATTTTTGTACAGGGCCGCAGCAGTGATTGGTCGAGGACAGAGGGCCGCGACGCTGATTGGTCGCTGCTACACGGAAATGGGGGTGAGGGGACCATGCATACCAGGAAAGGTGGGTGAGAGGACCATGCATACCAGGATTGGGGGGTGAGGGGACCATGCATCCCAGCATTGGGGGGTGAGGGGACCATACATACCAGGATTGGGGGGTGAGGGGACCATGCATACCAGGATTGGGGGGTGAGGGGACCATACATACCAGGATTGGGGGGTGAGGGGCCAAGCATACCAGGATAGGGGGGTGAGGGACCATGCATACCAGGATAGGGGGGTGAGAGGACCATGCATACCAGGAAAGGTGGGTGAGAGGACCATGCATGCCAGGATTGGGGGGTGAGGGGACAATACATACCAGGATTGGGGGGTGAGGGGACCATGCATACCAGGAAAGGGGGGTGAGGGGACCATGCATACCAGGATAGGGGGGTGAGGGGACCATGCATACCAGGAAAGGTGGGTGAGAGGACCATGCATACCAGGATTGGGGGGTGAGGAGACCATACATACCAGGATTGGGGTGTGAGGGGACCATGCATACCAGGAAAGGGGGGTGAGGGGACCATGCATACCAGGAAAGGGGGGTGAGGGGACCATGCATACCAGGATTGGGGGGTGAGGGGACCATGCATACCAGGATAGGGGGTTGAGGGGACCATGCATACCAGGATTGGGTGGTGAGGGGACCATGCATACCAAGAAAGGGGGGTGAGGGGACCATGCATACCAGGATTGGGGGGTGAGGGGACCATGCATACCCCGACAGGGGGGTAAGAGGACCATGCATACCAGGAAAGAGGGGTGAGAGAACCATGCATACCAGGATTGGGGGGTGAGAGGACCATGCATTCCAGGATTGGGGGGGTGAGGGGACCATGCATACCAGGATTGGGGGATGAGAGGACCATGCATTCCAGAATTGGGGGGTGAGGGGACCATGCATACCAGGAAAGAGAGGTGAGAGGACCATGCATACCTGGATTGGGGGTGAGAGTACCATGCATTCCAGGATTTGGGGGTCAGGGGACCATGCATGCCAAGAAAGGGGGGTCAGGGGACCATGCAAGCCAAGAAAGGGGGGTCAGGGGACCATGCATACCAGGATAGGTGGGTGAGGGGACCATGCATACCATGAAAGAGGGGTGAGGGGACCATGCATACCAAGAAAGGGGGGTCAGGGGACCATGCATACCAGGAAAGGGGGTGAGGAGACCATGCATATCAGGATTGGGGGTGAGGGGACCATGCATACCAGGATTGGGGGGTGAGGGGACCATGCATACCAGGAAAGAGAGGTGAGAGGACCATGCATACCTGGATTGGGGGGTGAGAGTACCATGCATACCAGGATAGGGGGGTCAGGGGACCATGCATGCCAAGAAAGGGAGGTCAGGGGACCATGCATACCAGGATAGGTGTTTGAGGGGACCATGCATACCACGAAAGTGGGGTGAGGGGACCATGCATACCAAGAAAGTGGGGTGAGGGGACCATGCATACCAAGAAAGGGGGGTGAGGGGACCATGCATACCAGGAAAGGGGGTGAGGAGACCATGCATATCAGGATTGGGGGTGAGGGGACCATGCATTCCAGGATTGGGGGGTGAGGGGACCATGCATACCAAGAAAGAGGTGAGAGGACCAGGCATACCTGGATTGGGGGGTGAGAGTACCATGTATACCAGGATAGGTGGGTGAGGGGACCCTGCATAACACGAAAGAGGGGTGAGGGGACCATGCATACCAAGAAAGGGGGGTGAGGGGACCATGCATACTAGGAAAGGGGGTGAGGAGACCATGCATATCAGGATTGGGGGTGAGGGGACCATGCATTCCAGGATTGGGGGGTGAGGGGACCATGCATACCAAGAAAGAGAGGTGAGAGGACCAGGCATACCTGGATTGGGGGGTGAGAGTACCATGTATACCAGGATAGGTGGGTGAGGGGACCATGCATAACACGAAAGAGGGGTGAGGGGACCATGCATACCAAGAAAGGGGGGTGAGGGGACCATGCATACTAGGAAAGGGGGTGAGGAGACCATGCATATCAGGATTGGGGGTGAGGGGACCATGCATACCAGGATTGGGGGGTGAGGGGACCATGCATACCAGGATTGGGGGGTGAGGGGACCATGCCTACCCCGAAAGGGGGGTAAGAGGACCATGCATACCAGGAAAGAGGGGTGAGAGGACCATGCATTCCAGGATTGGGGGGTGAGGGGACCATGCATACCAGGATTGGGGGGTGAGGGGACCATGCATACCAGCAAAGAGAGGTGAGAGGACCATGCATACCTGGATTGGGGGGTGAGAGTACCATGCATTCCAGGATTTGGGGGTCAGGGGACCATGCATATCAGGATTGGGGGTGAGAGAACCATACATATCAGGATTGGGGGGTGCATTATTGCATTATTATTATTAAATCTTCAAAAATAAACTGCATATATATTCTAGAATATCCGATGCGTTAGAATCGGGCCACCATTTAGTATATATATATATATATATATATATATATATATATATATATATATATATATATATATACAGTGGGGAAAAAAGTATTTAGCCACCCACCAATTGTGCAAGTTCTCACACTTCAAAAGATGAGAGAGGCCTGTAATTGACATCATAGGTAGACCACAACTATGAGAGTCAAAATGAGAAAACAAATCCAGAAAATCACCTTGTCTGATTTGGCAAGATTTATTTTTCAAATTATGATGGAAAATAAGTATTTGGTCATTAACAAAAGTTCATCTCAATATTTTGTTATATATCCTTTGTTGGCAATGACAGAGGTCAAATGTTTTCTGTAAGTCTTCACAAGGCTGGCACACGCTCTTGGTGCAATGTTGGCCCATTCCTCCATGCAGATCTCCTCTACAGCAGTGATGTTTTGGGCCTGTCACTGGGCAACACGGACTTTCAAATCTCTCCATAGGTTTTCTATGGGGTTGATATCTGGAGACTGGCTAGTCCACTCCAGGACCTTCATATGCTTCTTACGAAGCCAATCCTTCATTGCCCTGGCGGTGTGCTTGGGATCATTATCATGCTGAAAGACCCATCCATGTTTCATCTTCAGTGCCCTTGCTGATGGAAGTAGGTTTGCACTCACGATATATGGCCCCCCATTCATTCTTTCATGTACACAGATCAGTCACCCTGGTCCCTTTGCAAAGAAACAGCCCCAAAGCATGATGTTGCCACCCCCATGTGTTGTGAACACTTTTGACCTGGCTTCTGAGTTTGGGCTCCCTCTGGTGGTTGCTCCTGGTAATGGAGCTGGTCTAGCTGACAGAAGTCAATCACCTGAGCCGGATGACTGGAGGTCAGGTGTTGCAGACTGGGGAGATTTAAGTGAACAACCTTGTCTGAGCTCTTGCTGGTGATTTGTTTTGCTTCCTGAGCATATTTTGAAGTCTGCTAGTCTCCTGCTCCGTCCTGCATCTTTCAGATAAGTTATTTGTCTTCTTGAATCTTTTTTTTGCATTGGATCCATTTTTGCTTGTCTCTGATTTTTGCTTAGATGGTGTTAGTTAAGCCTAGTTCCCTGTTGGAACCTGTGCTGGACCCTGTTCCATAGTTCCATATGTCACAGCGTATGTTAGTCTTTTTAGTAACCAGTTCACATCAGCGTTCTGATTTAGTGGGGGAGAGGTCATGTGGCCTCAGTATTTTTGCATATCAGACGTGTTGGATTTTTCTTAGGGTTTTTTTGCGTGATTGCAGACAGTATCCTTTCCTGTCCTGTTCTATCTAGACAGTTTGGGCCCCATCATTTGCTTACTCTATTCTCTGCCTGTGTTTTGTGCTTCATCTTGTCTCACCGGCAATATATGTTCGGGGGCTATCTATTCCTTTGGGGTTATCCTCCGGGGCAGTTTAGCTTTCCCATTTCTCTCTTTAGGCTTAGTTAATTCTCTGGCTGTGCCGAGGTGTCTAGGGCATTGTAGGTACGTCCCATGGCTAATTCTAGCTTTGTTGTCAGTTTAGGGGTCTGCAATCCGCTAGCTACCAACCTCTTTGGTTATCTGGTTGCCTAATCTATTCCCCATTATCCTCCTCGGTTACCTAATCACAACACCCATGCTTCACAGTAGGTATGGTGTTCTTTGGATGCAACTCAGCATTCTGTCTCCTCCAAACATGACGAGTTTTGTTTCTACCAAACAGTTCTACTTTGGTTTCATCAGCCCATATGACATTGTCTCAAATCTATTCTGGATAATCGAAATGCTCTCTAGCAAACTTCAGACGGGTCCAGACATGTACTGGCTTAAGCAAGGGGACACGTCTGGCACTGCAGGTTCTGAGTCCCTGGTGGCTTAGTGTGTTACTGATGGTAGCCTCTGTTACGGTGGTCCCAGCTCTATGCAGGTCATTCACTAGGTTCCCCTGTGTGGTTCTGCGATTTTTGCTCATGGTTCTTGTGATCATTTTGACCCCATGGTGTGACATCTTGCGTAGGGCCCCAGATCGAGGGAGATTATCAGTGGTCCATTTTCTTATTATTGCTCTCAAAGTTGAATTCATCACACCAAGCTGCTTGCCTATTGCAGATTCAGTCTTCCCAGCCTGGTGCAGGGCTACAATTTTGTTTCTAGTGTCCTTTGACAGCTCTTTGGTCTTCACCATAGTAGAGTTTGGAGTCAGACTGTTGGAGGTTGTGGACAGGTGTCTTTTATACTGATAAGTTCAAACAGGTGCCATTACTACAGGTAATGAGTGGAGGGCAGAGGAGCCTCTTAAAGATGAAGTTACAGGTCTGTGAGACTAGAAATCTTGCATGTTTTTAGGTGATCAAATACTTATTTTCCACCATAATTTGCAAAATAAATGTTGCCAAATCAGACAAGGTGATTTTAATCATTTGTTTTCTCATTTTGACTTTCATTGTTGTGGTCTACCTATGATGTCAGTTACAGGCCTCTCTCATCTTTTAAAGTGGGAGAACTTGCACAATTGGTGGCTGACTAAATACATTTTTCCCCACTGCATATATTGCTTGTAATGGGTTAATCTGCAAGAGTAGCACATAACTGCTCCTAAAGGGTTAACCTGCAATTGGAGCACAGAGCTGCTTGTAAAGGGTTAACCTGCAAGAATAGGTCATCATTATAAGATTGGTGGGAGGTCTGACACGTGTTAAACCTACAGATCAACTTATATTGGGCACGGCAGCAGACGGGTATAAAAATTCAATGGCGCCGAGCAGCAATGCGTCGTTTAACCTATAGTGGCCAGGTAGACGTCCTGCACGTCAGATGATATTCAAAGGAATAGGAGGTTTTCTACAGATTAAATGATGCTGTGTTGTTCAGTCTCCATCCAATCCCAAGGAAAGCTCATCAATAGTATACGTCCAGACAACTGTTCACAGGTCACAGCATTGCAGATGCTGTTTCCAGCCTTCTCATCCTGCTGCTGTATAGTACACAGGAATCCATCTTGTATCACCTATTACCAAACTACATCCAGTATGAAGATAACAGCATCTCTCCTGTGCTTACATGCTGCACATTTCCAGTCTCCCCACACATAGTAATGTCTCCCAGCTGGAAAGCATGAAGTTTTACCCAACTATCAAATAGAGAGACAGCAGAGAGCCTCACTTCAGCCTCACCCTGCGAATTTCCATAAATTTGTCAGAAATGTTGTTAGTTTTTCTATTTTACATATATTGAAGAAAGATTTGATAATATCATTAAGTTTTCCAAGAAAAAAACATGGAATACCACGGCACTCAATTCATCATTGGTATTCCACTTTTTATATAACTTCTCTACCACTGAGCACCTACATTCACCAGACCGGTGTGCTGCCAATTTTTTCTGAAGTTATCAAATAAATGATGGTTCCTCTTTCGGAAATGAAAAAGTTTTTTTCTTTCATTTTTTTAGCTGAATCACTTCTTTCTAGGAGATATTTGATATGGATAGTCCTTTTTTTGTATGAAGAAACCCCTAAAATAGGCTGATCACATGATCACAGGGTGTCTTGCTGTTTTGACCCTAACCAATCAATTTGGGATCCTGGCTGCAAGTATTCATTTTCCCTGCAGCGCCACCACTTGAGAAATTAAGAATTACAAGTGGCTCAGAGGTATCAATGTAACACAGAGATGTGCCGGGTCCTTCAAAAATAGACAACTAGGAAAACCTTTTGCAATAAATTAGTAAGGCCAGATATTTTTGTTTGTGTTCCCACATAGCCCCAATGCTTTTTTTATGCTGTATTTTTGCCTTTTTTACAGAAATTCTGCTGCTTTTAACAATTCAAGCTCAATAGATTTCTATTGAAAACTCCTGGCCAATGTATAGTTAAAGATGCTTTTGAATTGTGTGTTTTGGGGCATTTTTTTCACTACAGGGAACATTTGTGTTTTTAGGTGCCAAAACCCGGTATTTGTGCACTAAAAGACCAACGCAGCAAAAAAAAGGTTAAAAGGCATAAAAAAATTGTAAGAAGGGTCCATGAATACTGGGCTCCAGCACCAATGGGAACATGTTGAAACATAACTTTTACTGTGAAAATAAAAACCTGGTGAGAGAAAGCAAAAAGTTAAAAAAAGATAAAGGATCCATAAATTGACGCGTTTTGGGTTTGTAAACCTTAATCATAGATGCAGAAAAAAAATGCAGTGGAAAAAGAGCAGCATTTTTTGCATGTGGGAACATGGCCTGATAGCGCAACTCTATCCTCTGATAAACCATGGAGCTGTCACGTTACTCTCTGCAATTCCAGATGACAGAGAGCTGGTTCCAGTGTATCTGCTGGAGAGAGGCTTGAAGTAACTCTCTCCTGCAGGCTGCAGCAGAGGAATCAGTCTGACATGTACTTCTTGGCAGCTGATGAGATAATATATTTGCTGTGCTCTGTGCCCCGGGTGCAGAGCTCTCCACAATCCAGAGCGCTGACAATCTGTTCATCTCTCACCACAAGACAATACATGATTTTTTTGGGGGGGCTCTAAAAAGATCGATAGCATTGGGGTATAAGCTACTTGTAGATCCTCTTGTGTCACCATGATTAAAATACTTCTCGTTCTCATCCCAGTAGCGTAATCCCCGCCTGAGATTGCTTCTTGCCTTATGTTGCTGTTTATTGCTTTTTTTTTTTTACGGAAAGACATAAAGTAAAGAAATCTTGTCTGCAGAGCTCTTCGGTTATGTGCACACACGGAGTATTTGCAGCAGAAATTTTTGCATCAAAACTGCTGCACTTATAGTACCAGCAAAATGAATGAGATTTCTCTGCGTGAAGTGGGAAAAACAGCTTAAAAATACACATGCAAAAAATGAGTAAAAAATGCATAAAAAAGCTTTAAAAAAATTCTGCTGCAAAAATGCAATGTGTGCATATACCCATACTGCGCATGCGCGAAGCAAGATTGCTTTGCGCACGTCCGAACTATGGAGTTTAACTTCTCTAATACCAAAAAAGATCATGGACGGGGGCCACGGATGAGGTGGAGAAAGAAGAAACACCGCCCATCGGACCGGACACAGGCCATTTACATAGGCCGCCAACTTCCAGTGACAGATTCCCTTTAAAGCTCTATGCAGCAATTCATTTTTATGGGAGTCCTTAGGTTGATTTATTTATGTCTGTAATGATGTGTTAAAGATGTAGCGCCCTTAGACAATCCCTTTTTCTTAGCAATTTTTTTTAAAGCATTCCCGATATTTCAGGTGACTATTAAGAATAATATTATGTGTGTTCATGAGGAATAACGCTATTTCTGGCCATTATATGACTCGCTTCCTGCGTTTTTCCTAGTCTCCCCTCTGCAGGCTTTATCTCTACTTTTCAGTTGTCTCTAAGCTAGTGGGTGGAGACTGACTGCTATGATATCTCTCATATGCAGCACACACAGACATGAAGGATTCCTGCTCCCTTGTCTCTGTGTAGCAATTGTTCACAAGAAGCAGCTTGTAGGACGTTATACAGCAGTTCTAAGCTGTGTAACTGTGAATCCAGCCCAGTGGTGAGAAGCATGATCTGTGCATCTGTTCCTCATTCTTTCTCTCAGCTCTTCCGCCCATCTCAGTAGACTGCTGTAATCTGATCTCTCAGTGATCTTGCAGTCCCACTTGTTTTGACTAAGATGAATTTTAGCTTTTTTTTCCCAGAGTGAATGACGAGTTCAGGAGGCAGGAAAGAAAGAAATATGTTGCTGATGATTGGAGAAAGAAGCATATTTTTGTAATAGGATATATTAAGTATATGCAAAGTTTGAAACAACAGTGACGGTTTACAGTGATCCCAGTGATCTACGGTAATCTGCAGAGAAACTTGACATCAAGTGCTGATTATTTTTGCACTCCAACCACCTAGGTAATGAAGCAGGAAACGATGCTTCACCAAGAGTTGGAAGTCTCAAATTACTTAGCCGGGTTTTCTGAACCAGACAACAAAGTAACTTGATTTCTTGTCATTTACTATTTTAAGATCCAAGAAGGGTTGTCCTAGGAACCTACCAGGATTTTTTTTCCCTCCAAACTTTCGCCACTATCTGAATGTTCCTGTCCAGTGCTTTATAGAGGTATCCTTTTTAGCCAGAACTGATGTATTTTGAGCATCTTTTAGCTCATCTGCTCCTAACATTCTCCAAGCAACGAGGTGGAGGTTCTCTGGAAAGAAGTCAAGTTGGCCACGTGCTTATCTTGCGCAATCTGGCTTAACTGACTTCACCAAGAACAGGTCGTGGGATGAAGAACTCTAACCTTAGGTATCCCATAATAAGCTATGGTATGGGTAGGGGGTAAGGGCCTTTTCTGAGAACCACCCAACTTCTAATGTAGCTTCAACCAACCATGACCCAATTTTGTTGCTTCATAAAAGTCTGTAAAATGTCCTGAGGAATCGGGCTGCAGATGTCTTCAAGGGGTTGTCCAGGACTATGATATTGATGGCTTATTACTCAGGATAGGTCAGTGATAACAGATCGGTGGGGGTCTCACACATGATAAAGTCACATATCACTTGTTAGCAGGTCCCCGGGCTGGTGGAAGTACACAGTGTACAGGACAGATTGCTACAGCCTGTAACAACCCTGCTGGCATCACTGCATGGACTCCCATCCCCGCACACCAACTTACTCACTGCTCCAGGTCATGCGGTGATTTCTGTCTGCTGCCAGCTCCATGCGCTATGCCTCTTGTTTTCTCTCTTCATGTTTCCTGACTGTGTGTATAGGGGGCGGCGCCTAAACTCTCTGCTTCTTATGCAGTCAGGGTGCTCCGGTCTAAGCTGTTCCCGACCAATTACCTGGAGCCCTTTACTATATAGCATCACCACACCCACTAACCCTTGCCTGTGCAATGTCTCTACTCAGTTAGCTCCTTGCTACTGAGGAAGCAAGGCCCTGTCCTTTGTCTTGCCTTCCTTGAGAGGCTTTACTCCTAGCTTTTTTCATACACTTTGTGTGCCCACCAGGAGGCTTATATCCTGGCCCCTGTCTTGTCCTAGCCTTGTCTGAGTACTTGCCTGTTACTTCTCTGCTCGCCCTCCAGGAGGCTGAATATCCTGGTTCCTGTATCCTTCGGTCCCTGTACATTGTCTCATACTGTTTCCCTGTCTGAACTCTGCCTTACTTCTGTCTGTCAGTCTCCTTGTCTGTGGTTCCTTTCCCTGCTGTCTTTCCCTGTGTCCTCCCTGTCTTACCTTGCACTCTCGAAAGCTCTGCCTACCTTGCACTCTTGCAAGCTCCACCTACCTTGCACTCTTGCAAGCTCCGCCTACCTTGCACTCTTGCAAGCTCCGCCTACCTTGCACTCTTGCAAGCTCCGCCTACCTTGCAAGCTCCGACTACTACGCACACCTGCGGCTCCGCCTACTCCGCACTTCTGCGGCTCCGCCTACGCCGTACTTCTGCAGCTCCGCCTTCGCCGCACTCCTGTGGCTCAGTTCCTAACCTGTTCCAACACACTCCACTCCTTCCTGCCTTTACCCTTACCTGCATCTGCTGTGTGAACAGGCGCCTGTCTGTCCCTTCTGATACCACGCCCGCCTGTCCTGTGTCTCCAAGCCGTGCCCGCCTGCCCAGTGTCTCGAAGCCGTGCCCGTCTGTCCTGTGTCTCCAAGCCGTGCCCGCCTGTCCTGTGTCTCCAAGCCGTGCCCGCCTGTCCTGTCTCCAAGCTGTGCCCACCTGTCCTGTTTCTCCAAGACCTGCCCGCCTGCCCTGTGTCTCAAGCCGTGCCCGCCTGCCTTGTGTCTCAAGCTGTGCCCGCCTGCCTCGTGTCTCAAGCCGTGCCCGCCTGCCTTGTGTCTCAAGCTGTGCCCGCCTGCCCTGTGTCTCAAGCGGTGCCCACTTACCCTGTGTCTCAGCGGTGCCTGCTTGTCCTGTGTCTCAGCCTGCTTGTCACTCGCACCTGTCCAGGTGTCCTGTTTCCGAGTGGGATCAGCAGCTACAGCCAGACACCACCCTGGAGTGGCACCCGGCAGCTACCTGCCGCACAAGCCTGACCTCACCATCAGAGGCTCCAGTGAAGACCAATGTAGCTGTCGTAGTCACGCCCAGGGTAGTCTGGTTTGTGGCACAGTGGAACCACAACCCCCCCAGCTTGCGCCATTCAGCCAAGGCGCGAGCGTGACACAGCCCCATACACTGTGTACAGCATTCACTTAAATTCCGGCTGGCAGACCTCCACCGTAGAACGTAGTGGCTGTTGTAGTCTTAAACCATTCCTCTAAATGACTAAAGAAAGCAGTCAGCCAAATTCTCGTTTGGCCAGAGGATATTTATGCCAACACTTCCCCACAATACACATACATATGAATAAACTCCTACCAAATACCTCTGGAGGTGGTTCATCTAGGGGTCAGTCCGGTTGAAACCCAACATGCTTGATCCATCTTCCTCCCTCTGCTGCAGGGAAAGAATATGGACAACCCCATACAATACATGGAGGTGTCTCAAAATTTTTTGAGATTGGCTGCCATAAATATGGAGCCATTCAACATCTTATACCGTCAATGCCTATATTAGTGTCACCATTGACTTTCTTGGTGTTTGGACCCTTGAGAGGTGACAGTCTGTGAGTGAGACTGACCCCATGATAAGCCGACCAGCCATACTCTCATACTTCTCTATTTATGGCTTTTATGGTGCGAGTGAAGATTATGGAGATCCAGCATCGTGATGGAAATGACTAACCTATGTCTTCTCTTGTTCGCAGGTGGACATATTTTCTTACCTCTGTGAAATTTCCTCTAGAAAACCAGGATTACAATTGTAAGCTGCACAGGAAACCCTGAGCGAGATGGTGAAGTCTCCATCAATTGCCTTCAAGACAGGATATAATTGTACATGTCACATTGCAGAAATATGAATCCAGATTTACATATGGATTAGGGCCTCCGGACAGGGCTTTTCATGCGGAAAACTCTGGATTACCGTCCTTTCTAGTGGCACAACGCAGGAATACTTGTGACGGCCTTGATATTTGGATTGTAAACTGTAATTAGACGTTAAGACCAAGATATAAATATATATATATATGCCTGCGAGCTGACGGGGGCACTGGTGTCACCCCTGCACACTGGTTTATGATGAAGAAAAGCAGGAGCGTTCTGACTGTCTCGGGAGATGAGGTAAGATGGGAGTGCAAGTCGCCGGGGGGCTGCATTGGCTCCTACAGACAGAACATGTTCCATTTATTAATATGGTTTATGTATCTTTTATTTTATTATAAATGTTAACTGAACATTTTGGCACATTACTCATATTCAATCGGGTTAGAGGCAGTAGGAGAAATATCAGCTGAAAAAATGTCTATTAGCAGAATCTAGTGAAAAGAATGAAGAATTAGCAAAAGCTGCTGGGAGTCAGGACAGCACAGTGCTGAATTAAGACCTAAAACGTATTGTGGATGTGTTGCACTAACCTATTTCCCTCTGTATTGGGGCTTTGTTAGACTCAAATCTTTCCTTTTTAAATTACATCCAGTCACTCATGTCATCTGGACCTCAAAAACAACTCCAGAATTAGCCTTTTTCTTATCAGAAAAAGCAAAAATTCTTGTCTTGATTGCTGCATCTCACAACTGTTTCATCTTCCTCTCACTAAACGTTCTGCTTTCCAATCTGTTCTGAATGCAGCACCTCGGCTCATATTTATGTCCAGCCACTACACCGGTGCCTCCAACCTGACCCAGTCATTGCACTGGTTACCCATCCACTATAGAATACTATATAAATGTATCACTTTTACACATAAAGTTCTAAACGCTGATGCACTGCCTTATTTCTCCTCCTCATCTCTACCTACCAGCCTACCTGTGCTCTCCACACTGCTGCATCGCCCATCATATAATCCCTCATCTCTGCTCTCTCTCTTGCTAACTGAGAGGATCATTTAGTATAGCTGATAATTTGGATGAGTGTTTGTTAAAATGCTTGATCTATGTTTATCAGCTTGTGTAAACCTGCCGACAATCACCCGACAGACAATTCAAAATCTTTTCTTTGTCGGGTGATTGGATTGTTCATGCCGGCATTAAAATTATTGTTCTTGGCAGCACATTGTCCTGTGTATACAGTAGATGTGCCGCCGATTACGATGATATGCTATTTCGCACCGAACAATCATAACAATCGATTTGTACATACAATGGCATGTGAAAGTGTGGGCACCCCTAGTCAAAATTACTGTTATTATGAACAGTTATGCAAGTTGAAGATGAAACGATTTCTAAAAAGCCTGAAGGTGAAGATGACACATTTCCTTTGTGTTTTAGGCAATATACAGTATATTTTTCATCTTTTACATTTTAAAAATTACAAAAAGGAAATTGTTCTGATGCGAAAGATTGTGCACCCTGCATGGTTAGTACCTATTAGCACCCCCTTTTTGCAAGTATCACAGCTTGTAAACACTTTTTGTAGCCAGCCAAGAGTCTTTCATTTCTTGTTTGAGAGATTTTCATCCATTCTTCCTTGGACAATTCTTCCAGTTCTGTGAGATTCCTGGGTCGACTTACATCCTCTGCTATTTTGAGGTCTAGCCTCAGATTTTCACTGCTGTTCAGAGCAGGGGACTGTGAGGGCCATTGTAAAACCATCAGCTTGCACCTTCTAAGGTCATCTATTGTGGATTTTGACTTGTGTTTAGGATCATTCTCTATTTGTAAAAGCCATCCTCTTTTCACCTTCAGCTTTTTACCAGATTGTGTAATATTTCCATCAAAAATTTGTTGAAATTTCATTGAATCCATTCTTCCCTCTACCCGTGAAATGTTCCCCGTGCCATTGGCTTCAACACAAACCCAAAGATGGATCCACCTCCATGCTTAATTACATTTCAAACTGAGGAAAGGGCAACTTGAAAACGCTTTGTTCTCTTGTTATAGACTTCTCCTGCTTTGTGGGTGTTCATTTAATGACCAAAGTCTGCAAGTGTAAATCGGCCTTAAAACCAATATGCTGCATAATCTGAACCTTCAACTGTAATCTCAAAAACTTTTTTTCATGCTGCAGCATTTCTCTAGAATGCACTACCCTGGAATAATTCCCAGTTTCCTCATTTTAGAACATGTTCCAAAAACCCAAATCTTTTTAGGCAGGGTTATCAGATTTGATAAATTATCTCCTGCCCTATGATCACCATTACTGATCAGAACCCCATCCCTTCATCGAAAAAGTATCCCAGACATTTCCTTGCTCAATAAGGCTCTTCCTATCTATTCACACAGGTGATGGATCATACGAATTACCCAATTTACATGAAATATGATTAAAGCATTGTGCAAACCAAAAGCTTTTACCTCTCATGTCATAGATTGTAATCTCTTGTGAGCAAGGCCCTCACTCATATTGCTTGAATGGTTAATTAGTTTAGTATTCTGTAATGTTGGACTTTTTTATGCATGTTCGCTCTGAAATGTAAAGTCTTGTGGAATATGCTGGGGCGCTATACAGAGGTTATAAAAATCATCAAAGAATAACAGAGACAGGTTTGTGCCCCATGTTTTAATAATGCAGAGCTGTATATTCCCTAGTGACTGTGATGCAGCTCAATATCAAAATTCTGACTACCGACAGCCACCACTAGGGGGAGCAAAAGTCCTTACTGAAGACAGTGAAAAAAAACAGATTTGGAGCTCTGCATCAGAACAATGAAGTTTGAGCCCCCTATTATGATATATTAAGAAATTAATCAGCGCAGAATTTGGATCCTATTTAGATTAAAATAAAAATAAATTATTGATTTTATAAGTTATGCAAAAGATAAGGATTAACCAGGTAAATATTGTGCTTTCTACAATACTTACCCGATCTTGGGTATCTCAGACTTACCTATGTCCAGGGCTCCATTTATAATTCTACCTATTTGCTCTTGGAATCTGTCAAAACTTTGCTAACAGACATGTCCATAGTTTTGCACTGCACAATACATAGCATTATGAGGTTTGGGGCTTGTCTTTTTCCATTTAAGACAGCTCTTAATGAGAACCTTTCACTATGATTATATTTTTTAAATTTAAACTGAGCCCCTCGTCCATTTGCCGCTGTTCTACTGATTCTGGAACAGTTTTTCTTTTTCCTCTGCGCCTTTCCAGTCCAAAGTTATGCGCTCAGGAAATAATGGTGAAAATGTTTCCTTCAACTAACTGGGCATGTACCGTAGAACTTCTTTGTAAGCATTTCCTGTTTCACCTCTGATACTGGCCAATCAAAATATGGTCACGCCCACAGAAAGGTACTGTGGTGCACGCCCAATTTGTTGAAGCAGAACACTACACCATTATTTCCAAGGGGCATATCTTTGGATTAGAGGGACGCAGAAGAAAAAGAAAAACTGTTCCAGAATCAGTGGAGCATCGGCAATTGGAGGATGGACTACATTTAACTTTAAAAATCCAGTACAAGGTCCCCTTTAATTGACCAAAGTGGAATGTACAGGGGGGCAACAAGAAGTGTTCCATGAGAGGTAACAGATAAACAGCCCTTTGGATGTAAATGAAGAATAGGACACAATAACCATTGGACTTTGCTTAGGACAATCAGCACTGACATATAGTAATGTGGATGATTTGCCCATAGTAAAAGATGAGATTATAATTCAATTTTCCAGGTCAGGTTAGTAATTGATGACTGTGATTAGACTATTCGTTCCTATGACAACTCCACTGTTTTCTGTCTGCACCACTTTTTAGAAATGACAGCCATTATATGGAGTTTTAAACATTGAAAAGCGGAGTGATGTTTGAAGAAGCAACATCAAGGGGCACAAATAATTCCAAATAATCAGCTGAGACAGTTATTGTGCCCCTGCCAGGGTCCCAGATAAATTACTTACAATGGGTTTGATCCAATTAATTTCGTCCCCAACTAGTGATAATCTCTGCACCAGTAGCTCGGCGTCTTTTTTCGGAGGATGATCATCGCGTCTAGAGTAACTGAAATTAATCTGAAGTATTAAAAAGTAACTAAACTTTCTAACTGATTTTTCATGTTTAGTAGACACTTCAATTGTTTGCAGAATGGTGGGGTCCAGAGCTTGGGATCCCCACCGATTGTGCACAAGACCCCTAAAAAGCTACAGCTCAGCAGACAGGAGCCTTTCTATTGAATTCATACTCCTGTCTGTGCCCTACTGTCTGCTGGACCGTGTGCTCCTGTCTTCTGAGATGTGCGCTCCTGTCTGCTGAGCCATGCGATCTTGTCTGCTGAACCGTGTTCTCTTGTCTACTGTGCAGTGCTCTCCTGTCTGGTGAGCCGTGCTCTCCTGTCTGCTGAGCTGTGTGCTCTTATCTGCTGAGCCGTGCTCTCCTGTCTGCTGAGCTGTGTGCTCTTATCTGCTGAGCTGTGTGCTCCTGTCTGGTGAGCCGTGTGCTCCTGTCTGGTGAGCCTTGCCTCCTGACTTCTGAGCTGTATGCTCCCGTCTACAGAACCATGTTCAACTGTCTACTGAGCCGTGCACTCCTGTCTGCTGAGTTGTATGCTCCTGTCATCTGAGCTGTACGCTATTGTCTGCTGAGCCATGTGGTCCCATCTTCCATGCAGTGCGCTCCTGTCTACTGAGCAGTGCGCTCCTGTCTGCTGAGCTGCGTATTTCTTTGGGATCTATTTCACGATTATTGGGGGGGATCTCAGGCCCCGAGCCCCCACTAATGTGCCTGCTACATATGAAAAGTCAGTTAGAAAGTTTAGTTAATCTTTACATATTTGTATCATCATCGCCCAAGACAAAAAATGGGCATTGTT
Source organism: Dendrobates tinctorius (assembly GCF_039654945.1). Classification (NCBI taxonomy): domain Eukaryota; kingdom Metazoa; phylum Chordata; class Amphibia; order Anura; family Dendrobatidae; genus Dendrobates; species Dendrobates tinctorius. The sequence continues at coordinate 339,649 of NW_027361786.1, read as the reverse complement.
GCTGATCTATTAAAGAAATTGCGTGAGATTTATTCATCAAGTGTGAAAAGATGAGTTTTCTATTGATCACAATCATGGAAAAGTTTGCATGAAGTGATTTTGAACCCCATGAACTCAAGAAGATCAGTGTCTGTCAGTGTTTGTAAAGTAGCCCGAACCCTAGAAATGAATGACACAAGTACACAAGAAAATCTACAGGGTTTTCTGCATGTTCCCGAAAGCTGAAATCTTGGTAAAATCTTACAAACAGCATAGGATTTATCTCCTGCTGATTTGTTATATTTTGACTAGTAATTTACTGAGGGAACATGGGGCAGCCAAGAATGAGGGCTTGATATTGTTTCTACTACTTTATATAGGCTAAAGGGGGGAGGCTCCTGCTGCAGCCAGTTGTCTTACAGCCAGGCACAAGACAGAGCGGAGGAGGACGGGGACTCAGCGGAGTTCTTGAGACACAAAGAAGATTTTTTATACATTTCTTAGCTATAAATTTAAAGGGGTTGGCTACTTTCTTTTCTTAGTGCAACTTTCCTGAGAAACTGAGAAAATCAGCCCCCTCCAATAGAAAAATGTATTTCCCATGTGAGATGTTGTACAGTTGGCGGAGGCTGATGGACTGGTCGGGTCGGATGCTCTTTCACCAGCAGTCATTTTATGGACAGACGTGCAGGTCAGTTGTTGAGGGAGGCTGCACTAACAAGAGAAAAGTAGCCCGGCGCTTTAATACGAGATGAAATAGGATCAAATAAAGGGAGAAGGTTAAAGCGTTTGCTGAGATTAGACTTCTGTTTCCCGGTAATTGGGGTCCTTCAGCCTTATAAACTCATTAACTTTAGATATTTCTTATTGCCCCTGAATAAAAAAAAAAAGAGAAGAAAAGTTGGAAAGATACAAGGTAGACTTATATAGACTGGAGATTCTGGCTGCTGATTGCGGATCGTAATGACATTACTATTGGATTTTGCTTCCATTATTGTCCTTATTGTCATCCAGAAAATGACCACCATTGGGACATGTGAGTTTTGATAGTACTTAGAGTATCGCCTATAGTGAACAGGCTAGGGATTGCAGCTCGAGACTCCGGAAAGAAATGGACAGGTTGGCGGGCAGCGGGGTGGCCGGAAAGGTGAGTATTATTTTTTTTTTATTCCAATACTCCTGTTATTTCTCCTGGCGCCTCGATACCAACCATCCAGTCTTCCTCTTTATGCCAGTGCACTCCGCATCTCCAGGCACATGTCTTGACGTCATGACACATTGCAAGCTTACAACACTCAGTGACCTTTGAGGCCTGGACATGGCGCCAACTCAAGGCCATAGTGAAGAGACTGGAGATGCATTGTGTGACGGCGGAAAGTAGACTGGAGGGCAGGCGGCGAGCTGTTGGAGTCGTAAGCGATAATGCAATTATTTGTTTTTTTTCTAGCTACGACATGTACATAAGTCGGGGACCGTATGTGCAAAACGAGAAAAAGAAGTGCTTTTACGACACGTAGATTTATGGCAAAATTATACCCATATGATGTGAAAATATATACATGGGTAACAAATGAATATATAATGCACCTGCTGCACTTGGAAGACTTTAAAATTTATGCAAAAAGAGAGTCAAAATAACAGATAGAGATAGAGATCAGTGATGAACAAACGTGTTGTGATAAGGTGTTATCTGAGCATGCTTGGGTGCTAACAGAGTGTCTTCGGCGTGATTGGAAAATATGTTCGAGTCCTCGCTGCTGCATGTCTCACGGCTGTTCGACAGCCACAACACAAGCAGAGATGACCTATTTGAGTCCCCGCGGCTGCATGTCTCACGGCTGTTCGACAGCCACAACACATGGAGGGATAGCCTGTTCAAGTCCTCGCAGCTGCATGTCTCACGGCTGTTCGACAGCCACAACAAGCAGGGGTTGCCTGTTCGAGTCCTTGCGGCTGCATGTCTCACGGCTGTTCGACAGCCACAACAGAAGCAGGGATTGCCTGTTTGTTAGAAGAAATTCTAACAAATAATTCTTGAATATGAAGGAAATTGCATCGTACATGTTACAGAAATAATTTGAGAAAATATGACATTTATATTCCATTATTCACTAGTTTGGTTTGCGTTTTTCTAGTCCATTTATTTTCTTTTTTCGATTATTATATAATTTGGATGCTCAGAAATAAATAATATAATCAGTTATAACCGTATCTGCCATTTGCAATTATTCAGTTTTTTTGGGCAAAAAATGCTTCTGAATAAGAATGATTTTAAAACTAAATGTGTTAGTTTTTTTTTTTATCAATTAGCAAAATGCAAAGTGAATGAACAAAAAAAATCTGAATCGCATTTATATTTGGTGACCACTGACCACCCTTTGCATTAAAAAAGCATCAGTTCCACCAGGTACTTGTCACTCACACACAGTTTTTGAAGGAACTCAGCAGTAGATGGTTCCAAACATCTTGGAGAACTGACGCAGATCTTCTGTGGATGTCACTTGTCTAAATCCTTCTGTCTCTTCTTCTGATCCCAGACAGACTGGATGATGTTGAGATCAGGGCTTTGTGGGAGCTGGATCATAACTTCCAAGACTCCTTGTTCTTTTGCACGTTGAAGATAAGTTGTTAATGACATTGGCTGGATGTTTGGGGTTGTTTTCCTACTGCAAAATAAATTTGGAGCCAGTCAGACGTGTCCCTGATGGTATTACATGATGGACATGGGTATTTTTCTCCACACCAGAACCTTGTTTTTTTGTGCAAGGTTGTGTCACTAGGCCTTGCTTCCACGTCAAAACTTTGGTGTTTTGGCCACAATTCTTCCTTGAAGATCACATCTGGCCAAATGTTTCCAAACATCATCATGGCGTCGCCCAGCAAGATTTCTTTATATATTTGTTAGTTTTACTTATATTATGCAACAAAATGCCGTCTTGTATTAGAGTAAGCTATAAAAATGGCAAGCAACAAGAAGTTGCCATTACCTAAATTTGCTGATGCCATAACGTAGAGAACAATCACAGCAACATTCTCAAGCCAAGGTGGTAGTCGAACCTACAATCTTCTGGTCCGTAGTTAGACATGTTATCCAATGCATCACTGGCCCTGATAAAGAAACTCATCTGTGTCATTTCCTGAAAACCTGCAAGGGAGCTGTAGAGAACACGCAGCATAGTACAGAAGTCGGAGATACTGGTGGAGGTCCTCAAGAGTGAAAGAGTATGTAGATACCCTTTTTGGGGTGTGCGCGTGAGTACAGTTTGTATCCATAGCACTAAAATCCCTTTTAAAGTGTAAGGCTCGTGCCCAGACTGGATGGTGTGAGCGAGGATTGTGGCCCCACTGTGCCACAAACCAGACTACCCTAGAGAGGCATGACCAAGCAGCTACCTTGGTGTTCACTGGAGCCTTTAGTGGTGAGGTTGGGCTTTGCGGCAGGTAGCTGCCAGGTACCACTCCAGGGCTGTGTCTGCCAGTAGCAACTGATCACACAGGGGACAGAACAATAATGACCGGTGCGGGCAAGTCCTGAAGGGTACGACTGGTACTTTGGTGGGCACGGCTGGGACTCTGGCAGGCAGGCGGGCACGGCTGGCACTCTGGCAGGCAGGCACGGCTGGTACTCTGGCAGGGAGGCGGGCACGGCTGGCACTATGGCAGGCAGACGGGCACAACTGGCACTCTGGCAGACAGGCGGGCACGGCTGGCACAAGTGGGATAAGGGAACAGATAGGAACCAGTTCAGACTGGAGGGACAGGAACTGATTCTGGAAGCTCAGGAACACGGGCAGGTACGAGTGAGATAAGGGAACAGGTAGGAACCAGTTCAGACTGGAGTGACAAAGAGCCACAGATGTGGAATGGGAGTAGAACAAAGCCGCAGGATGCGGGACGGGAGCAGAGCAGAACCGTGGGATGCTTAACGGGAGCATAGCAGAGCTGCAGGATGCGGAACAGGAGCAGGGCGGAGCTGCAGGATGCGGAACAGGAGTAGGGCAGAGCCGCAGGATGCGGGACGGGAGTAGAGCAGAGCTGCATAATGCGGAACAGGAGCAGAGCCGCAGGATGGGGGCAGAGTAGGGAAGGTTACACAGAAGGAAACAAACAGGTACAGGTAAAGGACGAAGTTCAGACAAGGACAGACATGGGAAAAAGTTCAGGACAAAGGATTCAGGCCTGGGTATACACCCGTCAGGATGGTGGAAGCAAGACACATAGAATACAGGTACGAGCCTGGGTATGCAGTCACCCAGGAAGGCAGGAGCAAGACACAAAGAATACAGATACAGGGCTGGGTATACAGCCCCCAGGTTGGCAGAAACAGGACAGGATCTGGCAACTCAGTAGCAGAAAGTAGACTGAGAGAGTTTGTTGCTCAGACATCTTCCTATTGGTGGAGATGCCCTAAGTACCTGGTAACTCCTGGCAATAGACTGGGGACACATTAGGAATAAGCACACTGTCTCTATAAGACTCAGGAAGTGCAGGCACTGCCGCGCTAAGCATATAGCCAGGAAGTATGCACACAGCAGGTAGAGGACATGAGGTTCACAGCATGGAGCAGGCAGAGGGCAGAACTCACAGCATGGCCTGTAGTGATCAGTAAGTTGGTGTATAAGCCAGATGGAAGACGCAATGCACTGATGCCGGCAGGGATGTTACATAAAGAGGACCTATCAGCAGGATATTTGATCCCTAACTAAAGGCATAAGTTTAAAGCCCTTTAATGCTTTGTGCACTCATTCCTTGCTTACAGTGTGTCGTTGGGGCACTTTTGAGAAATCCATCCTTGAAGTTTTAATTGCAAGTGCAGCAGGGCGGGCACTTCACCTCCAGGTGTGTTGGGCTCTTTCCTCCTTTCCCGTCCACTGCTGGCCACTGGTCTTTCATTGGCATCATTAGATGCCATCATCAGGTGCCAAGGTTCTTTTCATAAAGAAGGGAGTTGCATGTGTTAGGCGTCAGGTTTCTGCGTCTGCTCTGCAGGAATCCAGAGCCTCACATTCTGCGGTCTCCTGCAGAGGAGATTGCTTTGCAGCAGACCGCTCCAGAGACTAAGTCCCTCTGTGCTCCTACTGGGCATGCTCACGAGACGATCTCCTATTGGAGATCGGGAGTCATGTGCCCAGGTCCTGTTCCAGATCTCATTGGTCCATCTCGGAGATCTGGAAGGTCCCGCACGGCTATAAAAAGTGCGCATGGCCGTTCCACCATGCGCTATTATAGACTATACTTGCTATGTGTGAATGGTGATGGATGCATGATTCTGGTGACTGACTCATTATAAAACCCCTTCCCTCTGATATTACGTATGTGGATAGGGAATTAGCTTGACAGTCAGCGCCAGTCAGTGGCAAGCCTTAAGCCACTGTGCTCACCGCACCGCTACGTTAGCGTCCGACATTGCGCATGCTTTCTAGCCTTGTCGTCGAGCGGCAGTGTCCTACGCCACGCTGCAGTTGCAGCCCTTCTTGGCGCTCGCAGTAGTGACACCGCACACACGGTAGGTCTAGAAGGACGCAGCTCCTCTGTCTTAGGTCCTGCTCCTCTGACCAGATACCGTGTGTGCATTTTCCTGAGGCCTTTGACACTAACAGGCTCAGCGTTTTTGTATGTTTATGTTGCAGCGCCTCTGTGTGTGAACAGATCCCGCTCTGCGCACTTTGGGTGAAGTTGAACCCGTGCGCATTATACCGCCATATTGCTCCTCTGTCATTACCTAGCAGTGGTGTAACACCTACTGCACGGTGGACCCCGAGCGGCGAGCGCACTTTATTATTTATTTTTATTTAGTGCGTTCCGCCGTTCCTAACAGCATGCGCACTGAGCCACTAATGATGTTGGATATCAATGGACCGACTCCCACATAGTTATCAGGAGCTCACTGCGTATGTGCCATCTCGTCTGATGAGACAGACCTGGTGCCTTACCAGAACCTCAGGTGGCAAAAACAGGTCACAGAGAGGAGTGACCTGTGACTCAAAGCCTGGAGTCTGGCAATCTAGGGTAAGGGAGAGCGCACAGCAGAGCTGGAAGTGCAGTGCCCACCCCTTTGCATTTGCAATTAAAACTTCAAGAATAGGTTTCTCAAAAATCCCCCTATCTATCTATTATCTATCTATTTTCTATTATCTATCTATCTATTAACTAACTATTATCTATCTATCTATCTACAAACGTGGTCAAAATTGTTGGTATCCATCGTTTAACCCCTTTACCCCCAAGGGTGGTTTGCACGTTCATGACTGGGCCAATTTTTACAATTCTGTCCACTGTCCCTTTATGAGGTAATAACTTTGGAATGCTTCCATGGATCCCAGGGATTCTAACAATGTTTTCTCGTGACATATTGTACTTCATGTTAGTGGTAAAATTTCTTTGAAAAGACTTGCGTTTATTTGTGAAAAAAAATGGAAATTTGGCGAAAATTTTGAAAATTTTGCAATTTTCCAACTTTGAATTTTCATGCCCTTAAATCACAGAGATACGGCACACAAAAAACTTAATAAGTAACATTTCCCACATGTTTACTTTATATCAGCACAATTTTGGAACTAATTTTTTTTTTAGTTAGGAAGTTATAAGTTGACCAGCGATTTCTCATTTTTACAACACCATTTTATTTTTAGGGACCACATCACATTTGAGGTCACTTTGAGGGGTCTATATGATAGAAAATACCCAAAAGTGACATCATTCTAAAAACTGCTCCCCTCAAGGTGCTCAAAACCACATTCAAGAAGTTTTTTAACCCTTCAGGTGCTTCACAGGAATTTTTGGAATGTTTTAAAAAAATGAACATTTAACTTTTTCACAAAAAATTTACTTCAGATCCAACTTGTTTTATTATACCAAGGGTAACAGGAGAAAGTGGACCCCTAAAGTTGTTGTGCAATTTGTCCTGAGTACACCGATACCCTATATGCGGAGGTAAACCACTGTTAGGGCGCATGGCAGAGCACGGAAGGGAAGGAGCACCGTTTGACTTTTTCAACACAGAATTGGCTGGAATTGAGATCGGACGCCATGTCGCATTTGGAGATCCCCTGATGTGCCTAAACAGTGGAAGTGACACCATTTTGGAAAGCAGACCCCCTAAGGAACTTATCTAGATGTGTGGTCAGCACATTGAACCCCCAAGTGCTTCACATAAGTTTATAATGTAGAGCCATAAAAATAAAAAATCATTTTTTTCATAAAAATGATCTTTTCACCCCCAATTTTTTATTTTCCCAAGGGTAACAGGAGAAATTGGACCCCAAAAGTTGTTGTGCAATTTGTCCTGAGTATTTTGAAACCCTTTATGAGGGGGTAAAACACTGTTTGGGCGCATGGCAGATCTTGGAAGGGAAGGAGCACCGTTTGACTTTTTCAACGAAGAATTGGCTGGAAATGAGATCAGACGCCATGTCACATTTGGAGAGCACCTGATGTGCTTAAACAGTGGAAACCCCCCAATTATAACTCCAACCCTAACCCCAACACACCCCTAACCCTAACCATAACCCTAACCACAAACCTAACCCTAGCACACCCCTAACCATAATCCCAACTGTAACTGTAACCCTAACTTTGGCCCTAACCCTAATGTGAAAATGGAAATAAATACATTTTTTTATTATTTTTCCCTAACTAAGCGGGTGATAAAAGGGGGTTTGATTTACTATTTATAGTGGGTTTTCATGTTTGGCAGCTGTCACACATTAAAAGACGCTTTTTATTGCAAAATATAGTTTTTGCATCACCATATTTTGAGAGCTATAATATTTCTATATTTCGGCCCACAGAGTCATGTGTTGTCTTATTTTTTGCAGGACAAGTTGACATTTTTATTGGTACAATTTTTGGGCATGTGACATTTTTGATCGCTTTTTTTTTGGAGTCAGAATGAGCAAAAACCAGCAATTCATGAATTTAATTTTTTTGGGGGGTGCGTTTACACCGTTCCACGTATGGTAAAATTGATAAAGCTGTTTTATTCTTCGGGTCAGTACGATTACAGCGATACCTCATTTATATCATTTTTTTTGTGTTTTGGTGCTTTTATATAATGAAAACTATTTTATAGAAAAAATAAATATTTTTGCATCGCTTTATTCTGTGAGCTATGACTTTTTTATTTTTCGCTGATGACGCTGTGTGGCGGCTCGTTTTTTGTGGGACAAGATGACATTTTCAGTGGTAGCATGTTTATTTATATCCGTCTTTTTGATCACGTGTTATTCCACTTTATGTTCGGCGGTATGATGATAAAGCATTGTTTTTTGCCTTGTTTTTCGTTTTTTATGGTGTTCACTAAAGGCGTTAACTAGTGGGACAGTTTTCTAGGTCGGGTCGTTACGGATGCGGCGATACTAAATATGTGTATTCTTATTGTTTAGATTTTTTTTCATTCAAATATTTATTTAGTGATCAAATAAATATTGATTTTTTTAACTATTTTTAAAAAAATATTTTTACAATTTAAAAAAAAATAAATGTATTTCATGCTTACTTTTACACTTTGTCCCACTATGGGACAATCATTTTGTGCAGGCTGATTGCATGCTATAGAAGCTGTCAGCGCTGCAAATTCTATACACTAACCCGAGAGACTTCTTGGTCATCACTGCGCATGACAGGAAGTCTCTCAGGCCTGGAGACCCGGATGTCATCATGACGACATCGGGTCTCCATGGCAGTGATCGGGACCCCGCGGTGTGCTGTGGGGTCTCCGATCCAAAGGCAGAGGGGCTGTCAGCATATGGCGTGGCATGGAGGCGATCAGCCTGTGGCACTGCTGAGGTGTTATGGAAGCCCAGGTTGCTTTGATAGCAGACTTCAGCTTGTCTGCATTGTTGGGTCTGGTGTCTCTCATCTCTTTCACTTTTTGCATTGAAGAACTAAAATAAGTTAACTTTTTGATGATATTCTAATTTTATGAGAAGCACCTGTATAGCTGTATATACGATTGCTTTATTCGTTAGTAAACTAGCTTGAAATGACAAAGAATTCCTGTATGTAAAAGCTGATGTTAATAACGCATTGCATACAGATGTCAAACAGATGCTAGGTGAGAAAAATCGCATTGTACTCGCATTACACTCGTCTCACGGCCGGAGTCACACTACCGTATAACACATCCGCGTGCTATGTGATAAAACATTGCATAGCACTCGGCCCAGTGTTATTTTACGGGGCAGCTCACATCTGCAATTATTTTCTAGTGCTGATACACCATGAGAGAACAATGGCAGCAAGAGATGGCACCAAGACTCAGCTCACTTGCACCCATGTAAAGTCTATGGGTGCGAGTGAAACACCGGACTGCAGTCGGGTGTCACCCTAGTGCAGTCCGATATACACCGAGACAGGTAATGCTCTCGCATCGGATGCCATATGCTGATGTGACACCAGCCCAAATCACAGATCTGAGCTTCCTGTCACGGGAACCAATGGGAAAACAGGAGATGAGGAACCTGGGCCCTTGAACTGCCCCTCAGACTAGGGGGAGCCCTGTCCTTCCTTAACTCAGGGGTACCCTTAATGGTAGGGAGGCCTGAGTCACCGACCTGTCCCTATCACCTGTCAAGCCCTGAGCTAAACCCCCAACCCCCACCCCAGGAGGTGAACTGTAATGGAAACCAAAGATAAAGAACGACAGAGAATAAAGCAAACTGCACCACAAAGCAAACTATCAAAACGACACAATATGTGTGTGAGGGGAACACAATACAAATAGGGAAATGAACAAACAACAAAGTATACTTCACCCAAACGCCTAAATAAAAATGTGAGTATCAACAGCTACTCCAACACAGGACTGGTATGCAAGAGGCACGCAAATGCTATAGTCTGCATCCAGGAATGTTCTGAGCCATACTTAAAGGGAGAAGGCATTCCCAGCAGCCTCAGCCACTAATCAAAAAGTTAACTCCTGCCAAGCTGAACATCAGTGAACACCCACCGCCAACGCCCAACTCAGGCTGAGCAACAGGAAGGTCTAAGACTGCACAACAGACTCCTCAGTGTGAACAGAGTCCGAAGCCGGCGTGACACTTCCCCATAGAGTAACACTGGGCCGAGTGCTATTGTATGTTTTATCATATAGCGCTCTGCCATGTTATATAGTAGTGTGACTCCGGCCTAAGTTTCAGTCTGCCATCTTCACTCCTCCATCCATTTTCAGACCTTGATATGCCGTTTGCGATCTTTTCCTAGTTTCGGGCTTTTCACTAGCTCTCTTGTACAAGGAGAGCTGCATTCCTGTACTGCTTCTTCCTTCTACAGCTCCTCCAGGAGCTCCTCCATCTTGTGCGGACAGACTAAGAAGCTCTTCATGCCTGCATCACGCTGTAGGTAAGGCTGGGGCCACATGGCGACTTGGGGTCATGTTGCGACGTGCAACTTACTGCGACTGCTGCAAAAAAATCCAAACTTGTTGGGTTATACGTCACAAGTCAAGTGCGACCTAAATGCCAATTCACCGTTCGAAAATAGTCACGCGAAAGTAAGTCACAGTCAAGTTACATCAAAGTTTTTTTGTTGTGAGACTTGTCTGAGAGTTGCTGTTATGTAACATATTGAACCATGTAACCCTAGCCTTAATTCAATGCTATCACACCCCACAATCATGTTTTCCAAAAACTTACACACCTATTATTGCGGTTTCATTGCAATTCTTTTTTTTTTTTTATTTTGGCCAAAGAAAAACGCAAACATGACTGCAATGTGTGAATAAGTCCCAAACATTCAGACACTAACCCCTGCCATACATCTCTGACGGAGGTTTATTTCCAGGCCAAAAAATGTCCAATCGTCATTTTTGACTGTGTCTTTATCGTTCTCTCCGCCATGAGATGATACCGGCGGTGGTGCTATCAATACTGTATATAAATATTCCACCGCCATCACACATCGCCTCCTCGGCTTTCATTTCTTTCACTTTTTGCTTTTAGCTGTCATTGATGAGTTAAAGGTCGTCCTGAATGTTTACGATGTGTGACAGTTTGTGAAGATCTGAAAGTTTCCAGAAAGGATGACTACATCAGCTGATTCTGGGCAGAACGTACTGCAGAATATTGCGTAGAGTCACTGATCATCCAGACCAGGCTGGGCAATTAATTTCCTCGAGTGGCCATGTGAGAGACAGTAACTGTTGCGGAGGGCTGAAGTAACAGGCCGAGCTTAATTCTGCTCATTATTATTATTTTATACTATGTTTTATCACTAAATATTCAGCATAATTAAGTCTGATCACTCGCTGCTACTGCCAGTACACGACTTATGGTAACGTATTCTTACCAGTAGCAACTAATCTCCACCAGATAATTTACTTCTTTTTATAAATTTTATAAATCATACTGGCAGGGGCGTACATAGAAATCATGGGGCCCCATAGCAAAAGTCTGAATGCCCCCCCCCCCCAAAAAAAAAAAAAAAAAAGAAAAAAAATCAACAGGTGCTCTGAACTCCAGGCATGCATGTTATAGGTCAAACAATTAATTTTATAGCTAGTCTTTGATTTTTTCTCATTTGAGTAAAAGAAAAAGTAAAACACTTACATCCAATTTGATATACCGTATTCCTTGTAAAATTCAAAATGGAAGGATCTCATATATACTGCACAGGGGCCCAAGTACAGTCCAGGAGCTCATATATACTGCACAGGGGCCCATATATACTGTCCAGGAGCCCATATATACTGCACAGGGGCCCAAGTACTGTCCAGGAGCTCATATATACTGCACAGGGGCCCATATATACTGTCCAGGAGCCCATATATACTGCACAGGGGCCCAAGTACTGTCCAGGAGCCCGTATATACTGCACAGGGGACCATATATACTGTCCAGGAGCCCATATATACTGCACAGGGGCCCATATATACTGTCCAGGAGCTCATATATACCGCACAGGGGCCCAAGTACAGTCCAGGAGCTCATATATACTGCACAGGGGCCCATATATACTGTCCAGGAGCCCATATATACTGCACAGGGGCCCATATATACTGTCCAGGAGCCCATATATACTGCACAGGGGCCCATATATACTGTCCAGGAGCCCATATATACTGCACAGGAGCCCAAATACTGTCCAGGATCCCATATATACTGCACAAGGGCCCAAATACTGTCCAGGAGCCCATATATACTGCACAGGAGCCCAAATACTGTCCAGGAGCCCACATATACTGCACAGGGGCCCAAATAATGTCCAGGAGCCCATATATACTGCACAGGGGCCCAAATACTGTCCAGGAGCCCATATATACTGCACAGGGGCCCAAATACTGTGCAGGAACTCATATATACTGCACAGGGGCCCAAGTACTGTCCAGGAGCTCATATATACTGCACAGGGGCCCAAATACTGTCCAGGAGTCCATATATACTGCACAGGGGCCCATATATACTGTCCAGGAGCCCATATATACTGCACAGGGGCCCAAGTACTGTCCAGGAGCCCATATATACTGCACAGGGGCCCATATATACTGTCCAGGAGCCCATATATACTGCACAGGGGCCCAAGTACTGTCCAGGAGCCCATATATACTGCACAGGGGCCCATATATACTGTACAGGAGCCCATATATACTGCACAGGGGCCCAAGTACTGTCCAGGAGCCCATATATACTGCACAGGGGCCCATATATACTGTCCAGGAGCTCATATATACCGCACAGGGGCCCAAGTACAGTCCAGGAGCTCATATATACTGCACAGGGGCCCAAGTACTGTCCAGGAGCCCATATAAACTGCACAGGGGCCCAAATACTGTCCAGGAGCTCATATATACTGCACAGGGGCCCATATATACTGTCCAGGAGCCCATATATACTGCACAGGGGCCCAAGTACTGTCCAGGAGCCCATATATACTGCACAGGGGCCCATATATACTGTCCAGGAGCCCATATATACTGCACAGGGGCCCAAGTACTGTCCAGGAGCCCATATATACTGCACAGGGGCCCATATATACTGTCCAGGAGCCCATATATACTGCACAGGGGCCCAAGTACTGTCCAGGAGCCCATATATACTGCACAGGGGCCCATATATACTGTCCAGGAGCTCATATATACCGCACAGGGGCCCAAGTATAGTCCAGGAGCTCATATATACTGCACAGGGGCCCATATATACTGTCCAGGAGCCCATATATACTGCACAGGGGCCCAAGTACTGTCCAGGAGCCCATATATACTGCACAGGGGCCCATATATACTGTCCAGGAGCCCATATATACTGCACAGGGGCCCAAATACTGTCCAGGAGCCCATATATACTGCACAGGAGCCCAAATACTGTCCAGGAGCCCATATATACTGCACAGGGGCCCAAATACTGTCCAGGAGCCCATATATACTGCACAGGAACCCAAATACTGTCCAGGAGCCCATATATACTGCACAGGAGCCCAAATACTGTCCAGGATCCCATATATACTGCACAAGGGCCCAAATACTGTCCAGGAGCCCATATATACTGCACAGGAGCCCAAATACTGTCCAGGAGCCCACATATACTGCACAGGGGCCCAAATAATGTCCAGGAGCCCATATATACTGCACAGGGGCCCAAATACTGTCCAGGAGCCCATATATACTGCACAGGGGCCCAAATACTGTCCAGGAGCTCATATATACTGCACAAGGGCCCAAATACTGTCCAGGAGCCCATATATACTGCACAGGGGCCCAAATACTGTGCAGGAACTCATATATACTGCACAGGGGCCCAAATACTGTCCAGGAGCTCATATATACTGCACAGGGGCCCAAATACTGTCCAGGAGCTCATATATACTGCACAGGGGCCCAAATACTGTCCATGAGCTCATATATACTGCACAGGGGCCCAAATATTGTCCTGGAGCTCATATATACTGCACAGGGGCCCAAATACTGTCCAGGAGCCCATATAGGTGGATGTTGTTAGGTGTTAGGTGGATTCATAACTGGCTTAGTGATCGGACCCAAAGAGTGGTTGTAAATGGCTGCACATCCAGTTGGAAGAATGTCTCAAGTGGGGTACCACAGGGCTCTGTCCTGGGCCCTGTATTGTTCAACATCTTTATCAACGATTTAGATGAAGGAATTGAGGGTAAACTGATTAAATTTGCTGATGACACAAAGCTAGGAGGGATAGCTAATACTAGAGAAGAGAGAGAGAGGATTCAAAAAGATTTAAATAAACTGGAGAAGTGGGCAGCAACTAACAGAATGGTTTTTAACAGGGAGAAATGCAAAGTACTACATCTGGGCAATAAAAATGAAAAAAGCATATATAGAATGGGAGGAATAGGGCTAAGTGACAGCACATGTGAAAAAGACTTGGGTATACTAATAGATCACAGACTGAATATGAGTCAACAGTGTGATGCAGCAGCAAAAAAGGCAAATGCAATTCTAGGATGTATTAACAGAAGCATACAGTCTAGATCACGTGAAGTCATTATTTCCCTCTACTCCTCTTTGGTCAGACCTCATCTGGAATATTGTGTCCAGTTTTGGGCACCACATTTTAAAAAAGACATCAACAAACTGGAGCAAGTTCAGAAAAGAGCGACCAGAATGGTGACCGGTCTGCAAACCCTGTCTTATGAGGAAAGGTTGCAGGATTTGGGAATGTTTAGTTTGCAAAAGAGAAGACTGAGAGGAGACTTAATAGCTGTCTACAAATATCTAAAGGGCTGTCACATTGCAGAAGGATCAACTTTATTCTCATTTGCACAAGGAAAGACTAGAAGCAATGGGATGAAACTGAATGGGAGGAGACACAGATTAGATATTAGCAAAAACTTTTTGACAGTTAGAGTGATCAATGAGTGGAACAGGCTGCCACGAGAAGTGGTGAGTTCTCCTTCAATGGAAGTCTTCAAACAGAGGCTGGACAGACATCTGACTGGGATGATTTAGCGATCCTGCTTTGAGCAGGGGGTTGGACCAGATGGCCCAGGAGGTCCCTTCCAACTCTACGATTCTATGATTCTATGATTCTATATACTGCACAGGGGCCCAAATACTGTCCAGGAGCCCATATACACTGCACAGGGGCCCAAATACTGTCCAGGAGCCCATATATACTGCACAGGGGCCCAAATACTGTCCAGGAGCCCATATATACTGCACAGGGGCCCAAATACTGTCCAGGAGCCCATATATACTGCACAAGGGCCCAAATACTGTCCAGGAGCTCATATATACTGCACAGGGGCCCAAATACTGTCCAGGAGCCCATATATGCTGCACAGGGGCCCAAATACTGTCCAGGAGCTCATATATACTGCACAGGGGCCCAAATAATGTCCAGGAGCCCATATATACTGCACAGGGGCCCAAATACTGTCCAGGAGCCCATATATACTGCACAGGGGCCCAAATACTGTCCAGGAGCCCATATATACTGCACAGGGGCCCAAATACTGTCCAGGAGCCCATATATACTGCACAGGGGCCCAAATACTGTCCAGGAGCTCATATATACTGCACAGGGGCCCAAATACTGTCCAGGAGCTCATATATACTGCACAGGGGCCCAAATACTGTGCAGGAGCTCATATATACCGCACAGGGGCCCAAATACTGTCCAGGAGCTCATATATACCGCACAGGGGCCCAAATACTGTCCAGGAGCTCATATATACCGCACAGGGGCCCAAATACTGTCCAGGAGCTCATATATACCGCACAGGGGCCCAAATGCTGTCCAGGAGCTCATATATACCGCACAGGGGCCCAAATACTGTCCAGGAGCCCATATATACTGCACAGGGGCCCAAATACTGTCCAGGAGCTCATATATACTGCACAGGGGCCCAAATACTGTCCAGGAGCTCATATATACTGCACAGGGGCCCAAATACTGTCCAGGAGCTCATATATGCTGCACAGGGGCCCAAATACTGTCCTGGAGCTCATATATACTGCACAGGGTCCCAAATACTGTCCAGGAGCCCATATATGCTGCACAGGGGCCCAAATACTGTCCAGGAGCTCATATATACTGCACAGGGGCCCAAATAATGTCCAGGAGCCCATATATACTGCACAGGGCCCCAAATACTGTCCAGGAGCCCATATATACTTCACAGGGGCCCAAATACTGTCCAGGAGCCCATATATACTGCACAGGGGCCCAAATACTGTCCAGGAGCCCATATATACTGCACAGGGGCCCAAATACTGTCCAGGAGCTCATATATACTGCACAGGGGCCCAAATACTGTCCAGGAGCTCATATATACCGCACAGGGGCCCAAATACTGTGCAGGAGCTCATATATACCGCACAGGGGCCCAAATACTGTCCAGGAGCTCATATATACCGCACAGGGGCCCAAATACTGTCCAGGAGCTCATATATACCGCACAGGGGCCCAAATACTGTCCAGGAGCTCATATATACCGCACAGGGGCCCAAATACTGTCCAGGAGCTCATATATACCGCACAGGGGCCCAAATACTGTCCAGGAGCCCATATATACTGCACAGGGGCCCAAATACTGTCCAGGAGCTCATATATACTGCACAGGGGCCCAAATACTGTCCAGGAGCCCATATATACTGCACAGGGGCCCAAATACTGTCCAGGAGCTCATATATACTGCACAGGGGCCCAAATACTGTCCAGGAGCTCATATATGCTGCACAGGGGCCCAAATATTGTCCAGGAGCTCATATATGCTGCACAGGGGCCCAAATACTGTCCAGGAGCCCATATATACTGCACAGGGGCCCAAATACTGTCCAGGAGCTCATATATACTGCACAGGGGCCCAAATACTGTCCAGGAGCTCATATATGCTGCACAGGGGCCCACATACTGTCCTGGAGCTCATATATACTGCACAGGGTCCCAAATACTGTCCAGGAGCCCATATATGCTGCACAGGGGCCCAAATACTGTCCAGGAGCTCATATATACTGCACAGGGGCCCAAATAATGTCCAGGAGCCCATATATACTGCACAGGGCCCTAAATACTGTCCAGGAGCCCATATATACTTCACAGGGGCCCAAATACTGTCCAGGAGCCCATATATACTGCACAGGGGCCCAAATACTGTCCAGGAGCCCATATATACTGCACAGGGGCCCAAATACTGTCCAGGAGCTCATATATACTGCACAGGGGCCCAAATACTGTCCAGGAGCCCATATATACTGCACAAGGGC